>NC_031496.1:1212573-1285387 GCF_000237925.1 Schistosoma mansoni
CGTCAAGGAGCATAGGCCGCTCACCAGCATCTTTTTCTGCTTAGCGTTTTTTTTTAACGAGTTAGATTTTCTACGGGATGGGGTCGCTAACCCCATGCTCAACCCTCCTCCTTTACCCGGGCTTGGGTCCGGCAGTATCTCTAGAAGAGCTACAGGCGAGTAATAAGTACCGAATGCATATTAGAAGGAACACCATCGCTTTAATGAATTTTCTGAAGACTTTCAAAACAAGACGATTTTTACGTAATCCATTTAAATGAGTTTAGTGTTCCAATTGGAAAGAAACAGTTGCCACAATAAGGAAAAAGTTTAGGAATAAAAGGGGGGAACAATATTGAATAGCGACAATTGGTGAATGTAGTTTTTGTAAGTTTTCAAAGATGGTACATTTATAAGTAGATCTGATCACTTCATATCTGGTTTGTAACTATTACCGTCAACTATCTATCGAATATATTTAACATTAGATACATAAAAATGAACAACTATTTGGATTGACGACGATGTAAGAAAGCAGTAAATCACTGAATAACAACTGCATTACGAAGATCATGAATATTAAAGTCATCTTGAATAAACTTCAACTCTAATAAAATCTATGATTGACTATATAACTTATCACCTATTTGAAATGTATTTGCAGAAAAACTTTGATCAAATGGAAGGTAATTGTATTTAAGTAGACCATAAAGAGTGTTTGAATGATTTTTTTCTAGTTAGCGTTTTTTTAGCGAGTTGATTTTCTACGAGATGGGGTCGCTAACCCCATGCCCAACCCTCCTCCTTTACCCGGGCTTCGGACCGGCAGTAACACCCAGAAAAGCTACTGGCGGAGTTTCAAGCGATGATGCAACAGATGAAATGGTATACCTTTCTAAAACACAGTTGTATTCAGTGAATAAATATTAGGAATAGTCAATCTATTATTATAAGCTGACTTATTCAACTCAATTTACTGACTCCAATTCAATTTGTTAATTCAGTAATTAAATTGCTTCATCTTCTAAACTTGTTCAAAGGTGAAATACTTATTAAACATTCGACTAAAACCTTAGAGAAAACATTCTGTCTCCTCAACGTTATGCAATATGAGGTTCAATTCTAGATGAGCTATAGAGAATTAAAAACATTTTCATGTAGTCAAGCCCCCAAATGCCCTGGTACGGCCAAGAGTGGGGAGAGCCAGCTCTCCCTCTCGAAATACTCTCACATGGACACGTGTATATAGCCTCTGCCACACAAGTCCTACTCACTGCTTTCTCATGGCGGGGGTGTTCTTTACGAAATTGAGAGGACGAAAAGCGAATATCCGGCGCTTTAACCAGCTGATTGGTGGACACGGAAAGTCCATCTAGGGGAGTTGGAAAACCCTCATTCCAAACTAATGGTATGCATATGGGCTCCAGGATCCAGAGGAAACAAATGGCGTACGAACCAATTGTTGGTCACCGGCTACCATGTGACTACATCTCCTTACGATGCTCCACTGCCTTGTGGATCAGACTTTTGGGTCAAAGGCTACGGGTGTGGCCTCCTAAGAGAACCACCTGCTTAAGTTTGGGCACCTGGGCAGTATCACAGCCCTCACACAAATCAAATGAGATTTGTGTGGCGCATATATATCTGGTGCCCGTTTGTACCAATATTTATGTGTTTGAATAAATAAATAAATAAAAAGATATGCTTGAACTAAGTCGATTTCGTGGTAACGAACGAAAGGCCAATGACACAATGACACGATAAGCTAATCTAATCTGTTGTCCCAGGCCCCGCTAACTAGATGAAGAAGTCCAAGGCAACCTAGGGGAATATATATTCCGTAATCAGCCGAGTACAAGCGAGTCATAAGGAGAAAAACTCAAGCGTATATATACAGCAACAAATTGTCCTTGGGCATCATTATAAAATAGCACACACAAAGAAACAATAGACCAATAGCGTTTAAGATAGTTTACAAGTGGGAAATATGATGTGAAGGTAAAAAGAGCGCTTTTGGCGCCAAAACAGCTAAATTCAAATTTTCAAAATAAAATTACAAAATTGAGCCATTTATCAAGTAAGTTCTTGTGTTTTTGACATCCCCAACAGTTTAGTCATAAGTTCTATTTGGATTGATTATGATAAACTTTCAATAGAGGAACCTCTTCATAAGATTTGGATTGATATCAAAGAATATGTAAGCTGTACAAAATAAGTGTAAATTTGTGATAACCAACTATGATATAGAGAACAATGAATAAATTTAAATAAGAAAATGGTTGCATAACATCAGTAATTAGACATGTACATTACTGAATGTTAGTTTAGTGGTCTACAGGTTAAGCTCTCGTTGTGAGACATAAAGACTCTAGGCTCTATCACTGAAGAGTTCGTGAATTTGTAATCCTATACTGGAACAGAATAGCTATCTAGTGTTCTTGGTATTCAATGGTTGTTATACTTGAGATGATATGTTTAATCATCAACCTAACAATGTTTATAAACCATCAAAACAACCTGAATAGACGATCTTTTCGATAACTTTACTTTGTATGGACAGACTAATTATTAATACAAAACAGTATTGAAGTGTTATTTCGCACTTGGAGAACATAAAAGACGTTTCGAATATGTTTGTACTGTGTCACTCAAGGTGCCTAGGAGACATCGCACAGTAGGATGTTTACTTATCAGTACACTGAAATTGTTTGTGAATTGTAACAAACTAACACATCAGTTTATACATGTTAAGCAGTTACTCTTAACAGAGAATACGCGAAATCACAAAGTCCATGATATGAACAGCGAAACAAGAAGACTTAACAAACTATGGAAGCTACTTTTGAGGACGTTATTTCATTTAATTCAAAGCTTATACAACAGTAACATTTACTCTCACCCCTAGTTTATTCCACAGATCATAAGTTTTCGTTTGATGTATGATTCACTTCCATAGCCCATTCTATTCCAAAGCTATTGTAATTTAGACGTAGTCTTTTGTACTCCATTTTCTACTCTAATCCCCCAGTTTTGGACATAATTTTATTTTCCTAATTATTGTACGTTGTGGTCGGGTTAGTCATCTATTTATTCATGTATCTTTCTACACTAATCTGAATCCGGGTACCACATCGGATTTGGGAATAAAACGAGTACTGTTCCAGTTGTCTTGTCTTCTCTCTCGCGCGTGCCTGTCAATCAGTCAGGTGATAGAATATTTTTCGTCTCTCTACCCTACTTCAAACTCACGCATACTAGCCTGAAGGTTAAGCTAGTCAGTCTATCGGGTCAAGGTCTTAATCTACATTAGACAAGTTATCCTCGGCATGAAAGTGGGTAGACAAATCAAGGAAGTAACTAATATCTTACAGATGTTCAATAATCATAGATTCCCTCAATTGCTCAGAGTTTATTAAGATAGCTAAGATTTCATAATCTAGATGCTTATGACTTTAACATCTAGGAATTCATTGAATCCTACTGCAGTACTCACCCGACACAATGACATGTAAGCACGTAACGATAACACCTCTATCTAATGTAATTTCATAACAGGAACGTAATATCAAACAATTAATTGTATCTACAGTATCTCGCTGTTTTGTACGCTTTTCTTTTGATTAGTAAAAATAATAGTCCTGCTAGAATGCTACATTACTCAACTAACATTTTCAATCCCAAACAATAACTAGTTCTCTAGTGTGGTCTACTTATATCCATATAAGTAGTATATGGCAAAGGTCAGACATAGAATGTATTTTGGCAGAAGATCAATAAAGAAAGAACAGGAATGAAGCGCAATTGGTATGAAAATGCATGAACAATGAAATCAGAGAAAACGGATGGATATTTGCAGAAGGGACAGTGAAGACTGAGACAATTGATTATTATTTTGCAAATGAACTGTTTACTGTATGGTTATCAGATCTTAGTAAGATAGTTTGTAATTTTGTACTTAAATACATTCGATTGTCCCCACTCGTGTTCTTGTTCACTACAGTTCTATTTGATTATAATATCTAGTTTCAGCATGTCTTCAACCACAAGGTTAACTCATTCAACAAAACAAAGTTCAGTTTTAAGTTACATTTTGTTTTTACAAGGATTACTATGATACGAATCGACTTTTCAGTAAAGTAAAAGTAAGAATTTAAAGAGTCGATTGTTCAAAACTCACTAAACAACTAATTATTATCATCAATATTATTCTTTGACTATTCGGTACAAACAAACAAGATTTCAACAAGCAAACATGGACAGTAGCTAGCAGTGGAATCTAGGACACTCGTTTCGTCCTATTTGGGACTCGTTTATTATTTACTTATTTAAACACATAAATATTGGTACAAGGAAGCACCAGATACATATGCCCCGCACAAATCTTATTTGATGTGTGTGAGGGCTGTGATACTGCTCAGGTGTCCGAACTGACACAGGTTTTTTTAGGGGGTCACATCCGGAGCCTTTGACTTAAAGGTCCAATCCAAAAGGCAGTGGATCATCGTGAGAGATGCAGTCCCACGGTAGCCGATGACCAACGATTGATTCATACGCACTTTGTTCCATCAGCATCCTGGAGTCCATGTACACCATTGGTTTGAAATCAGGGTTTTCCAACTCCTCTAGGTGGACCCTCCATATCCATTAACCAGGTTAAAGCGCCAGATATTCTTTTTTTGACCTCTCACTTTCGTAAACAACAGTAATGCCACGAGAACACAGTGAGTAGGACTTCCCTGGTAGAGGCTATAAATTCGCGTGGACATGTGAGAGAATTTCGAGAGGGAAAGTGGACTCTCCCCACTCTTGGCCGTACCAGGGCATTTGGGACTCGTCAGCTGGATGTACCTACATCTTAGAATAGATATTCACTCTAGGACTCGAACTCAAATACCTTTCACTTCAAACAAACAATACCAAGTAAATTCAAAGTTTTCAAAACATCCTAACACCAAATGATATAAACATAACAATAAATAATTAAAAAAATAACGAATATTTCTAATTTTTTTTTATTTGCATTTATCGATCTTAATTTTTTTCTTTCCTTTAGAAGAAACAAAAAACAGAAAGAAAAAACAAAAACGAAAAAAAAAAAAACTTTTATTGATTGGAAAAATATTGATTATTGATTATGTTTAAATGCAAATTCAATTGTTACTATGCACATTTACATTTACATATTCATACATACATATATATATATATAGAGAGAGAGAGAGAAGTTTTAATTAAACAAAGCGGAATAATTACATTTATCCAAAAACAAAATAAAACAAAGAATTAGAAAGAGACGTACCCGCACACACGCATACACACACATGTATTACGGGGGGGGAGGAATAATAAAGACTTGATTGACTAATTAATTGTTTTTTTCATAAATAGATTTGATTGATTTACACTGATGATGAAAGATTGTTCAAGTGACGAAACAGTCATAAATAATATTATATATTGAATGAATAATATCACTGATAATTATCAATATTAATAATAATAATAATAATAATAGTAATAGTGTTATACACAAAAGAAATAGAAACTCCCAATCAATTTATAGATTCGATCAACAATTGCTTGCTCCTCGACAAGGGGTAACAGGCGTAAGTAAGTAAAGTAATCAACAATAGCTGCATTATGTAATTGAAGGAAGGGGGAAAAAAGAAAGAAAGGGGGGAGGTAAGTAGGAAAGGGAGGGGAAATTACACCAATCAAAATAGCAAAAAATGCAAACCAACAAATATGAAAGCACCTATTCATTCATTCATCCATTCTCATTTTTACTTTTTATACAATAAATAAATAGATTGAACATTGACTAATTGAATGAAACAACAACAACAACAAAAGGAAAAAAAAGATAGATATGTAATCCATCACAACAAAATTGTATCCTCCTTCGTTTACCTCCTCCTTCTTCTCCTCCTATTTAAAAGTCTTTATCTTCTAAAAAACTATAATGAAACATAAATTCTTCTTTTTTACGTTGTCTCATTGTTCTATAATCATAATAAATATAAGAACCTGATTCATATTCATCGGTAATTTGTTTTGGTTCTTCATGTCGTTGAAACCACATCATAAATTTGGTATGAAATCTCCATGACATACGTTTTAATGCTTTAGCAGCATAATATTGTGCTTTAGTACCTTCAAAATAATAGAATATAAAAAATAATGTTTGAGCATCTAATTTCATATAATATTCTTCATTATCTGTACCAATAATAGGTTCACGTGGATAATATATTGGACAATTGATCGTATTTTTACAGATAATCATACGGGATTTTTCTGTATCACATGAATGGGGTAAACGACGATAACCACTTTCTAATGCTTGAAGTTGTAATAGAAGCTATATGTGGTTGTATATTCATGTATTCATTGTAAAAAGAAAAGAAATAAAAGAAGGATTAGATTTGAAAACTAAAACAAAACAAAATGATAATATAAACAACTTGAGATATATGAGTTGCCATGGTGATTGTACTGTAGTGAACAAAACATGGGTGAGGGAACGATCGAATGTATTTAAGCACATGGCCACGCGTATATAGCCTCTGCCATACAAGTCATACTCACTGCCTTTTTGTGGTGGGGTGTTGTTTACGGATTCGAGAGGACAAAAAGTGAATGTCAGGCGCTTTAACCAGGTGATTGGTGGACACAGAAAGTTCACCTAGGGGAGTTGAAAAACCCTCATTACAAACCAATGGTGCACATAGGCTCCAGTATCCTGAAGGAACAAATGCCGTATGGACCAATTGTTGGTCATCGGCTACCATGGGACTGCATCTTTTCACGATGAACCATTACCTTGTGGACTAGGCCTTCAGGTCAAAGGCTCGGGGTGCGGCCCTCTAAGAAAACCACCTGCTTCGGTTTGGGCACCTGAGCAGTATCACAGCCCTCGCGCAAATCAAATGAGATTTGTGCGGCGCATATTTATCTGGTGCCTCCTTGTACCAATATTTATGCGTTTAAATAATAATAATAAAAATTATAATATACCAGAGATATAACGATCAAAATTCATGAATAATAAAATAACTTCAAATATATAAATCTGAATTCTAGATTCATTTATTGTCATATTTTTGATTCGAAACAAAATAAGGTGAGAGACAAGGTAGGTCCTGGATTCGAATCTAGCGAGTGCGGGATCGTGGATGCGCACTGCCACTGAGGAGTCCCATAATAGGACGAAACAGCCGTCAAGCAGTACTTCCAGGCTTTCCGTGGTAGTCTAGCTTCAAATGACTTACGCTTCCAACTATGAAAATACTAAATCTCCACACAAAAACAAAAACCCCTTCTGAATAAGGAATTATTAATTTTGTATAAATTGTACTAGTTTATATTCATAGCAAATTGATTTCTTTTTGAGTGTGTGTGTGTTTGTTTGTTTGTTTTTAATGAATTGACCTGAGAACTAGATTCTCAATCAAAGAGAGTTGTAATGATCTTTTTTTCTTTCTTACTCTATCAACAATTGTAAATGGTATCAATCTATGGTTTGGTTAGTAATTATTTAATCGGTTCATATTTATTATGGTCAATAAAATAAAAGGTTTTCCATGGTGGCCTAGCTTCAATTGACTTATGATTTCAACTATGGAAATACTGAAATCTCCACAAAACTCCTTCTGATCTAGAATCATATGCTCACTAGTGACTGACTTCAAGGGAGGTTTCCTTGGGTTCTAGTGATAAGCAGTGACCAATGGAGTTCAACCAAGTCTGTTGTAGAGATATCAACTCACTGAAGACAATTGGTGAACAGTTGCTCAAAGTTCGTGGATTGATTGAAGTTAGATATTAACACCGTTGGATGCCGGCCGGCTCAAAGGTCTATCGGTTAAGTGTTCTGGCGCGAGACTGGTAGGTCTTGGGTTGGAATCTCGCCAGACGGGATCGTGGATGCGCACTGCCACTGAGGAGTCCCATAATAGGACGAAACGGCCGTCCAGTACTACCAGGTTTTCCCTGGTGGTCTAGCTTGAATTGACTCATGATCTCAACTATGAAAATGAATAATTAGCATAGATTTATTCAATTACTAAGATAGTTCAGTTAAATCCACATATTAAGGTGGATAGTTAAATGGTAATGTTCTTTAGGAATAGAAGTCATTTACGAAATACAGGTTTATATGCAGTTGGGTTGGAACTATATTCTTTTTGTGTAAGACTCAGTGATTCTATCAAACTAAGTGGAACATTGTATAGACTTGCGACCTATCGGTTGAAAACGTACATTTTAACCATTCAGTCACCGCCCCATAACTTCTTCAATTAAAAAGCACGAGATATAAAGATGTTGAAGACAATAAGTGAAATCCTAGTTATACGATCGGATCTGAAAAGATAACCGGTAAGAGTAGAGGATATTCGTAGGTTACTAGTATTCGATTATAGGTGTCTTCGAAGCATTGTTCGTATATCCTGAGACCACCGACTAAATAATGAAGTTGTTAAAAAACGGGTACTATATAAGAATGGCAAATCGATTGATGAAGTAGTGAAACTTCATCAGTTGAGATGGCGCGGACACGTGTTACGTATGCCCAACAACTGACTCCCCCGACGTGCGATGTTTTATGGTGTAGAAGTAGGTTGGAAGAAAACTAAGGGTGGACAGACCAAAACGTGGCACAAATCCATGAAGTCACTGACAATTGGACTGAGCCATGTTGGTAGATGTAGACCACCTGGTTGGGATTCGCAAGATGGTAGCAATCGATGGTTAGAGACCTTGAATGACATGGCTCAAAATCGTTTGCAATGGCGAAGGTGCATCCACTCTTTGTGTCCTGCCAGATTCTAATCTTCTGAATTCTTCATGTCTCTATCTTTTTTGTCTTTCCAAATTAATTTCATTGGATTATACTCCTTGAATAACATCTTCAAACCCTAATCTTTCCGATTAGTGCTTATACTCTTACTACTTCTACCTTTATGGGATTTGAATCGACAACTTCATCTCTGTGTTAGTGTGGTATGGCAATTCGAACTGATGTACGTACGTACGTACGACGTTCTACGTTGTGAATGACTGAGATAGGCGGTAATAAATAATACATCATATCAATAATCCAAATGGTGTGATTGTAACTAAGAAACAAAAACTCTCTTATATCATATGAATAAATTTTAGAAATAAGACATAATTATTTGTAACTTTCATTTAAACCTAAAAAAGGAAAAAATACTAAATGACAATTAGATTTTATTGATTTATAATGACAACAACAAAAAAAGAGAGACGACGAATAGATTAATTTTATTGATTTCCAATAAACAGAGTAATAGCAAAGGTAAATTATAAGTGGATCTCAACTATATAAAATTACTTCACAAAACCCCCCCTTCTGATAATGATCATATGCTCACTAGTAACTGGCTTCATGAGGTATTTCCTGAAGTTCTAGTGAGAAACAGTAACCAGTGGAGTTCAACTAGGTCTGTTGTGAGATATCAACTCACTGAAGACAACTGGTGAATGTATCGTTCAATCTCGTGGATAGGTTGAAGTGAGACATTAACACCGTTGGGTACCGGCTAGCTCAGTGGTCTAGTGGTTAACGCTCGCCCGCAAGAGACAGATAGGTCCTGTGTTTGAATCTCAAGAGGCGGGATCGTGGATATGCACTGTTGATGAGTCTCACGATAAGACGAAACGGCCTTCCAGTGCTTCCACGTTTTCCATGGTGGTCTAGCTTCAATTGACTCATGATCTCAACTATATAAAATTACTGGAAATCCCCACAAAACCCCCTTCTGAAAAGTGGATTTCTCAATGAATGTATTGTATTTCTATAATATATATATATAACAGTAGTTCATAGAAATGGTCAAAAGGAAAAATATATCCATTTTTTAAGGAGTATTAAATACAATGGGTATGATGTATTTTTTCATAGTTGAAATCATGAGTCAATTGAAGCTAGACTACCAAGGAAAACCTGGAAGCACTGCTTGACGGCTGTTTCGTACTATTATGGGACTTCTCAGCAGTGCGCATCCATGATCCCGCACTCGCGAGATTCCAACCCAGGACCCATCAGTCTCGCGCCAGAACACTTAACTGATAGACCACTGAGCCGGGTGGCATCCAACGGTGTTAATGTCTAACTTCAATCAATCCACGAAGTTTGAGCAACCGTTCACCAATTGTCTTATTTATTGTTATTTGTTCATATGTATATGGATTAACTTTATAAGATATATAGTAATCTGTTAAACTTTTATAATTGAATTATATTTAGGAGTTTAATCCAACTTATTAGTTTTTATCCTAGAAAAAGTATGGCAAATGGTATGGCAACTCGAACTGATGTACGTACGTACGTACGAAGTTCTACGTTGTAACTGACTGACTGACTGAGAAAAAGTCAGTTAATCATCTTTCAAAAAAAACACAGAATTTGACACACATATGCATCAACTCGAATTGTCACACAATATCACTATAGCGACAAGAAGTGAACAAGACAAATGTCAGATTGGTAAAAGCAGTAACAGTATTAGTGATAATATTAATCATTAACTATAGATAAAATAATTTCAAGAGATATGGATTCGTGGGATAAAAAAGTAAAGGATCATATTTAATTTCAAGATCGAAAAGAAGACAAAGAATGAACGTTTATTATTTATTTATTTAAACACATGAGTATCGGTACAAAGGGGCACCGAATACATATGCGGCACACAAATCTCATTTGATTTGTGTGAGGGCTGTGATACTATACGGGTGCCCAGACCGAAGCAGGTGGTTTTCTTAGGGGGCCACACTCTGAGCCGTTGACCTAAAGATCTGATCCACAAAGCAGTGGAGCATCGTGAGGACATGCAGTCCCATGGTAGCCGGTGACAAATGATTGATTCATATATCATTTGTCCCTTCAGGATACTGGAGCCCATTGGTTTGGAATGCGGGTTTTCCAACTCCCCTAAGCGGACAATCCGTGTCCACCGACCCGGTTAAAGCGTCGGACATTCGCTTTTCGTCCTCTCAATTTGGTAAACAACAGTAATGCCACCAGAAGGCAGTGAGTATCTAAGCCATTACGATTAACTTTAAATCATGTTACTAAAGTTTCCAAGTATTAGTGAAGAAAATCGCACAGATACCAACTAGGCACTCTACATTTATTAGCATGGTCATACTCTAACACAACCTTTTCGATGCAAAATTACTCAAAAGCTATCGAAAGGAAGATAATGAGTAGTTGAAGGAATTTCATACTGAAACAGAATATGAAACTAATCCTTATAATCATTTCTTCTCATTTTCAATTAAAATTTGAAAAATCATCGTCGCTGGTAACTTGTGAATGAGCGAAAAAACACAAACTGAGAAGCTTATTCATAAGATCCTTATTATCATACATCATATGGTACACCTTACATCTGTCATTGTCAATTTAAACGCTATTTCAAACTTGATATTTTGCAGGTATGTTAGAAAAATGTATTTCAGCATCCTTATCAATACGCTCTAATTTACTATGGATAATTCAATGTGGGCAAATAGTTAGACAGAAAGTATTACCTATATCTCGGAAAATTGGACTACCGACACCTTAATTGAAATCAGTAGGTAACAGCATTATTAGTACAATTCCAACATATTTTTCCATTATATAACAAGTCTGTAGAGATTCGTGCAATTTAATAGTCATTTGAAAAATAGCTAGAAATCATTAGAAGTTAGGGACTCCTAGATAGATAGATATTTAGTCCTAGTTCGTGGCTCTTTAACAGTTTTCATCCATGACCTTATATGATAGTACTAGATGATGGAGCGGTGACTCAGTGATTAAGGTGTCCGACTTTCGAGCATCGACTATAGGGTTTGAACCCAGCTCCATATAGTATAACTGAGTGACTAAAGTTGGTGTGTAGCAGTTAATTACGACTCACTGGTCTTAATGTTAGTATGAATATGCCGATAACTGAATCTCTTGAATTTGAGCTCTTATGAGTGGGGCGATGTACTGTTGATAAGTTCCAAACTAGGATGAAACAGTTACTTAGTGACCTCTAGTTCTTATCCTGCCAGAAATTTGTAAAAAAAACCAATTTAAGATTAAAGAATACGATCAAATATACGTGCATGTCACAGTTTTGTTCGCCAGAAAGCTCGATTTAAGCTGACCAAAACAAACACTAGGATTCTGGTAAAAGATTACTCGGTATAATGATTTTATAAACTGTGGTTTTTACACCATTTAATGAATCTGCAGTGTTTCAAGAAATATTACAAATATATTTTGTTTAGGAGGCTAATGTAATGTTGATAAGTATTTAATGATAATTAACTTTCGGATGATTTGCCCCCAAATGCCCTGGTACGGCCGAGAGTGTAGATAGTACGCTCTCCCTCTCCAAATGCTCTCACATGGCCACGCGTTTATAACCTCTGACAGGGAAGTCCTGTTCACGGCCTTCTCGAGGCTGGGGGTATCGTTTACAAAATTGGAGACGAAAAGCGAATGTCCAGCACTTTAACCGGGTTGGTGGACACGGAAAGTCCACCTAGAGGAAGTTGGAAAACCCTGATTCCAAACCAATGGGCTCCAGTATCCTGAAGGGACAAATGATGTATGAATCAATCATTTGTCACCGGCTACCATGGGACTGCATGTCCTCACGATGCTCCACTGCTTTGTGGATCAGATCTTTAGGTCAACGGCTCAGAGTGTGGCCCCCTAAGAAAACCACCTGCCTCGGTCTGGGCACCTGTGCAGTATCATAGCCCTCACACAATCAAATGAAATGACATTTTTTGTGGCGCATATATATCTGGTGCCTCTTTGTACCAATATTTATGTGTTGAAATAAATAAATTTGGTCAACCACAACCTGAGAATGTGCAATGAAATATCGAATTTTCTTTTGCATGACGACGTCAAACCCAAAACATACGAAATATTAGCATCAAGTGAAAATTATTATACCAGTGGCAACTATTCTAATAAGCACTGACAACTCCCACCAAATGGTCCTTCGAATTGACACTTTTTATATTTATAAACTATAATCAACTTTAATAGGAAAGAAATTTAAAGTGTTTCTGCTCCTTTTATTAGTAGTCAGTCAGTTAGTCAGCTACAACATAGGACCAGGCACATATATGCATCGGTCCAAGTTGCCATATCTCGTTAACACAACAAGATGAACACCGGATTCATAGAAGTAATTAATTTAGTGGTGGTAATATATATAAAAGATTGTATATAAGGATATGGTATAGGAAAGAAGACAGATATGAAGCAATTTGAACCTCTAACAGCACTCAAGATCACTTTTAGTAGTATGTAATTGCTAAAACAACAGAGAAATTAGTGAATTTTTGTTTAGCAGTTTAAAACACTTATCAGCTTGTGTGGCATCACAAAATGGTATCCTCGCGATAAAGTCTATGGATCGGGTATGGCGGATGATAGAATCATTATATTTTCTAATGAAATTAATCGTTTGTACTTGCTAATCTTTTTTTTCTACTTTTTCATTTTGATCCAACATTATTGCAACAGCTCGAATCATTAAACAATCACGTTAGGTTGGTTAAGACTAAATCAATGCAATGATGTAAACAAATATCCGTAGAAAGACCAGGACATATGAAAAATAGACCGGAGTGGAGAAGATAAAAATTAATTTACCTCTTGTGGTACAGCTCCTTTGGGTTTGTCTAGATTTCTGTTACGGAAAGGAGCAGCAGCATCACGTGGATGCATATGAGCATGAACAGGACTATTCTGATTTTTTATTTGTTGAGAATGTAAAGATGGTTGTATACTGGATAGTTGGCTGTCTAGTCCTAAATAAGAGGACTGTACTTGAGGATTGGTTGTAGATATGATAGTTGAAGGAAGTGGTAAAGATGAAACACTAGATGTTGAATGAAATTTACTAGACAAGGAAATTGCAGAAAGTGACGGATCCATAGCAACATTAGAACCTGCACGTCCTAAAGATGGATGTTGAGAGCAGGCGAGTAGGGATGACAGTTGTTTATCCTGAGAAGCAGCTAGCATAGCCGTTGAATATAAACTGGGAGGAGTACGATTAACGTTTTCAGGGCTTTCATCTGTAGAAGTGGAAAGCATCGAATTGTTGTAAGCATTAGTAACACCTGAAGTCTTGCTAACATCAGATGACATACTTCGGAGTGGAATAGGCGATGAAGAATTTATTGAGTTGGGAACACACGACGGTTGACATGGAGCATGTAATTCTTCTCGACCGTTGATTACAGAAGAATCTTCTTTTACATGAGAGGCAGAAAATGCAAGACTAGGTACTGTAGATGTTGAATTTATTCCTGAAACAGAGGAGAAAGGTGTTAATGAATTGCTATCATCACCGGGGCCATTTTTTATTTGTGATTGTAACTGAGGATTTGTTGTAACTGTATTGGGACGGTCATTATGTTTCTGATTGGTTTCGTTCTTCTGGTTTCGAGAAAGGTCGTCAACAACAACCTGAGAATCTAGAGTACTAGAGGGTTTGATCGGGCCCATCTCGGCAACGATTGTTATACTGTTTGATGTGGAATGATTATTTGCGTTTAACTTTCCAGACTTATTAGGAGTGCCAGCAACAACTTGGGACATAAGAGCAGGAGCAGTTTGGTTAATTGAAGCAGCAGGTTTTTGTTTACCCGATGAACCTGGTGTATTTGAAGATTTCATAGGTGTACTAGTAGAAGAAGCGGATACATGTGGTAACAAGGAGACTTTATCATCACTTTTAGCACGTTCTCGGGAAGAAGACGCATTGGAGGACGCTGATGACCCAGGATGAGTGACAGACGAATCTGTATTATTTGATGCACTTGTATGAGTTGAAGTTGAAGAGCCAGCATCATCACTCCCTACCCGTTGATTTACCAAGGTAGTACCAGGGGTTATTACACCATTTAAATCATGCTCTTGATTTCCTGTTGCAGTGCCTGATGCTGCAGTTATTCCAGTAGAATCACCTAACTCATCCAAACATAAATCATCATAAATATTCTTAAAGTCAAACATAGACTGATTATCACTACAATCGATCACATATTCAATAGACTCTTGAATAGATCTAACTTTTGTACAATCTAATCGTTCATTATCTAATAAACGCATAATTGTTTCAAGTTTTTCAACATGAAAACAACACATTTCTAAACGTTGACGTTTTTCATCGATTGCTGAAGCTGTTTCTTTATCTATTCTTTTCTTTTTAGTATTATTTGATAAGTTTTCAATCTCAAACTCATATTTTTCTGTTTGTGTATTTAATGAACTGATACATTGTTTTAACCAATCATCTAATTCTTCTTTTTCTTTCTGTAATGGATCTTTTTTCGCTTCAATTGATAATAGACCTTCTTTGGAATAAGCTTTGGTTTTTGTCTCTTTTTCAATTACTTTGAATCGTTCCATATCCTGTTCGATTTCTTTACGTGCTTCTAATAATGGTCGCTTATCTTTTACTTCACTAGCTGTAATCCATGTTTTGATTTGATCTCTTAATCTTTGAAGTTTCTTAATTTCTTTTTTTAAATCGCCTTCAAACTTTTCTTTTTGAGTTGGATTATTGGTACTTTCAAATTTATCCAGTATTTCCTGGATTGATTAGAAAAAAAGAAAATAAATGAAAATATGCTACAACTGTCAATGTGTAAAGTTACCCACTTTTGACAATTATATGACTTTTATGTAGCCAACGTTGTACGCATACTGATGAGACTAGAAGAAATTGGTGACAAACCAACGGATAAGCGAAGAATGAACCGTGTGGATTCTCCATAGAGGTTGCTTGAATAATCAAACTTGGCCCCTATATTTGTGTTTAAGAGATACGGCGTGCACATGGCTAATAAAGTTTGTCTTATAGTTTGGCAAACGTCCCCAAAATATAGTTTGGGTTCTGGATTCAAGAAATAAGGCGTCATTTATTAAACTTAAATTATTATCACTGGTTGCATGTTCAAAGAAGCATTAAACCAGAAAACAATAGTTAATAATAGAAGATACATTACAAAGTCAGGGGATGGTTCAAATGAAAACAAGATTAACTTACATGCTATTATTAGCGCATGAGCGACTGAAACTTTCTGGTCCTCTATATCATAGATATTTCCGGAATGATAGATCAGTTTTACAAATCTAGTGGGTTTTTATTTGTCGTGCTAACCATGTGAAGTGCTAATATTTAAATCGATAAATATGGAATAACCTAATACTTAATGAAAATATCCTATTGGATCTAAGAAACAAATGAATAACTGACCAGTCAGATTACAAGCATTTCAATTGAAATACGTGACTCCGGCTAGACAAACCGGTTTTATACAGTATTCAAAGGCTTGGATATCAAAAATGGCTTAATTTTCGTATGAGCACGTGAATATTTAGTAGCTCGTAAGCTGTATACTACATACAAGGTTGAGTAAACTACAAGGTGATCTTCTGAATTAACAGCGCAATATACAAATCATGTAGAAAACAAATAGTTTGAGGCAAGGAAGTTACAACTTGCAAGTTAACTGAAATAGTTTTCAGCTATCTGTTGGCAGTCAAACATCAGAAAGCTCTTAGTGTGTTCTGTCCATTGTAACAGAATGAAGTGACTTCAAAACCAAACTCCTACCATAAT
Organism: Schistosoma mansoni; assembly: GCF_000237925.1. Lineage (NCBI taxonomy): Eukaryota > Metazoa > Platyhelminthes > Trematoda > Strigeidida > Schistosomatidae > Schistosoma > Schistosoma mansoni. Next base: position 1,229,214 of record NC_031496.1, read on the forward strand.
TATTACCTGAACAGTAAATGGGCAAAGAAAAACTTGCGGTCATACATAATTTTTTTTAAAAAGGCATAAAATGTCAACCTGATATTTATGTTGATTTTAACACAAAAGAATTCCATTACTAATGAGCCTTGTTTGCATTTAGATATACTGGATAAGAGCTATTTAACAGTCAGGCTGCTTAAAGCTCGTTGCAAAATATGAAATGGCGATTCAGTAGTTGTGGTACGAATATGTAATAGGCTGCAGGTTCAAAACCCCTCAGTTATTTATGAGTATTTTTGAACGTGAATTAGAGCTGCGTCACATTCTTGAAACATAAACGTAAAAAACTAGAAACTTCGAAATACACACTCACTGTCACTGTTACCCATGCTTTTCATTTAGATGAGGTCTTACCAGTAGCTAGATAATAAATGATCTAGACTAGCAAAAAAGTTTAGCTTCGAATAATTAGGCATTTTAGTGACTTTTTGTAAAACGAAGTATATCAAGGTCGATGAAAATATATAAATGATGGTAAGCTGGAACTTATGACCTGCTTTATGGCTTGTGTATGAACAGATGTTAAAATAAGTTCCCAAATAATAGCTATCACCACAATAAATAAAATAACGCGTCATTGTGGTGTTGGTGATAATCACTCGAGTGATTATATAATAGTTATTCTAGATATACGTTTCGTATAGGGATAACAGTAGGCTGAAATGGCTCTTAAATAAATATTCGTTGTTTTTATTGCAACATATACAGTACATTTATGTACACATATAGTTGTTATAGGGAAATTTATCATCTTCATCGTCTATTAACCGCATAAAACTAATACTTTCCTAACTAACTCGTCCCACTACATAAAGTTAGACTATACCTGAAAGGCAGTTCTTCCCTCCTGTACTCTCTTAAGGTTCCTTTCAATGTCACTTTGCAGTTTCCTTTTGTCGGCCATCCTTCCACAGTGTACAAAGCAACCGCTTCATCGAATAAAGGCAGATAAAGGTAATCGCTCAGATATCAATGTTATGTATTCAAGCCTAAATTAACTATTTCATTTTTGTGCCAAAAATAACCATTGATGTATGGTTCTTTATTCACATTGTTTAAAATCCTTCTATCATCTTTGAGTGCAAAAATCTACAGAAGACATTATTTGGTCTTCAAGGTCATTGCTAGTGAGTATATATTACCACCTTTTATGGAAGGGATAAGATGAGTGTTTACGACTTCCACAATGTACGTTCTATTCGCCTCCGAAGCGTTTCCTTAATTCCCTCTCCAACTGGAAGTTCAGTTGTTTCCTGTCACAGTAGGTTAGTGATGGCTGTGTCTAGCCTACGAACATTAAATTTATTGCTTAGACAATTGTCTATAAATACCTGTACCCTTTTGATGATGCTTGTGGCAGTCCTCCAAGTTTCAGCTCCGTACAATAGAACTGTCTTGACGTTCATATTGAAGAATGTGACTTTGATATTGGTTGACAGTTGTTTTTAGTTCCCTATGTCCTTCAAAAGTAGTAATGCTGCCCTTGTTTTTCCACCCTTATCTTCAAACCTGAACCAGATCCTCTTTATTCCTCAATGATGCTACCTAGATACGTTAAAGTTTCCACCTGTTGTACAGCCTCTCCATTCAGTGTGATTGTGTTGGTTTTCTCTGTGTTGTATTTCAGAATATTGGATTTTAGCTAGTGTATGTTGCGACTAACAGCTGCAGAGGCTATTCCTGCACTTTCAGCCTTCACCTTCATTTATTTCTGTGTATGGGATATGAGAAACAGGTTATCTGCGAAGATCAAATCCCCTAGCGGCATCCAAGCTGTTCTATGTATTCTTTGCTTCCCCTTTTATTTTCCCTTCTCTCAATCTATGTGGCATCGTGATATCCTCATACTCAGCGTTGTCCATACCAAATATGACGTTTGTGTCTTTACTGTCTACTTCTCAATCATCAACTGCAGCCGCTCATAGAACAGATCTTTATCGTCTTCAGAGCACTGAATATCATTCGTGGTGATCCGCTCCTTCTTTGTTTATGAGGATGACTCCGAACCCATGATATTCCCATATTAAAACTGCTTCTCGTGCTTCTTTTTAAAGCACCAGAGCAGATCCCTGTGCGTACGAAGCATTTTCTTTCTCATGACAAGAGTTAAATAAAACCTTTTCTGAAGCAAATCATTTTTTTCAGCTTGCATTCAAAGGGTTTCTCTTATTTTGAACACCGCTAAGTGGCGTTTTCTCATTTGCGCAGTTACTTGCGTGATCCTCCCGTCCCTACACGCTAGGCTGACATTGCATAATAATAATAATAATTGTCGCTCTGTTTGTTAAAAGAGGGCATAAGCCTCATAATTCCCGGAAGAATATCAGCTTTCACTATACGCTGTCATCGCTTCTCTTCAATTAGAAGCTTCAAATTCCTGGGCAGATTTTAACAATTCTATCCAGTCAAGGTTTTCCTTCATTAGATGGATTTGCAAAACTCATGCACAACTCTTCTATTTTACCTGCACTTTTGACCGACAAAAGCTCTAGAAGATCTGCTGGAGGAGTAATTTATTTATCTATCAATTTTAATAGCTTCATTTTACAAGAAAATTGAACTTGTTTTAGTCTCACGTTGTCGTCATCACATATTATGAGTATTCAAGAGTAAGTACGGTCTAAACGTTCTATCCTGTACAAGAAATGCTTTTTCACGTTACATTACCCGTCAATAAGAATAATGCAAATCAACCCTGTTTAGTAAACAATCTATATTTTACAGACTAATGACGGACCGATACTAACCTGGGGGTGTTTTAGTCTTGAATATCCCCATATGTCGATGAACTTTTTGTGGCAGAAACTCAACTGACTAGAGGTTACACTTGTTCTATAGTACAGCTAATTTACATGATACTCTACGAGGAACAACATCCATGTTCCGTCTGACGTAGTTGGATTAATAATAGGTACGGAAACTAACTTATGCTATGTCTGACAAAGTCATAGCAATTTTACTAAGACTGTAATTTGTGTATGAACCAATCTGATTTAAGAATGTTGGTCTTGGAGCGTGACGCGAAGTTCATTCTTCCGTTCGTCTGAACTGCATTTTTGTACCATAGTTAGAGTCAGTTCGTAATGAAAACCTTGAGTCTAACTATTAAACCTTACATCCAACCGTTTATCCCTATCCCTTATATTAGTTTATAGTCATTGCTTAACCCCACTAAGTTTGTGGACATTCTCAAGGCCATTGTAAAGTCCCGTGTTGGTCGTTCACAGATTAGATTCCTGTCGTAATCGCTTGTAGTATACACTCGAACAGCCGCCATGATAACGACTATCACACGCACTTTTTTCGAAAACACAGAAATCATATGTTGAATGGGAAATGAACTATTTTCTTCTCAAATATGCATCGATAAATTGACGTAACCACAGAGAGAAAGGTGACAAGAGAACATTCTGGCATGTTTGTGGTTGACCCCAAAAAGAACCATTATCTGGCTCTTGGTTCTCAGTCCTTTGACATTTCTAGTCTAGGAAAATATGTTCTCTGATGGCCGTCTGCTGTATGACGTATCGTTCTTCATAACAAATCTAAGTATACAGTGTTCCACATCAATTGATGGATTGGCAAAGCTGTGAGTTGCATTCCCAAATTGACATTGTTTCGTTCATAAGGGTGAGCAGTTGGTCGCGATGCAACTGACCATTTGTACTCTTTCGGAAATTTCTGGTCATGTATATATTGACGAAATATGGCATCTCACTCCCCGATCATTGTCTAATAAGTCTGTATCCTAGAAAGCACTCTCGCTGAGTACAAAACTGTGTAGAACTACGGTTTCCTTCATTGTTAGTATGGTTATAATAATAGACCTAATCCTGAAATTGTAGATATGTCATGATGTGTAAACCTAATCTATAAGATCTTACATGGAAGTCACATCATTGTCTACACCAACTCATAATATCGTAACAGTTAACAACATGATGTCTGGAGTTTCTAAAGAAAACATTTAGGCTAGAAATAGAATGATATATTTAATGTGAGTAACAACAAGTTATACAGAATGAGCACTTCTGCAGGGCTGAGCCATGCCATCCGACTGAAGTGAATTAATCCTTCCCGTCTTCTACATTACTGACCTTCTCCTTGTGTCAATTTTTGAATATAAATCTCTTCAGCAATTATATGCTGAGCTTCAAAGGTCGTATGGTTGAGGTCTGTAGAGGATTAATTCCTCCATATTTGACTCCAATAAATAAATACTATCCCGTTGACTGAATATTTAATGTGGGCTAAATCTCCTGGTAGAATTATGAGTTTACTCGACATTATTCAAAGGCCTGAACACCACTTATAGAGATAGTTTATTGTTTAAGTTTGGTAAAAATCCGCGAGCGTACAGATAGCAAGCACACAAGGAAAACACATGAGTGTGTGTGTCAATGAGTGTTAAAAATCCATATATATTTATGAGTGGTAATGGATTGTGGATAAATTATTGATTGTATTTGCATACAATTAATGAGGGAACACATTAAGGATTGATGTGCAGACATGCGCTCAATTAGACTCACACATAAATTTACAAAATGGATTAAATTTCTAAATTACAGAGAACACAAATAATACAATAGTTGAATGGGATTGCTACAGGATCAACGCTACTACAAATGTGTCTGTGTTAACTGTCCACGATCTTAGCTTACACCTCACATAAAAACAACTGAATATTCTCACAGTTTCAGGCCTCTTCAGAATTAGTGACGTCCGAAGATTAAACGAACAATGACTTGTAAATTCCGTGATATTTACAATTAAACATACACAACTTGAGAGGTGATAAGAGTTTGGATATATTTCCCTTGCTACGGCAGCAACTGCCGGTCAGTTGTGCGCGACATTTCTAAGGAGATTTTAATTATTGGTTGAGAGCTCGAAGATTGACGGAGATTATAACAGCAGTCTTAAACTTGCGAAATGAATGGTGATCGAGACTAGTGTGGCCATTGTATTCATGTTCTGGATACCAATTTCGAAAAGAAAGGGATTGTCATGGTAAATCTGAATGTCCCGTCACAATAAGAGAAAGCGAACTTATGTCGTTTGTGATGGCGGAGAAAATTTACTCATGGTTATAACTTTCGTTTATCTGGAGCTCTCGAGATACAACAGGGAATGTTCTGTGACTCTGTAGCTCACCATTATCTTTTCTACTTCGTTGATACAAATGCATACACTTGTGTCTTCAGATATCAGTGTTTGAGAACAACTTGCGTTATATTTCAAGAACACCCTCGCGTATTCAGCAGTGTCATCATTCTATTCCGGAAACATTTTTATGAAACTGACCAACTCATACCCATCAATCACGATTGGTAAACCACACAACCAGAGCTTGGTAAGTTATTGATGTTCAGAATCTCGAGAAAAGGTTCATATTAGAGAATTTACAACCTTTTATTTAACTGGCAGCTTCCTTGTACATTTATTTATTGTTGGACAAAATAATAAGTAAAAACACACTGTATTAAAGAAGTGCAGAAATTACTATGTTATGAGCCCTATCCCATAATCTCGAGGCCAAACAATATGAAAGCAAGCGAATATAAACTGTTAAGATTAGTGGAGTTTATATACCGAAAGCATAAGGAAGATGATGCTAGATTGTCATGTAGATCGTTGACGCAGATGATCTGTGTCGAATGATTGAGAGCCTACTCAAGTTAAATGGTACTGGTGTGGCCAGCAGCTCACTTCGAAGTCGCATCTGGTAGTCAGCACCTTTCGTATCAAAATACTGTGGCTGCTTTGAAGACCGTATAAGACAAGGGACGTTATTACAGAAATGTATTGGTAAAAGTAGGAAAAATACAGAAGTTGTGGCTGTCACAGCATTGGCCGGTCGGTGGCTTACAATTAGTTAGTGCGCGTTGGTTGTCCCCAAACTTGACGAGGATAAGTGAGCTGTCCGACATTCACTGACTAGTCTGCCGGATAATTTGGCTAGGACCCAGGGACACTGCACTTGCCCTACAGTCTGCCCATATCACTGACTCAGATATTTGTATTACAGTGTTATATCTTGTTGGTTGAACGCTATATTCAGATCCTAAGCCATTCTGATAACCCCAGGCTAGAACTATTCAACGACTTGAAGACCAGAGAGAAGACACGAGTATGAGAGAGGTACTTTACTACAAGGTCCATTTATGTACAGAAAAACAGGGGTTTTATAGTAATTAAAAGACCTTGAGTTCCCATAGTAGCAGTGTGTTAAACAGCCAATCAGGACCTCGTTATTTTAGCAGCATAGCTTCTAACTAATCGCTGATTGGTTGGGCTCTTTATGAGCCTCTGGAGGCTCTGATAGAGTTTACTGTAAGCCGACTTAACAACAGTTAATGAAATCTCCGGTATTGCTTCTCAAATTGATGACAGACCACTTGATATAATTTTTAGTAAGAAGACATGTGCCACGATGACAAAAGATAATATGCGTTAGGTCGAGAAATAGAAGCAGATGTAAAAAGGATGAATGTTAACTGAAAGGAAGCCAAGCAACCAATAAAGGGGAAATAAATGCAAACAAAGGGGAAATAAAGCGGAAAATGCATTGGATAACACATCGTAAATAAAGGGGAAATGCGCCAAAATGTCTGCTTTTTCGCCTGTCCGGGGAAAGTAAAGCAGAATTTCCCCTTTCTGTCGCTGTTTTTCAAATGTCGCTAAATTGCCGATTTTTATCCTGAATATCCGACGAATAGCCGACTTTTACCCTAAATATTCGACGAATTTCCGACTTTTACCCTAAATATCCGACGATTTGCAGATTATTAGCTTAAATATCCGCTACATTGTCTACTTTTCTACCACATACACACTGATGTATTTACCCCAACCGCCTCCTGTGTTCGCCTTCACTCCCACAACACAGCACACGAATAATGTAAAATACGTAAAATATGGTATAATTTCAAAATTTTTATTGAGAACAAAAAGTCAATCAATGTACAACCAGGCATTTCACGTATTCATTCTTTCCACCAGGCCTGTTGGACTATGGAGACTCAAAAAATTATTGTGCATTCTAAAATGTAATGAAGAAAAACATTACTATATCTAGGAAACTTGTTTTGCACAACTAGGTACTTGAAGCTGAACTTACGGTTATATCCTCGAACACAGAAGACTCTACCCATAGATAAGGCAAAAACAATAATCACTTTAAAGTCGTACGTACGTGTTCTTTCTTCCGTCGATAACGCTTCTGTACTTTGTCTCTCATGTCGTGAAAATAACTTTGCGTAGCCATGTCACAGTTTCGCAAGGTCTTTCTCGTTGACAGATGACGACAGGAATCGATTAGTAAGTGCACCTAAAGTTCAAAAACCTTATTTATCTTACTTTGAACGCAGTCATAAAACCGGCACTTCTGAAGCGCTCGTTTTGATGAAGTACCAAGTAGCGTGAAATTAATGGCGACTTCAGGTGTCATGATGTAGGACAGAAGATATCGCATGGACGTTTTAGGATCATCATCCATTAAACGCGTCAACATGGCCATCTGTAATAGGAATGAATGATAAAATTCATCTTGTGTGCTTACAAATCCGTCCCTCACTTCTTTTTGCTCAAGACAAGCGTCCAAAGTTCCCAGTTCCTCTTCAGATGACAAAGGGAACTGTTGACTGGATAGACCACAGTCAAATTGACGCGGGTGTTCGCGGTCAGCGAACTTTGAGAGCATCAGCTTCATATTTGTACCAATTTCACTCAAGCTTGCCAATATTTTCAGCTGAACCGTATGCATTCTTTCACATCTGAAAAATTGAACTTGATCGTACGGATGACTTACTCAGCCATTAGATTTTTATCATCGGACGTGTAGGGCGAGGTGTCTAATTGTGTTGAACTACTTAATTGACATGTCCAAATTAAAGAAACTTACTTGGCAATCGGAGAGACAACATTCTCAAACATCCGAAGCTTTGGATATTGAACGCGGCTATTCTCAGCCTGCATCTCTGCGACATCCATGTCAACGGAATTGTAAAGAAAACCTTCTTTACGTTTCATTGCGCCTTTACGAAATTTTAGTAAGATTATTGAACTGACCTCTTTTGCTTCTCCGTGTTTAACGGCAACGTATTTTCGTCTGGCGAAGAGTTCTTATTAGTAACATAGCATTTTTGGAACGATGCCAACAAATCATTGGCAGATTTGAGACTATCTATAAGAGGCGATCGTTTGCATGTTTGTAACTAACCGCATTTGTGGACAACACTGCACTTGAACATAGACCAATTTTCTTTAGGTAGGTCATTGTTTTGCAGATGTAGATCAATCTGCTCCCTTGGATACAGACATAGTTTTTCTCCAATAACCCAATGGCCAGCTGCAACCACCAACTTATTTTTGCTTGGTGCGTTAACGATTACGTATTTATTGTTGGGAGACTAAATATTACATAACAGGAAATTAAACGAAATACAATCACATAACAGTGTGTAACAAAGGAACAGTAACCGAATGATTAACACATATTGTCGACATACATTTACAGTCAACATCATGAATCGAAACCCAACTGTAATCACAGCTAACTACGGAGCATTTAAATATTCCTATGTCAGTGGAAGGTAATGGATCTTCAAAGTAATTTTGTGGGTCGGTGAATTGCCTGAATTTTAAGAGTCTGTAACAGCTCAGGTTGGTTGGTTAAGAGTTGACCCCAAACAACCAGGCATATGCTACAACTGGGTATTATCCGTCCCTCTGATAGCCAATGGGCATCCCCTTTGCATATGGTCCCAAAGAAAAATGAAGTTGACTGGCGACCGTGCGGGGATTACAGAGCCCTCAACCGTCAAACCGTACCAGATAGGTACCCAATACCGCATATCCAAGATTTCACAAACGGTTTACAGGGTATGAACATATTCACTAAAATTGACTTAGTCAGGGCATATCACAATATCCCAGTGGCGGATGAAGATATCCCCAAGACAGCTATTACAACACCCTTTGGCTTATTCGAGTTTATACGCATGCCATTCGGCCTGAGAAATGCGGCACAGACATTTCAAAGATTCATAGACAATCTACTTCGAGATATGCCATTTGCGCAGGGGTATATAGACGACTTGTTAATTGCCAGCCCCGATTTGCAATCACACGAACAGCATGTAAAAACAGTGTTAAAAAGACTGGATGAACATGGAATAAACATACATCAAAGTAAGTGTGTTTTCGGTGTTCAAACTTTAGAATTTCTCGGTCACACAATAAGCCCAGAAGGGATTAAACCGATCAAAAAAGAAGTAGACACCATTAAACAATATCCCATACCTAGTTCTCTAACACAACTGAGAAGTTTTCTAGGTCTAATTAACTTTTATCGCAGATTCATACCAGGTTGTGCACAATTAATGCAACCTTTGACAGATTCACTTAAAGGAAAACCAAAAGAATTCAAACTGTCTTCTGACGCTGTCGAAGCTATTAAACAGCTTAAAGATAAACTAGCTCAAGCAACTACGTTGATGTATCCGAATTCTCTTTCCCCACTTGCTTTGATGGTGGATGCTTCTGATAAAGCAGTAGGCGGTACCCTTAACCAACTGGTTAAAAACGCCTGGAAACCAATTGCTTTCTTCTCAAAAAGACTCGCTCCAGCAGAGCAAATAAACTGTACAAAGCATTATCAATGTGTGGAATCTACCTAACCATTAAACACTTCCGACACATGTTAGAAGGCAGGGAATTTATAGTCTTTACGGATCACAAACCACTAACGAATGCACTAAAAGCAAGAGCTGATAAATACTCACCTCGAGAAGTCCGACACCTTGACTATATATCACAGTTCACAAGCGATATCCGACATGTCAAAGGTCAGGACAATCAGGCGGCAGATGCTTTATCTAGGCTAGAAATAAACGTGCTACAGCAGTCTACAGTAAACTTCGAGACGTTGAGAAATGAACAAGAGCAGGATCTAGAATTACAAAACCTGCTTAAAACAAACAATTCAAGTCTTAATTTAAAACAGTTCCCATCACCTGTCGATGGTATTCTAATCTACTGTGACACGACCAAGGCAATGCCGCGACCTTTCGTTCCCAAAAGTATGCGAAAGTTGATATATAATAACTTTCATTCTTTGTCTCATCCTGGCGCAAAAGCTTCAACAAAACTAATCAATGCCAGATATATATGGCCGAATTTACAGAAGAATGTACACAAATGGGTTAGAGAGTGTTCAGCATGTCAACAATCAAAGATAAATCGTCACACAAATTCACCCATAGGTGTTTTCTCGCAACCAGATGCACGTTTTGCCCATGTGCATATCGACTTGGTAGGTCCTTTACCACGTTCAAACGGTTTTAATTATCTTTTTACATGCATAGATCGATTTACCAGATTCCCTATAGCCATCCCGATAGCGGACATCACAGCGGAAACAGTAGCCAAAGTTTTCATGCAGAACTGGGTAACCATTTTTGGTACACCTATAACAATAACGACGGATAGAGGAGCGCAATTCGAATCCGAACTATTTAATAACTTGGCTAAACTTCTAGGCTCCAATAGGATACGCTGCACTGCATATCATCCTCAGGCTAATGGGATGGTAGAACGTTTTCACCGTCAGCTAAAAACCGCTCTTATATCTCACTCAAACCCCAATCAGTGGACAGAATTCCTACCGTTAGTTATGTTGGGAATACGAACATCTGTCAAAACTGACGCACAGTGTTCAGCTGCGGAACTGGTTTTCGGAACAACTCTGAGACTACCAGGTGAATTTATTAACCCTAATACTAACAGTCAAAAACTTAATATAGAAAATTATGTAGATCAACTACGAGATCACATGTCTAAACTTAAGCCGATTAATACTCGTGAACAATCGCGCGCCGTATATATACCTAAAGACCTAAGCAATTGCACGCACGTATGGATAAGATGTGACAAAATAAAAGCACCACTCAGCCCTCCATTTGAAGGTCCTTTCAAAGTCGTCTCAAGAAAATCTAAATATTTCATGATAGAAAAACATGGAAACATCGACACAGTAAGTATTGATAGGCTAAAGCCGGCTTATCTAGATCATGAACCACCATACGTGTTGTTAGATCGTTTAACTGACAAATCCATTGCGGAATCAAAATATAAAGATGATAAATCTTTACAAATGACTAAAACGGTTCGCTGGGCACATCCGATTAGTCAGTCAAGGATGTTGACAGTTTCGACTGCAGGATAAATCTAACCACGTAGCTAATCAGACCCTGCATCTACTTAAAAATATTTTGTTTTCTTCATTCCGCCTCACATACAACTCCCCAGAACTTTTACCTTTGATATATAAGTGTTATGTTAAATATTTTTTTTAAATACTGGACACATAAGCTAGGTATTCCGAAACGATGGCTGAGGATTTTATTCAAACTCGTACAACTTACACTGGCAAATACAACGAATTCAAAAAGCAACCCAGGCGAGTTTTATAATTTCTTTTTCTGGTTAATTAACTATACTGGCTATACATATATACCATATGAACTAATTCTAAAAGTTTTCGGTCGAAGATATGTTTAGTAGCTTGATACAATTACTATGGTCAAGTACTTATTAAAGTTCTCATCATTTTTTTTTAAATTTCTGACATTGAAGAACCAATAACCGCGAAGATATGGTACAGTACGTTACTGTAAGGATACTATCTTAGCCGCGTTGATTCCACATACCTAATTTTAAACACAACGTATAAAAGAACTGTTAAGTAATCATAACATTGAACTGACGATATGACTATCGTAGCTATGTTAACGTTAAACCAATTATTATTAGTGGCCCATACAAAACCCTGGAACTTAACACTAGCGTTATAAAAAAGACATGTTATGTCAATAGCTTATATATATACTTTTTTTCTCGGTTTAATAATAACGTAAAAGGAGTATTTGACACAACTGTACTTGATCCGCATACTCAACACAATTTTTTTGCTTCTTAACCGTATATTCGTTTCCGTTTTGTGGATTACTCTGATGCACCCCTGGTTACGCACCTAGTTGTAAAAAGCGGTCATCACTGGTTCAAGGTCATGCACTTGATCGATTTTGTTAAAGAGCCCAACTTCTAGCAAGTTCACCCTTTTACATATACGCATTACAAAAGAGTTTTTTTTTGCTGTTTTCATGGTTATTCGTGCACAAGATATCTACACTATGTTTATTTCCTTCCAGAATACCAATCCGTTCTGGAGGCCAAGCACTTACATGAACGGAACAATTATCAATTGCATTTATGTATTTCCATTTTGTATCTTATTATTTTAGGCAGGCAGTGGAGCAGTTCTTCAGGTTTGCTTGATTTTCACCATTACCTTTGAAGTAGACTCTTCTTTACTTTTTACTTGAGGGCGACTCAAGAGGCAGGTGAGTAAACACCTGATAGCCGGTCTGAGCATGGAAAAATCGTACCTCACCAACATGGTGTTGGGTAGCCCGCTCGCGGCACTTCCTCAGATATTCTTATTCCACATTCTCACACTTTCTCTTGAAAGCACGCAGCAAACCGTCAGCGATAGTTGTAGAAAAGATCACATGCTACAAAGATGACAAGCTGGTAAATGAAGAGACATCCATGGACTATCATTGAAAGCGTTAGTCGTAACTGATTGTAAGTCAAATAGTGAGCGAGTTGATAATTTCGCCTTGGGATGAGAAATAGAACGAAGGTGTTATCGATAGATAGGTTAATCGAACCGACGTTCCTACGGAAGTCGATTCTAGGGGGAAGCTAATGTAACAGCTCAGGTTGGTTGGTTAAGAGTTGACCCCAAACAACCAGGCATATGCTAAAACAGTATTGTTCAAGTATTCATTCACTTCCTTACCTTTTGTAAGCGTTATATTCCCTACTATCTTATATGGAATGTTGAGAGCCTTTGTTTGTCTGAACAGATAATCCCACGCTCCACTGTGACTGAGCGAAGATCGAAATAAAGACCTATTCACTACTTCTCTGGTTTCTTCTATCAATAGCACGAGGGTTACCTATAGGCACGAAAAGTCCACTCTCTTGAATATCAGTTATTAATCCCGGCTTTCCGTTTGCTACTACAACATTATCAGGCTTAAATGAATTTATTTGGCTATTCCTGAACATTATTACTTGCTTACGTGAGTCAGACTTACCTATCACTGGGTTATCATTAGTCGAAATGTCAACCTGGAGCTTATCGCAGAAAGACATTTGTTCCGCATAACGCTGAGCTGCTTGCTTAGCCACGGAATATCCACTGTGTACGGATTTCTTAATTTGTCTCATATAAGACTCGAATGGAAATACTGAGTAGCTATCTAACGGTCCATGTGCAAGAACATCGTCAGGAAGATGCTGTAGGGAATGCACATAATAAACTAAATTCTCACATCCGTAACACCATATTCTCTTAGAAAATTCCTTAAATCCATCCTGACAGATTCTATAACCCTATTATAAAACTTAGGATGTGCAAGCAAGTAAATAGACAAAGCAAGACGTTTAAAATTTAGATACAAAGGTTCAGGCAGAATCTTTTGAAGAATAACCGGGCCTAAGTATAGAAGAAACAACCTACACTCCGACGCCTTCCATACGGATACGTAGTCTAGTGTTCGACATTTACGCTGAAAGTCAGAGGGAGTACTTTCTATGCACCGAGATATCAACTTATTTATAGTCCTAATTACACATGAGTTCACGTTCTTTAGCCACTTGTGTCCTAATTCTATCCAGAGAGTCACAAGTTTCTTTGTGACACTTAAGTAAATCATGTGCATGGGATCTAAGGGGAAAGTTGATATCGTGTCTATTGGCAGACTTTCGAATAAAGAATGTCCTTGATGGTGAACAGATTGTGTCTGATTCCTGAAACTGTCGTCAGTTCTTAACGTATATTCACCGTTCGGGAAAGTCATCTTTCCATCAAGTCGTCTACCATCTACAACACACCGGTCGCAACCTGCCTTTCCGTTGTGATTAACAGTGTACCTAACATCAGAACGAGCCGGTGCATCACATATTACTGCAGTTAACTTAATAGTTATGTATTTATTGAACCCAACACTAAGTAGACCCGTTTCAGTCATTTCTTTTATTCCAGAAATAGTATCGACAGAAATTTCGTTGAATTGTGCCGGCTTAGTATTCCCTCCGTAGATCCCTATCATGAAGACATCACTAAGTCTAGGGGCAACGATCCTTCCTAATACAGGCCACAAATGTTGACTGGAGCTCCTTGACATAGAAAGCCCATCTATATTAAAATACAATTGTAGAGTGTCAAAATCACAAGTACACAACCAACGTTCAACATATCTTAGCAGGTTGGTCTTCAATCCAAGATGGTAGTAAACCCCACTGCTGATGGACTTCGGTTGTACACTTGTGCACGTCCTCAAGAGACTTCTAATGCTCGTCGGCAAGTCTGGTATGAGAAGGCGAAATTCATTCAGAACTCTGTCTGCATCTCGGATACTCAGAGAGGTGGATGCCATTAAATGCATTAATATCCTGTTGATCTTCTTTTTACGATTCAAGGGCTTGTGACAGGGCAAATCGACGGTTTTGAGCCATGTCACCCAAGGTCTTCAATCATCGTTTACGATAATCATACGGACTCCAACCAAGTAGTCTACACATACCTACATGGCTCAATCCAATAGTCAGCATCTTCAAGGACTGGTGCCATATTTTGTTTTGGCCACCTTGAGCTTTCTTATAGCCTACTACTGCGTCAGAAATCATTGTGCATCCTGATAGGTGGTGGATAAGCACACGCAGTACATGTCCCAAGCACTTCAGCCGACAAAGGTCAACCGATTTATCAATTTAACTGCCGTCTTTACACAGTATTCTGAGTCTCACTTCAGAATTTTTAACTAGATGGTCCAAAAATAAACGACCAATGATTCGAAGATACATAATATTACTAATGGCTTTATTTAATATACATGACCGATGGATGTACACTACTTTTCAATGTCACGTTTCACATCCATAAAATGAGACGGAACTACTGCGCAGTAAATTCGTCGTTTGGTTGAAAGACGGATATCCCACTTACTCCACAAGTCACGTAACTCGGCAAAAGCTAACCAAGACTTCCAAGTGCACGCCGAAATCTCGTCAGATACCACCATATAAGAACTAATGAGACTCCCATGATAAGTGAAACGATCGATACATCCAACTAATTGACTCCCTATCACTGATTTAAATGCCAGTGTAAATCAATCCCGAGGCAAGATTTTGCATTTGGGAGTAGAGAAGCGCATCCTAAACATCCTTGCTTTATTTGATGTGGTCAAAAGACTCTGAGTTGTGTCAGTGTCTTCGCCAAACAGAACTATGGTTTGGTGTTTAAACTTCATGAACTTGAACTCTCCCGTTTATATTCGTCAAATGTATACTGGTCATTTTATGTTCAATAACATACAATGATTTGTCTCTACACAAAATATAGTTTTATATGAACTCATTAAACAGGGAATACCTAAAAAGGGAATGGATCGCATCTTAAAATTTTTATTTGCAACCAGCCTGAAGGTTCAGAAGTGACTTTTAAATAAACTGATTTTCGTATCACATGGGAGTAGTCTTTCTAACAAGATTAGTGGCTAACAAAAGCTAAATAAATGACTTTGTCCACCAAAACATCTTAGAATTAGAAAGAATACAAAATACATACCCATCTTTTCCATTCATAAACGCACACGGTATCTGCACTCGTCTGGAAGTATCATCCTGAATCATGCTAAATGTGTGGATAGCCTTGCGGTTAAAATCATAAACAATCACAGCAACTGCACCGGCAACGTGAGCATTAATAGCTTTCGTGACGAAACTGCAACCTCTGTTTACACTGAAATGATACTGATAATTACCTACCCACGAATTATGAGAGCAATATTTCGATTAACTTCATATGCATTATTTATCAGCTCACATGCGTGAGGAGGTTCTGTTAGCACTAATGAGGTAGATGTAAATGTTGTATTCTTAAATAAGTGGAAGTCAACAAGAAGGATATTTACGTACAAAATGAGGTCCTATTTGACCAGGACTTAAGCGATATGTAAACGGCAGTGTTGATGGATTTATCACCCGAAGATGTAAATAATCACTTTCTCCTAAAACATATTCAATAAAGTTAAAACTAATGAACTTAGTCAAACCATTCGATATATTTATGAGGAGAAAAACCAACTCAAGCAACAGTAACATGCATGAATCCAGACTAAATGACCCGCTTCAGCAATCCAAGGCAGTGTGAGTAACCTCTAGGTCAATTCTTGTGTTTGCAAATGTCTTTTGATCTTCAGTATTCAGCAATAAGGATAGTAGGTTGATGAACCTGTGTTAATCCTGACAGATTTCCTTCCAGTGAAGGTCCAGCTTCTTTTTGAAAATGTTCACTGATGGTGCTGATACCACTTGTTCTGGTAAAGCGTTCCAGTCATTGACCACTCGATGAGAAAAACGGGACCCCACCTTTAGTTTATTAGATCGCGGTTTCAGAACCTTCTTGCTGTGACCTCGGAGATTATTAGTGCTGGAGGGAGCAAAAAGATAAGACATATTAACACCCAGATCATAATTAAAGATACGAAATGCCAGTATAAGGTCACCTCGCGTCCTACGATAAGATAAGGGGAAAAGGTTTAGACGTTTTAAACGCTCATAGTAAGGGAGTTTAGAAAGACCCTTTACTAATTTTGTTCCTACACGCTGGACACGCTCAAGCGATTTAGTATCCTTTATCAGACAAGGGCTAGCTGCTTGGATACAGTATTCTAAGTGTGGCCTTACATAGGTGGGATATAAAATTCGAAACATATCCTCGTCGAAGCATTTAAATGCTCTGCGAAGCGACCATAGCGCGCGATAGCCTTTGGAAGCAACCGCATTACAGTGTGTAGTAGTTTTTAAGTTGTGACTTATAATTACTCCTAAGTCTTTGTGCTCTTGAACGCGTGGCAGAGATGTACCATTAATGGTATAGTGGTAACTAATATCGTGCCCGATGTACATGAACACGCTTTTCCTGGAATTAACTTCCAGGCCCCAATCATGAGCCCACCTAACTAATTCGTCTAAATCTGCTTGCAGATAACAACGATCAGTCTCATTTCTTATTGTTCTCCAGATTTTAGCATCATCCGCAAACAATAACGTCGATGACTTAAGTAATAAAGGTAGTTCATTAATATACAGAAGGAAAAGTAAAGGGCCTAAGATGGTGCCTTGGGGTACACCACTTTTGACCGGTTTCCATTCGGATAGCGTTCCATTGACCCTTACTCTCTGTCTGCGGTCACATAAGAAGCTTCCTATCCATTCCTGTATAGCACCTGTTATACCAAAGCTCGAGAGCTTTTGCATAAGACCCAAGTGTGAAACCTTATCAAACGCTTTGCCAAAATCTATGAATATCAGGTCGACAGACAGGCCGTTGTCTAGAGCAGCTGTCCAATCCTCTCTCGCAATGAGTAAGTTAGTCAAGTATGAATGCTTGTTACGAAACCCATGTTGCTCGGGAGTTAACAGATTGTACGAATCTATGTGACTCAGTAGCTTAGCCTGAATTAATTTTTCAAGCAACTTAACTACTATACTGGTCAGGCTAACAGGCCGGTAGTTAGATACGATCCGTCTCTGACCATCCTTAAATATAGGACTAACTATGGCGTCTTTCCAGTCTCTAGGTAGTTGAGCCTGTGAAAGGGACATGTTGAAGAGCATCGTGAGCGGTCTTGAGATAATGTCCGCAAGCGATGACAGCAAACGTGGGTGTAACCCATCGAGGCCCGGTATCTTACAAGGTTTTAGGTTGGTTATCAAAGGAAGAACAATATCCTCTGTCACGTGTAAAGGTCCTATGGCTGGTACCTCATTGTCAACGGGACAAGTAGTTGTAACACTACACGTAGAGTAGACTTCACTGAAATAGTTAGCAAATGTCTCCGCTTTCGCTAGATCAGATTCAGCCAATAAAGCTGAATTTTCGCTTAACAGTAATGAGGGAATACCATCACTACGTTTCGTCCGCCTTTTAACGTACGAAAACAGTCGCTTCGGACAGGTACGGCTATCGTATGCCAACTGTCGCTCGTAAGCCGTGCGGGATTTAGCTATGGTCTTTTTACATATATTCCGAATTTTTTATATTCGCACTTAAATGATGCCTGACCTGTTGACAAGAATAAGTCCCAGAAGTGTTTCCTACGCTTCAACAGCTTCCGGGTTTTCTTATTAATCCATGGAGGGCAATATGATAGCTTACGTGCTGACCATGGGATAAACGGTTGAGTTACGGATTCGAACGTAGACTTAAACCTATTCCATGCATCATCAATCGATCCATCAGCATCGACCGACCAGTCAATCGAGATAGCATAGTCCCTGATTGCCGGAATATTAGCTCTCCAGATATTAGGACGGGGTGGAGCTGATGCAAATTCTATACCACGTATCCGGAACTTAAAGGAAAGTACGACATGGTCACTATTCACCAGTGGGGGAAGGTGTTGAATGTCGACGATATCTTCACAGTGGTGTGTGAGGACAAGGTCTATTAATGACGGATTATGTTCCAAGTCTATGTGCGTCGGCTTAACGATACACTGTACAAGTGCACATTGAATAATTGATGACAGAAGGACGCTATCGAAGCCCCCACCTGGAGCTGTGAGCTCTATCCAGTTTATATGGAGTGCATTGAAGTCTCCAACGATGAGACAACATTCTGCTTTACTCCAAGAACAGACGTGTCTTAGGATAAAGTCGTCAGCGAGACAACACGGACTACGATATATTCCTCCTATCGTCACTAACCCGTTTCTAGACCTAATTGTACGACATACTACCTCACACGTACCACTTACATGCGCCTCTGATATGATCGAGTTTATGCGGAAGTGGTCCCTAACATATAATATTATGCCTCCTCCCTTGCGACTTCTAACTCTATCACTTCTGATACAGATGTAGCCTGAAATGACTGGAGAACAGTCTATATCTACAGTTAGCCAAATTTCGGTGATAACAACTATGTCCGGATTTAATTCGTCTACCATCAAACTTAGCTCGGACATCTTATTCTGAAGACTACGAGCATTCGTGTAACACACATTTAAGGTGTTTTTGGAGACATACGTTCTGCCCACACAGGTCTCGGAAGCATTGGCTTCCAAGACCGGACAACCCGAAAACCCTTAATCGTAAGGTTCGCTTCACCGTTTAGCCTTCGAGTTTTTAACTCTGTTAGGGCATTCTTCCACTTGATCCGATCCTCAAGTGGCCAGTCAGGTCGAATACGAATGTTTGAGTCACGAGTTTTGCGTGAGTTATTTAGTACTAGGTCCCTTTCCTCAAAATTACCGAGTGCTAATTTAAGGATCCTTCTCTGTTGGGTTTCGCCTCCAACGTATTTACCGAGTCTGATGACTTTCGAGATATGTACCCCTGGGACCTCATCGGGCAGTATATTTCTGATGAGAGATCCCACTAACTGCAGGTCGTGGGCATGTCTCTTAGCGGGATCGGTGTCTTTTGATTCTTCCAAGTTCCAGATGACTACACTAGGGACCTGTTTAACTTCCTTAAAAGTCGTGTTTACGGCCTTCGACCGTGATGTCAGATCCTGCCGGTTAGCTACCGGCTTCTTACTGTTAGCTTTCTTTATAACAGTGTCATGTGGGTCGAGCGAGTGACTCACAACAACATTTGGTGAAGTTAAACTGTTCCCATCCACAACAGTACTAAATATTTTCTTACATTTGGACTTGAGCGGAGTTGCCTGATGCGCAGGACGTGAGTCCAACGAGGACTTATCGACTATACGCGCGCTTTCTTTAGGTATTTTTCCGTCTCTTTTGCGTTTCCACGTAATCCATTTCCCACTAGTCTCAGCATCCAGATTGAAAATACTCTGGATGATAGTGGTTCTAGCCGGGTCATCAGTCGCTGCTAAAGCAACTTGTCCCTCAGTACTTAATGGCATGTCTTTCATTGGTTGCATCGGAGTAGAAATTTTTGCTTCGTGTCGCAAAATTGGGTGTCCGGTACCTGCCATGGCAGCATTTACGACACTGATACAATCTTCGTTATCAGTATCCATGTTGCCGGCACGGACTACGTCGACCTTTTTAGCTAACGCTAGAAGGCCAATGGCTTCCTGAATGAGTGATGTCTTGCTTGAGCAACAAAACATACAGAGCCAATGAGAATTGGGTTTCGAGCACCTTTTATAGGCAGCAGGGCTTAAGCGGGTGCATAATTTGTGAAACCACTCCTTACATTCGTCACATCGCATCCCTTCTTCCACGGGGAATAAGCAATATGGCTGTCCACACTTGTGTACAGAGCCGACCATCTTAGAATTAAGCAAAATGTTGGGCAAGGTAGATATGTAAGACAAATCACAACCTTAATCAAATAAACAAGCCGCAGTCGACCAAGAATGCTTTGATGCAGTAAATACACAAAAGCAGGATAAAAAAACACAAATACGATGTCACGTTAACTGAAATAAATTCAATCAAAGTGTAAACAGTTGTTTTGATACGTAATTTACGATGAAAACAGTGAATTTATGTGAGGCATCTACTTTCAAATCGTTACTTACTTACTTACGCCTGTTACCCTTCGTCGAGGAGCCTAGGTCGCCCACTAGTATCCTCCATCCAACTCTGTCCTGGGCAAACCTTTCAAGTTAACTGGTCAGTCTTTTGACCACATCAAATAAAGCAAGGATGTTTAGGATGCGCTTCTCTACTCCCAAATGCAAAATCTTGCCTCGGGATTGATTTACACTGGCATTTAAATCAGTGATAGGGAGTCAATTAGTTGGATGTATCGATCGTTTCACTTATCATGGGAGTCTCATTAGTTCTTATATGGTGGTATCTGACGAGATTTCGGCGTGCACTTGGAAGTCTTGGTTAGCTTTTGCCGAGTTACGTGACTTGTGGAGTAAGTGGGATATCCGTCTTTCAACCAAACGACGAATTTACTGCGCAGTAGTTCCGTCTCATTTTATGGATGTGAAACGTGACATTGAAAAGTAGTGTACATCCATCGGTCATGTATATTAAATAAAGCCATTAGTAATATTATGTATCTTCGAATCATTGGTCGTTTATTTTTGGACCATCTAGTTAAAAATTCTGAAGTGAGACTCAGAATACTGTGTAAAGACGGCAGTTAAATTGATAAATCGGTTGACCTTTGTCGGCTGAAGTGCTTGGGACATGTACTGCGTGTGCTTATCCACCACCTATCAGGATGCACAATGATTTCTGACGCAGTAGTAGGCTATAAGAAAGCTCAAGGTGGCCAAAACAAAATATGGCACCAGTCCTTGAAGATGCTGACTATTGGATTGAGCCATGTAGGTATGTGTAGACTACTTGGTTGGAGTCCGTATGATTATCGTAAACGATGATTGAAGACCTTGGGTGACATGGCTCAAAACCATTCGAAATGGCGCAAATGCAATCTCTGTCTTTTTCCAGAACCTAGGTTTCCGGATTCCTCATAAACCTTTCTAGGTTATTCTTCCTCTAATCTATAATTTCTCGGATTATATCTTCGACGCTTAAGCTTTTCTGTTAATAATAATTCTATTACTACTTTTAGTACTCTGGGGTTCGCCCTGACAATTTCATTTCGCTGTGGTAATGAAGTATGAGAATTTAAATAATTGTACACGTGCAAGATTCTGGGTTGCGTTTAACTTACCAATAAATTTCCATTCACCTAATGAGTACTATAAAGTAGTTTCTCCCACTTCCATAATTAAGTTAACTGGTGGCTTTCATCATCAGGGTATGTTAATGACAGTTTTGCTTCTCAGAGATGGTATGAAAGTGCTATCTTATAAACACTCAGAGTGACAGTTCCACTTTCAAATAAGTAATGCCTTTTCAGGACTGTCCTGTTATAGGATTCATTTTAACCATTTGAATTGATGTATTGGTGCATTTTGGCTAGTTTATCTTGGAAATTTAAAGCAAGCAGTCCCTTCGATAAATTTTGATAGTGTAATAAGAAGACGAAGATTATCAGTTCTAATAATCTTATATAATCTTATTACATTATCTTGGAAATGTCATCGTATGTGGTGAACCAGTATCTGATGATGTCTTAACACGCGTGCTAGAGCTTCCTTGGCCTCTGCCAATGTACACTGCCTGTCTGCTAATCAAGGAGCGAGTATATATGCAATTGTAAAGGATGGTTCTTCAAGTTTGCCCATATTTTACTTAGCGCGTGTGATGGAAATGCCGAGTAATGCCAAAATTAGACGTCGGACGAAAGTTACAGATGTTTGATGGGTCTGTGAATGTTTACCAACATAAGTAGTTAGTACATGTGTTTTTCAGGTCAACCCACTGCTTACCTCTGTGAACCATCCTGGTTAAGACTGGTTTATTGAAAAAAGTCAAAAGCAATCAAATCAAAGTTGAGTATCAATCTGTGGGGTCATTGATTGTTTGGTCGAACTCTACTGGCATTTAGAGACTTTCTGATTAGGCTTCAGAATACTAGGCAAACTCGAAGACCAAATAACCTAATGATATTAGTTCTGTTTTTCTTTAAGTCGCAATTTAACAACCTTTAAGTGGCTAAATTTAATCAATTTCACACTGTAGATATTTGTTAACGTGTCACAGAGTTTCACTCATTCAATAGTTTCAAGTGTTCTGGTACTAATTAGTAAATATTTATCCTACTCACTGCCTTCTCGTGGCGAGGGTTTTGTTTTCGAAATTGAGAGGACGAAAAGAGAATGTCCGGCGCTTTAACCAGGTTGGTGGATATGGAGGATCTACCTAGGGGAGTTGGAAAACTCTCATTCTAAACCAATGGTGCAAATGGGCTCCAGTATCCTGATGGAACGAATAGCGTATGAATCTATTGTTGATCACCGACTACCATGGGACTGCATCTCCTCACGATGCTCCACTGCCTTGTGGATCAGACCTTTAGGTCAAAAGCTCCGGGTGTGGCCCCCTAAGAAAACCACCTGTTTCAGTTTGAGCATCTGGGCAGTATTACAGCTTTCATACAAATCAAATGAGATTTGTGCGGCGCATATGTATCTGGTGCTTCCTTGTACCAATATTTATGTTTAAATAATAATATAATATAAATAGCATAATAATAAGCTCAATAGGAAACGAATTCTAATCGAATGCATATAAGTGTTAACTGATTTAGGTGATTTTGGAAATAGTTAACAAGACTTACATTTGATTTTTCTCTCTTTAATTTTAAAGGCATTCAATAACCACTGCTTTGGATAATTTAAACTTAACAAAAGCATTAGTTGATTTTCCGGTTAATGTTACTGCAGTTCCAGTATATCACTTACGTTTAACTCCGTGGACATTATGGTGAAGAATAAAATATACTTTCAACCATTTTTTTGCTCTCACAAACCGATGACTACATAACTGTATTTGTAAAAAGACTACTTCTTTTATGTGACTATATGTTTTCATATGATCTTCATTTAAAAATGCAATTTCCTTTGGTCATGTAAATCACTTACATTATCCTTTACGTTTGTTCTTTCTTCAACGTTGTAATCTCCATTTACTCATGTAAATACTCTTTCTTTTTTGTTAAACCTGTCTGCTATCTTCTCCCAATTGAATAATAATAGTTTCATTAACATATGAATGGTTTTTTGGTATAGTTGGATTGTGTCTAATAATGGAATGTAGATCATGCGTTTCACCTTATCTAGGGCTCATCCCATCTTAGTGTTAATGTTTACATTGTAACCACTAAGTTATGTTGATGCAAACCGTTCACGATTCACGTATTTTAATAAATACTCAATTTTTATCTTGAGTATCAACAATGGGAAACTACAAACCCTTAAGAATATAGTATTCATGTAACTGTGCATATTAACGTATGTTACGTTCGGCAATGTATGATTGGGTAGTGACGATAGTCTAATTGACGTCACCGTCTTGAAACACCTGGTTCGGTGACATGGATAAGTGCTATGTGTGTCGTTTCAGTGACTTCTAAATCGTGACTCATTTCCTGAAGCTGGAATTGATTAAAAAAAGAACAATGGTAAGTTCAAGACCTTTTATCAGGGTATGACATCTATCTGTTCATTATGACTCCCTGGTTATGGTCCAAGAGATAGTACAGCTTAATGGCTTGAGACGTTATCGATCATGGGTCTGAATAGAACCCAATTGCTATCCAGATTTTTGCATACTTCCTAATAAAAGTGTGAAATTTTACTGTGAAAGAGTCCTTTCTGTCTATATTTTTTTAAAACTCAACTACTTTTTGTTGGGGATGTCAAATCCCCAGAACTTACTCGGTAAATGGCTTAATTTTGTAATTTTATATTGAAAATTTGAATTTCTTTGTTTTCGCGCCAAAAGCGCTCTTTTCACCTTCAAGTCGTGTTTCCCACTTGCAAAATATCTTAAACGCTATTGGTCCGCTGTATCTTTGAGTGTGCTATTTTGTAATGCTGCCCAAGGACAATTTATCGCTGTGTATATACGTTTGATTTTTCCCCTTTTTGATTGCTGTGTTTCTGGCTGCTACGGAATATATTTTCTCCGCCTCCAACTTGAACTTCTTACTCTAGCTAGCTGGGTCTGGGTCGCGTCAGAATAGCTAGCTTATCGGTCTCTGGTCACAAGTCTTTGTTCCGTTCGCTACTGGTGAATTCGGAACGCTTCAGGCATAACACTTCTACCACTATATACTGCTCTTGTCCACTCATTTTCATTATCTTTGATTGAGGTCAACTTTTCTTGATCTCTTCACAAATTAATTTTTCTATTTGGGTGACAAATATTTATTTTGGTTTCTATTTGCATCAACATTTATATTTGAATAGATTAAATCTGACTCTTAATTTTATATAGCTAACTAACATGCTAGTTAATCTTTGAATTAACTTTTATCTGATCTATCATAACAGTACTACTTTTCTTAATGAAAGTTACCTATTACTTTGGTGAACAAGAACATCAGTCAGTCAGCTACAACGTAGGACCAGGCACATATATGCATAGGTCCCAATCGCCATACCTCACTCGTTAGCACAGCAAGATGAACACCGGGTTCATAGAAGTAATTAATTTAGTGGTGGTAGTATATAAAGAAAGGTTGTATATAAGGATATAGTATAGAAAGACAGAAAGATATGAAGCAATTTTAATCTGAAGGTTTAAGGGAAGATAAAGAGTGTATGCACCTACACCATTGTGATCGATTCTGAGCCATGTCACCTAGAGTTTCCAACCATTGGTTACGATAGTCACCTGGACCCCAACCAGGTAGTCTGCATCTACCAACATGGCTCATACTAGAAGTTAGTGACTTCAAGCACTGATGCCACGTTTTGGTTTGGCCGCTCCCAACTCTCTTCCAACCATCGCCAATACTAGTCAGCATAGTACGTCGTGAACAAGAACATGAGTGGGGACGATCGAATGTAAAGTATGAGAACTATATAGTATATGAATTCACTTAGTATTGTTTGTTTGAATCTTCCTATCGATGTGTTTAGGACTACAATTGGTCAGTCTCTAATTGGCGTATGTGCATACTGTGCGTATTGCCTCGATATACCTTAGTTCACAAGCATGGTAAGCAGAGATGGATAGTGGCTAGCAGTGGAATCCAGGACGCGCGTTTAGTCCTATTTGGGACTCGTCAGCTGGATGTACCTGCATCTCAGAGTTGATGTTCACTCTGGGACTCGAACCCAGTACCCTCGCTTCAAACGCCATCGCGTTATCCATCTCTGCTTATAAAGTATATGGTTTGAATAATTTTTTCTGTTTAGCGTTGTTTTAGCGAGTTGGTTTTCTATGGGATGGGGTCGCTAACCCCATGCCCAACCCTCCTTTTTTATCCGGGCTTGGGACCGGCAGTAGCCCCCGGAGGGGCTACAGGCGGAGCAGCATATTGACAACTGAAGAATATCTGGAACTCAAAACAATTGTCTGTCAACCAACACCAAGATCAGAATTTTGAATACAAATGTCAAGACAGTTCTACTGTATGGGGCAGAGATGTGGAGAACTACGAAAGCCATCATCCAGAATATACCAGTGTTTATTAACAGTTGTATGTGCAAAATACTTCCGGTCCGTTGACCAGACACTACCATCAACAAGCTACTGTGGGAGGCAACAAACCAGATTTCAGCGGAGGAAGAAGCGCTGGAAGTGGACAGGACACACATTGAGGAAATCACCCAACTGTGTCACAAGGCAAGCCGTCACATGAAGTCCTGAAGGCCAAAGGAAAAGAGGAAGACCAAAGAACACATTACGTCGAGAAGTGGAGACAGACATGAGAAGAATGGACAAAAATTAGTTAGAAAGGTTCAGGACAGAGTGGGTTGGAGAGTTCTGTTCGGCGGCCTATGCTCCATTGGGAGTAACAAGCGTAAGTAAGTAAATATAGTAAATAGTTAATTTGCAAACTATCAATCAATTGTCTCAATCTTGACCGTTCCTTCTGCAAATATCAGTACATCGTTTCCGATTATTATTGTTCATGAATTTTCATACCAATTGCGCTTCGTTCCTGTTCTTTCTTTATCGATCTTCTACTGAATATATTCAATGCCTGACCATCGTTATATACTACTTATGTGAATATAAGTAACCCACACCACATTACTATCCATTTAATTTGAAATGCTTTATAATTGTAATATATAGTGGATCCGAAATTGATTTCAGTGGTATAGATAATATCATTCTTCAATTTTATCCAATACTGAAGTTCACATATTATATTGTTCTGATTACTTTCCAAATTTCTTTCTTTGTCAGAAGGGGTTTTGTGGAGATTTCAGTATTTTCATAGTTGAAATCATGAGTCAATTGAAGCTAGACCACTATGGAAAACTTGGAAGCACTTCTTGATGGCCGTTTCGTCCTATTGTAGGACTCCTCAGCAGTGCACATCCACGATCCCGCCTCTCGAGATTCGAACCCAAGACCTACCAGTCTCGCGTCAGAGCACTTAACTGATAGACCACTGAGCCGGCTGGCATCCAACGGTGTTAATGTCTAACTTCAACCAATCCACGAAGTTTGAGCAACTGTTCACCATTTGTCTTCAGTGAGTTGTTATCTCACAACAGACGTGGTTGAACTCCACTGGTCACCTTCTTTGTATTATTTTTTGTCTTCATTGTTACTACTACTTCGAATTGTTTTGGTGTATATCTTTTTAATTTCTTGAGTTTGCCATTGATAAAGTGAATGGCTGATTGACCCTAACCTAGAAACAGATCTTTAAAGTTTATTTTACTGTTCACATTCCTTAATTGTGTCTGGATTCTATCATAAAAGGTTTGGATACCATATTAAGTTATATTTACTTGGCTTAGTAACCGTGTATAAACAAGATATTATCATCTGGTTTAAACATGTTTGACTGGGACAACAATTCAAAACGGTAATTTGAGTCTGAGTATGAATTATTTTCAGATATGGTTATTTTTATCATTTATGAGCAAATATTCCACATGCTTGATAAAGTCATGTTCTGTCTGGTGCTTTGACCGGGTTGGTGAATATGAAGGATCCACCTAGAGGAACTGAAAAAAACCTAATTCCAAATCAATGGTGCACATGGGCCCCAGGATCCTGTGGGACTGCGTCTCCTTACGTTGCTCCATTGCCTCGTGGATTAGAGTTTTGGGTCGAAGGCTCCATGTGTAGCCCCCCAAGAAGTCCATGTACTTCATTTTGGGCACCCGCATTGTATCACAGCCCACATACAAATCAAGTGACTTGTGTAGCTCATATGTATTCGGTGCCCCACTGTACCAATATCTATGCGTTCAAGTTAAGAAATACTCGTCTTATTTATTTATGCCTCTGTGGATATGATAGTAATATGACATTAATCCACTTCATATGACCAGTTAGGGGCGGCCAAACCAAAACATGGCATCAGAGCATGAAGTCACTAACTTCTAGTCTGAGCCATGTTGGCAGATGCAGAATACTTAGTTGGGGTCCGCGTGACTATCGTAACCAATGGTTGGAGACTCAGGATGACATAGCTCAGAATCGATCACAATGGCGTAGGTGTATACACTCTTTATCTTCCCTTAAACCTTCAGATTAAAATTGCTTCATAATTTTCTTCCTTCCTATACTATATCCTTATATACAACCGTTCTTTTATTTACTACCACCACTAAATTAACTACTTCTATGAATCCGGTATTCATCTTGTTGTGCTAACGAGTGAGGTACGGCAATTGGGACCTATGCATAAATGTGCTTGGTCCTACATTGTAGCTGACTGACTGACTCATATGACCAGTCGTTTTGCAATTATGACAAATGACATTAAGAAATGGATATTGTATACGTAGATAGACGTAACTCGCCATATTATCTCCAGCTAGTCAGTTATAGTAACTGAACTACTCCTAGATCTTTGCTGTTTAATTACCATTGGGTACTTTGAATTTTGCTAGTTACTTTTTTATATGAAGTACTGTTGTAGTGTGGTCTACTTATATCCATATAAGTAGTGTGTGGTAATGGTCAGACATAGAATGTATTTTGGCAGAAGATCGATAAGGAACGAACAGGAATGAAGCGCAATCGGTACGAAAATGAGTGAACAATAATAATCGGAGAAGATGGACTGATATTTGCAGAAGGAACAGTGAAGATTGAGACCATTGATTGTTATTTTGCTAATTAACTGTTGACTGTAAGGCTATCAGAATTTAGTGAGATAGTCTGTAATTTGTGCTTAAATGCAATCGATTGTCCCCGACCGGTGTTCTGTTTACTACACTATTAGGTCTTTTCTCACTATGGCTAAAATAAGACTATCAATCTACCTGGAATCCTATCTGGCGCCTGAAATTTAAGTCTGGCTTTAATATCATATTGACTTGCAGTTCTTGATCAATCATTCATGTGATTAATATCTCATGTCACTGAATTTGTGATTTATTAACAGAGTGTTTTTGATGACTCAATAATCTAGTTTTATCATAGAATTACTTTTTTTTCTGGTTAGCGTTTATTTAGCGATTTAGTTTTTCTACGGGATAGGGTCGCTAACCCCATGCTCAACCCTCCTCCTCAATTACTTGAGCTAGGGACCGGCAGTAACTCTAGAAGAGCTACAGGCGAAGTTAGTTTTATCATAGACCACCATGATATTGTAGGAAATGGCCATAAATACAATTGTACAGTTGTAGTAAATGATAACATCGAAAAGGAAGATTTTCTTTATTGAAACCTCTTTATCTTATCAAAGAACCAATTCAATTAGCGAGTTATACAACCTTGTAGCTTTCTTTTGATTTTCATAATTCAAAGTAACTATTAGAAGGGGGTTTTGTGGAGATTTTAGTAATTTTATATAGTTGGACTCATGACTGGCTCCATGAGATATTTCCTGGAGTTCTAGTGAGAAGCGGTGACCAGTGGAGTTCAACCAGGTCTGTTGTGAGTTATAAACTCAACGAAGACAATGGTGGACGGTTGCTCAATTTCGTGGATACCATCAGAAACAGTCTACTATGGGAGAGAACAAATCAGGTTCCAGGTGAGGAGGAAATTAGGAAAAGACGTTGGAAGTGGATAGGACACACATTGAGGAAACCACCATACTGAATCACGAAGCAAGCCCTAACTTGGAATTTTGAAGGGAAATGAAAAAGAGGAAGGCAAAAGAATGCATGACGTCGAGAATTGGAAGTAGATGTGAAAAAGGATGAATAGCAACTGGAAAGGATTGCCCAAGATAGGGTTGAATAGAAAGTATTGATGGTTGGCCTATGCTCCTTTACGAGGAGTAACAGGCGTAAATAAGCAATGTGCTAAGTCATGTTAACTAGTTCAGTAATCACAAATAATCAGAGTTAAGTTTTGCATTGTTGTAAATAAAGTTATCTAAGTGCTTAATAAAATATATACGATTATCTTTCTTTCAACACATCAATATTGGTACAAGGAAGCACCAAATGCATATGCGCCACACAAATCTCATTCAATTTGTGTGAGGGCTGTGATACTGCCCAGGTGCCCAAAATGAGGCAGGCGGGGCCACACCCCGATGTATGCTGTGTCTCCGAAACACGCATACAGGATCCCAGTGTGGTCATTCACTTGACCTCACCTCGCCAAAATGGACAGCCAACGAAATACACCCTCCGTGTATCTGGCGACCCGTTGGCTAGTTCTTGCGGACTTGCAGGTGTAGGCATAGCACTAAGTACAAGGGCAGAACAAGCACTACTAGAATGGGTCCCCGTTAACAGTCGCCTGTGTGCTGTCCGGCTAAATGGCTCCGTAAGAACTCGGAAGGATAGGGACACACGTCGTTTCTGCCTACGCTCCCACTGACTGCAGCCATGATGAGGTGAAAGATGACTTTTACAGAAAGCTCTCTGAGCTTCTTCAGAAAGCTAAGCGCTCAGACATAGTAGTCGTAGCGGGTGACTTTAATGCCCAGGTAGGCATCTTAAATCAAACAGAAAGACATTTAGGTGGGTGTTTTAGTATTCCGGCTCAACGAACCGATAATGGTGATCGTCTGTTGCAACTATGCTCAGACAATCGTTTATTTTTGGCAAGCACTAATTTTAAACATAAGGAGAGACATCGTCTAACATGGCGACCACCTGCACCAAACCAACGATGGACTCAAATAGACCATATTGTCATCAGTCATCGTTGGAGAGGCTCAATAGAAGATTGTCGCTCGTATTGGAATACTTGTTTAGACTCTGATCACGCTTTAATACGAGCGCGCATTTGTCTGCGCCTCAATGGACGCAGGAAAAGTACACTAAGAAGACCCATTAGGATTGAACTGGAGGACGAAAAAGCCAAATGGGAATTCCAGAAACAACTGAGTTCACATCTAGGCAGTTCTGTAAACAAGACTGACCCAGATACTGCTTGGAAAGACATACGAACAGCTGTGGAAACAGCAGTAACATCTATTAGTCATTTAAACCATAGGGCTCCAAAAAACCAATGGATTTCTTTTAAGTCTATTTCACTGATGGATTCGCGTAAACTCATCCCATCAGGCTCTGAACATGACGAAGAGCGTAAACAAATTAGATCTAGGTTAACTAAAAGTCTAAGGAACGATCGTGAGCAGTGGTGGGCAACGAAAGCAAAAGAGATGGAAAAGGCAGCGGCTGTAGGCAACACCAGGCAACTATTCAGACTAATAAAAGAAACTGGAATTAAGAAGTCAAGTGTAAGTGAGACAATCTCCGAAAAAGACGGAACCCTTATCTGCTCTCAACCCAAACGTTTAGAACGATGGGCGGAACACTTTAAGGAACAGTTTAGCTGGCCTTCAGCTACTGCACAACTACCCACTATTCCCAGAAAACCTGAATGGAAAATTGAAGTAGGCCCCCCGACCCTACTTGAAGTTCAAAAGGCTATAGGTAATCTGAAACGAGGAAGAGCAGCTGGTCCAGATGGATTGGCTCCAGAGGTCTTTAAATATGGTGGTCCAATTTTAGCGATTAGGTTGACTAATATTCTGGCTAAAATCTGGGAGACGGATGTAATCCCATCCGACCGGTCACAATCACTTATTGTCCCAATATATAAAAAGGGGTCAAAATCATCCTGCGATAACCATAGAGGGATTAGTCTGACTAACATAGCATCTAAAATACTAGCCTCAATAATTATCAGGCGCCTAACTAAGACTCGTGAACTGCAAACACGAGAAAATCAGGCTGGCTTCAGACCTGGTCGTGGCTGTATCGACCACATATTCACCATTCGTCAAGTTTTAGAGCACAGACACGTTTATCGGCGTCCGACAATGATAGTTTTTCTTGACTTGAAAGCAGCATTTGACTCTGTAGACCGAGAGGTTCTGTGGCAGTGTCTGTTATTAAAAGGTGTACCTGAGAAGTACATAAACCTGGTGAAGGCTCTTTACTCGAACACTACCAGTCGAGTGAGAGCTTATGGCAAACTGTCATATGATTTTACAAACTCAAGTGATTTCCGTCAAGGCTGTCTACTATCCCCATTTTTGTTTAACTTTATTATAGACCTGTTGCTGGAAATAACACTCTCTTCGACTGAATTTTCAGGAATTGATCTCCTACCAGAGAGAACACTAAGCGACTTAGAATACGCAGATGACATAGTCCTGTTTGGTGAAGACGCTAACAAAATGCAGAGTCTTCTGTTGGAACTCAGTAATAATGCCAAGATGTTTGGGATGCGTTTCTCCCCATCTAAATGTAAATTGTTACTCCAGGACTGGCCTGCGTCAACACCCGAACTAAGGATAGGGAGTGAAGTAGTCGAACGCGTCGACAACTTCACTTATCTTGGAAGTCTGATCAGCCCTAATGGGTTGGTGTCTGACGAAATCTCAGCACGGATTCAAAAAGCTCGTTTGGCTTTTGCCAACTTACGTCACCTATGGCGAAGACGAGATATCCGTCTATCAATTAAGGGACGAGTATACTGCGCAGCAGTTCGTTCTGTTCTACTTTACGACTGTGAAATATGGCCATTAAGAGTAGAAGATACTCGTAGATTACTAGAATTTGACCACAGATGACTTAGAAATATTGCTCGCATCTGCTGGGATAACCGGGTAAGTAATAGTGAGGTTAGACACAGGGTATTAGGGAACGATGGTAAATCAGTTGATGAGGTGATGAATCTTCATCGACTGAGATGGTTGGGCCATGTGTTACGTATGCCTGAACACCGATGACCACGACGCGCTATGATGACTAGTGTAGGTGATGGTTGGAAGAGAGTTAGGGGCGGCCAAACCAAAATGTGTCCTCAGAGCATGAAGTTACTAACTTCTAGTCTGAGCCATGTTGGCAGATGCAGACTACCTGGTTGGGGTCCGCGTGACTATCGTAACCAATGGTTGGAAACTCTAGGTGACATGGCTCAGAATCGATCACAATGGCGTAGGTGTATACACTCTTTATCTTCCCTTAAACCTTCAGATTAAAATTGCTTCATAATTTTCTTCCTTCCTATACTATATCCTTATATACAACCGTTCTTTTATTTACTACCACCACTAAATTAACTACTTCTATGAATCCGGTGTTGATCTTGTTGTGCTAACGAGGTATGGCAACTTGGACCGATGCATATATGTTGCTGGTCCTACGTTGTAGCTGACTGACTGGGACCACACCCGGGGCCTTTGACTTAAAGATCTGATCCACGAGGCATTGGAGCATCGTGGGGAGATGCAGTCTCATGGTAGCCGGTGACCAACAATTGATTCATACGTCATGTGCACCATTGATTTGGAATCAGGGTTTTCCAACTCCCCTAGGTGGACTCGCCTTGTCCACCAACCCGGTTAAAGCGCCGGATATTCGCTTTTCGTCCTCTCAACTTTGTAAACAACAGTAATGCCACGAGAAGGCAGTCAGTAGGACTTCCTTGGTATAGGCTATTTACGCGTGGTCATGTGAGAGCATTTGGAGAGGGAGAGCGGACTCTCTCCACTCTCAGCCTTACCAGGGCTATTGGGGGCATATACCATTATAAATGGTAGTTTTATAATATACCATTATAAAACTAATACAAGTCTTATTATAAACTAGTCGTCTATTTTATCCTGACAAAACTCAATCTGTATGTGTACACTCTTATTACTTAGATAATCTGTCATATAAACTAATATACATGTGACTGATATAAAGTTTTGAAGAAGTAACTTTTACACGTATATACAAATGATCAATCGATTCAAAAGTTTACTTGAATCTTTCTATTGATGTTTAAGACTGAAATTGATCAGTCTCTTATTGGTATATGTGTATACTGTGTGTATTGCCTTAATTCACAAGTATTATAAGCAATGATAGATGATGGCTAGTAATGGAATCCAGTTTGATGCACGTTTTATCCTATTTGAGACTTGTCAGCTGAATATACCTGTAGAAAGAATTAATTTATAGAAAGTAATTTTAATCTCACAGTTTAAAGGAAGGCAGAGAGTGTATACACCTACACCATTGTGATCGATTCTGAGTCATGTCATCCAGAGTCTCCAACCATTGGTTACGATAGTCACGCGGACCCCAACTAAGTATTCTGCATCTGCCAACATGGCTCAGACTAGAAGTTAGTGACTTCAAGCACTGATGCCATGTTTTGGTTTGGCCGCCCCTAACTGGTCATATGAAGTGGATTAATGTCATATTACTATATATATATATAGCCTCTGCCAGGGAAGTCCTACTCACTGCCTTCTCGAACCACGAGAGTTGTTTACGAAATTGAGAGGACGAAAAGCGAATGTCCAGCGCTTTAACCGGGTGGATGGACAGGGCGCATTGACCTAGAGGAGTTGGAAAATCCTGATTCCAAACCAATGGTGCACATGGGCTCCAGTATCCTGAAGGAAGGAATAGCGTATGAACCAACTGTTGGTCACCGGCTACCATGGGACTGCATCTCCTCACGATGCTCCACTGCCTTGTGGATCAGACCTTTAGGTCAAAAGCTCCGGGTGTGACCCCTAAGAAAACCACCTGTTTCAGTTTGAGCATCTGGGCAGTATTACAGCTTTCATACAAATCAAATGAGATTTGTGCGGCGCATATGTATCTGGTTCTTCTTTGTACCAATATATATGTGTTTAAATAAATAAATAATAAATTGGCGAATTATACTTTATAGAAGGGGGTTTTGTGGAGGTTCTAGTAATTTTCTATAGTTGAGATCATAAGTCAATTGAAGCTAGACAACCATGGAAAACCTGGAAGCACTGGATGGCCGATTTTTCCTATTGTGGGACTCCTCAACAGTACGTATCCACGATCCCGCCTCACAAGATTCGAACCCAGGACCTATCCGTCTCGCGTGCGAGCACTTAACCACTAGACCACTGAGCCAACTGGCATCCAACCGTGGTAATGTTTGACCAATCCACGAAGTTGAGCAACGGTTCCCACAATAGGACGAAATGACCGTTTAGTGCTTCCAGATTTTCCATGGTGGTCTAGCTTTATTTGACTCATGATTTCAACTATATAAGAATTACATTTCATCATCATTGCCATTCATACAGTCAACAATGGACACTAAATACCCATTCTAAACTAATGATTACATTTTTCGATGTAGATATGTCAGGTTTGTATACAATTGTTAAATCATATTCATCACAAATGTGGTTATTAAGTAACGAATACTACCGGTCGATATATGGTTTGTTGTGATTCAGAATTTTTAATATTTAAGTAAAACCAATGAAAGCAAAACTAACTTATTTTGCAACTAACTACTAAAATATAGGTATGTGTACTCAACTCCGCCTGTAGCCCCTCCGGGGGCTACTGTCGGTCCCAAACCCGGATAAAGGAGGAGGGTTGGGCATGGGGTTAGCGACCCCATCCCGTAGAAAACTAACTTGCTAAAAAAAACGCTAATCAGAAAAATAACCTATCATTGTTTACTTCTTTATTTTGGTTGTATCTCCTATCGATCTGATGTTTGGTCCTATATTTGTCCATAATTTTTCTGATTGGTTGATAACAAGGGATCGATTTCAATGTGTTTGTTGATCGCTGATTGACATGAGTGCCAAGCTTCTAAAAATTCTCCCTGGTGTTTTTGGAATTACCTCTATCCAAAATTTCCACATTTTTCCAGTCGAATGTGTGTCCATAGTTGTCCATTGATAGAAGTGAGGATATGTCATGGTGTTTGACCGCTAATTGATGTTCATGTTGGCAAAGATCAAGAGGGTGCCTGCTTTATCCGATGTAGTGTTTTTCTCAGTTGGAAAAATTTATTTTGTAGATGAAGTTCGGCTTCTCTTCTATTGTCATTTCGTCCTTTGGTTTGCATAGGATTAATTGTAATGATTTAGTTGGTTTGTAGGCAACACCTATTCCGAAAGGTTTCAACAATCTCGTTCTAGTTCCTGACATGTCTTTTATATACGGTAGGATGATCCATTTGTTGGTTTTTGTACTTGATTTCCCACCCAGCATCTATTCTACAGGACTTCAACACAACTCAGATCAAGAACACGAGATTAGCCTGACTGTAACGTCAATATATTTCCACACACCCAAAATCCGACACAATCCGACAACAAGGAACAGTCAATCAATAACAGTCGGGATAGGGGAATATATAACACATGTCTGACTCAGCAAAACAGCCAATCATTATCATTCTCGCCCGCACATTATAAATCGTGAATCGATAGATGTTAGACCACCATAGAAAATCTAGAAGTACTGAACGGCCGTTTCGTCCTAGGTTCGAATCCTGAGAGCGAGATCGTGAATGCGCACTGCTGAGGAGTCTCATACTAGGACGAAACGGTCATCCAGTGATTCCAGGTACTATTTCACTGTTGTATATATATATATATATATATATATATCAACTCAATTGTAAAATAATTTAAGATTATACACAAAAGACCTGGAATATGTTGATCGATTTCCGGCATACTGGATTAATCAACATGTATTTGTAAACATATATGTTGTAACTGTCATTATACAAGATAAACCTATTCAATAATATTAGGATTGATTTACTGTTTATATTGTTGTGACTTGACCAAGGCCGTCGCCGATTTGTTATGACTTTACAAAATAAACAAAGGACATATCGTAATTCGTTATTGGTTTTTATGTCCGGCTTTTATTCACGTGAATTATCCACCAATGGAAATACGACTCTTCCGACCTTATCACTATGACAATCAATGACGTTCGATCAGTATGAGCAGTCTAGCATCCTTTGTCCGCCTAGCCCTTCCACTTGAGTCCAGAACATCAATGACAGCTTCTGTTATGCGAATCTATGCAAATCGTTTACTTGAAGCATACTCGGTTTAGATACCAGGCAGACAGACCGCATGACACCATAAAATAGAAAATAATATCTGTACAGGATCAAGCCAAATGTGGCTGTGAACGTAGGAGACAATAATCAATAAACTGAGTATAGTTTAGGAACAGTAAATCGTACAGTAGTAATTCATAGGTCAAAATGAATATATAGATAATCTAGTCACTGAATGGTTATACAATAAAAATATATATAGAATAATTGTCCATTAATAGGTCATGGGAGTTACCCGTACATATGTCTTGGCTAGGATATAACATATATTTAATATAAAAGTAAGTGGCAAGAAAATGACCTTTTATTGGCTACATAATTAAGAGCGGAGACAGAACAGATTGAAAAGGAGTATCTCCTTAGCCCTTAATTCATGTGATGAGTTATAAATGATATTAACAGGAATGTAATGAGATTTTTGTCATTAAACTACCAAATTATTTACTTAGTCGTGAGTCTAATTGTTTCTATGAGAGTCAGTGCTACTGCCTGAGTGCAGTTATTGGTTGTAAGTATGAAGGATCCGCCTGTAGCTCTTCTAGAGTTACTGCCGGTCCCAAGCCCGGGTAAAGGAGGAGGGTTGAGTATGGGGTTAACGACCCTATCCCGTAGAAAAACTAACTCGCTAAAAAAAACGCCAACCAGAAATAGTAATTCAAAACCAAAAATGGAGGATTTAAATGTGTAAACTCAGTAGATGAAAGCTTGGTACTTGTATACTTAAAACGCAAAATGAAGCTAGTGTTTGAGCTAATAAACCTAGATGAAATTGGATGCTTTTCAAAACCAGTACAATCGTTAAAATGATTGAAATTGGTTAGTATTGTAGAGAGCGAAGATTTGGTGGTGTAAAACAGTTTTATGTTTTACGCAAACTTACACAATGCTTTGACGAAAAAATTAGACTGGCTTCAGACCTGGTTGTAACTGCATCGACCACATATTCACTATTCGTCAGGTTTTAGAACACAGGCATGCAAGGTTGTTCACTATCCCCATTTTTGTTTAACTTCATCATAGACCTACTGCTGGAAATAACACTCACGTCGACTGAATTTTCAGAAATTGATCTCCTACCAGAAAGTCCACATATCAAATTATGATACAAAGACGACATACTTTTGTTTAGTGAAGACGCTGACAAAGTCATATTCTTTTGGTGGCACTGATCATAATGGGGAGATATTTAGGATGCGTTTCTCCCCATCTAAATGTAAATTGTACTCCAGGACTGGCCAACGTCAACACCCGACTAAAGGATAGTGAGTGAAGTAGTCGAACGCGTCGACAACTTCACTTATCTTGAAAGTCTAATCAGCACTAATAGATCAGTGTCTGACGAAATCTCAGCACGGATTCAAAAAGCTCGTTTGGCTTTTGCCAACTTACGTCACCTATGACGAAGATGAGATATCCGTCTATCAATTAAGGGACGAGTATACTGTGCAGCAGTTCGCTCTTTTCTACTTTACTGCTACGAAACTTGGCCATTAAGGTAGAAGATTCTCATAACTTACTAACACTTGACCACAGATGACTTAGAAATATTGCTCGCGTCTGCTGGGATAACCGGGTAAGTAATAGTGAGGTTAGACACAGTGTATTAAGGAATGATGAGGTCATGAATCTTCACCGACTCAGATGGTTAGGCCACGTGTTACATATGCCTGAACACCGATTACCACGATGCGCCATGGTGACCAGTATTGGGGATGGTTGGAAGAGAGTTAGGGGCGGCCAAACCAAAACGTGGCCTCAGAGCTTGAAGTTACTAACTTCTAGTCTGAGCCATGTTGGTAGATGCAGACTACTTCGTTGGGGTCCAGGTGACTATCGTAATCAATGGTTGGAGACTTTGCGTGACATGGCTCAGAATTGATCACAATGGAGTAGATGAATACACTCCTTATCTTCCATTAAACCTAGAGATTAAAATTACTTCATATCTTTATTTCTTCCCTTACTATATCCATATATACAACCTATCTTTTATATATAACCACTACTAAATTAACTACTTCTATGAATCCAGTGTTTATCTTGTTGTGCTAATAAGTGAGGTATGACAACTTGAACAGATGTATATATTTCGATTGATTCATACGCTATTTTTGTTTCCTCAGGATACTGGAATCAGCTCATGTGTACCATAATATGAAAGTAACACAATGTACTTATAATCTAATCTAATCAAGATTTAATACAAGATATAAATTTCTATTTAATCATCAGTAACTTTTCACTTTATATACAACGATAAATAATCTGTTTTAATGTATATGAAACAATACCGACAACAAAAATGAATTTGTTGATTGCAATATTACGTAACAAGATAAATAGTCAAATAATCATTGTAATCTAGAAAAAATAGGAAAAGAAAAACTAGTGTATATACTACATCAAAAGAGAAGAGAATTAACAATCATTTCATGGATTAGATTACCGTTTAGTTAGTTTGTTTATTATTGTCAGTTGATTTGTTTCTTCCTCTTTTGTGTGTGTGTGTTGGGGGGTATTTATCCAACTAAGGAATTTCATCAGCTATACTAGATAATAAATCATCCATGTCTAAAACATAAAAGAAAAGAATAGATGATCTATGGAAATTAGTAAAAAGATGTAAAGTTTCATCATAAATTAACATCAACAACTAGAACGTAATAATGAAAATGAGTTGAATAACTGTTTTATTTTAATAGTTGTGATCATGAATCAATTTAAGCTAGACCACCATGGAAAGCCTGGAAACACTTGATGGCCGTTTCGTCCTATTGTGGGACTCCTCAGCAGTGCACATCCATGATCCCGACTCACGAGATTCAAACACATGATCTATCAGTTTTGTGTGCGAGCGCGAAACCTCTAGACCACTGAGTTGGCATCCAACAGTGTTAATATCTAACTTCAACCGATCCACAAAGTTGAGCGACACATCCACCATTGTCTTCAGTGAGTTACTATCTCCCAACAGACCTGGTTCAACTCCACTGGTTACTGCTTCTCACTAGAACTCCAGGAAATATCTCTTAAAGCCAGTCACTAGTGAGCACGTGTTGTTTTATTTTAGTTTACAGGACTCTTTAGCAAACTCAGTCAGTCACAGCGTAGAACTTCGCACGTACGTACGTACATTGGTTCGAGTTGCCATACCACATTAGCACAAAGATGCTGTTGTCGATTCAAATCCCATAGTGGTATAACACTTTCAACAGCTAAATCTCCTGGAGTTGAACTTTTACTGGGAGGCCCACTCGTTGACTTAGAATACGCTGATGATATAGTTCTATTTGGTGAAGACACTGACAAAATGCAGAGTCTTCTGACCACTATAAGCAACAATGCAGACATGTTCGGAATGCGATTTTCTCCCTCGAAGTGCAAAATGTTACTTCAGGACTGGATTGCATCGACACCTGAACTAATGATAGAGAGTGAAGTAGTTGAGCGTATCGACCGCCTCACTTATCTTGGGAGTCTCATCAGCCCTTGTGGTCTGGTGTGTGACGAAATCGCAGCACGGATACAGAAGGCTCGTCTAGCTTTCACCAACTTGCGTCATTTATGGCGTAGGCGAGATATCCGTCTAGCAACTAAAGGACGGGTTTACTGTGCAGCAGTTCGTCCCGTCCTACTTTATGGCAGTGAAACATGGCCGATAAGAGTAGAGGATATTCGTAGGCTACTAGTATTCGATCATAGGTGTCTTCGACGCATTGCTCGTATATCCTGGGACCACCGGGTAAGTAATGCAGTTGTTAGGAAACGCATTCTAGGTAAGGATAACAAATCGATTGATGAAGTAGTGAAACCTCATAATTTGAGATGGCTGGGACATGTGTTACGTATGCCCAACCACCGACTGCCCCTACGTGAGATGTTTCATGGTGTAGGAGTAGGTTGGAAGAAAGCTAGGGGCGGCCAGACCAAAACATGGCACAAATCCATGAAGTCACTGACAAGTGGACTGAGCCATGTTGGTATTCGTAAACTGCCTGGTTGGGATCCGCGAGATGATAGCAACCGGTGGTTAGAGACCTTGAATGACATGGCTCAAAATCGTTTGCAATAGCAAAGGTGCATCAACTCTTTGTGTTCTCCCAAATTATAATCTTCTGAATTCTTCATGTCCCTCTCTTTTTTCTCTTTCAAGATTTATTTCACTGGATTATACTTTTTGAATATCTTCAAACCCTAATCTTTCACAGAACACTGGTTGGAGACAATCGAATGTATTTAAGCAAAAATTACAGACTATCTCAGTAAATTCTGAAAACCATACAATGGACAGTCAATTTGCAAATTAACAACCAATAGTCTCGATCTTCACTGTTTCTTCTCTAATTCCATTGTTCGTGCATTTTCCTACCGATTGCGCTTTGTTTCCGTTCTTTCCTCATCGGTTTTCTGCCAAAATACATTCTATGTCGGACCAACACCATATGCTACTTATATGGATATACGTAGACCACACCACATTACTCTTACTACTTCTACCACTATGGGATTTGAATCGACAACAGCATCTTTGGGCTAATGTGGTATGGCAACTCGAACCAATGTACGTACGTACGTGCGAAGTTCTACGTCGTGACTGAAATTTACAAGACATTTTGTTACATTTCCTGTACAACGAATATCTATTTGTATCGAACATTAGAACATTTTGATGAGCAACCATTTTGGATAGTCAGGTCAAAAAAAAGGTTAAAAATGTAAAATCTTTACGACATTATACAATGTAAGCTTAGAAAAGATAGTCAATGAAGCTGGGCCATTATGACTAATTCTAAGCTATGCTACTCAGCATCCCCAACTACTGATTGTAATTATCGTACGAACCATAACCACTTAGTCTGCACCTAACAACATAGCTCAGATCAATAGGAAATGATTCTATGAACTGATATCAAGGAGAAGTACGGAAAGGTGAACTACACTGTAAAGTATTTGGCGCATATTATGGTAACTTTCGATTGACTGGGAAATTCACATCAATGCACTAAGCAGTAACAAAGCTTGCAAAACTGTGTTTTTGTAACTTCTTCCCGCTAAATGAAGTTTATTTAAAAAAAGTTTTATACATATTAATAATGGTGACAATGATAAAGCAAAAAAGGGAAATTACCATCTTCTAAAAGATCATCTTTCACGGTTATTAAATCAGGTAGGGTAGTATTAGTAGTAGTCGTAGAAGTGACAGTAGTCGTTGTAAATGTTAATAATGAGTTTACATTGTCTTGACAATCTTTTTTCCGTACATTATTATTATCACAGATTGATTTAACTTTATTATTGACTGGGATTGAATTAGACTTTAATAAGGAACCTAAACCACTGGAACGTGATTGTGACATTGTAAAACTTTTTGTAGTTGATAATCCTGAATTAAAACCAGATGAAGATGGATGGCTTTGTGGTTGTATTCTATAAGAGCTATGAAAAAAGTACATAAGAAAAAACAAAATGATTCCATATAGACAATACACAAAGAATCCACGACACTGAAAGAACGAATGGCCTACGTGACTATCGTAACCAATGGTTGGAGACTCTGTGTGACATGGCTCAGAATCGATCACAATGGCGTAGGTGTATACACTCTTTATCTTCCCTTAAACCTTCAGATTAAAATTGCTTCATAATTTTCTTCCTTCCTATACTATATCCTTATATACAACCGTTCTTTTATTTACTACCACCACTAAATTAACTACTTCTATGAATCCGGTGTTGATCTTGTTGTGCTAACGAGGTATGGCAACTTGGACCAATGCATAAATGTGCCTGGTCTTACGTTGTAGCTGACTGACTGACTGGTATATTATTTTCGAATAATTTTGTTGAATCTGGTTAATTTGATGGCCATGTTATTATGTACTGTAAAGCAATACCGAATTCCATGTAGATAAAAAGTGCCCCCAAATGCCCTGGTACGGCTGAGAATGGGGAGAGTCCGCTCTCCCTCTCCAAACGCTCTCACATGGCCCCGCGTATACAACCTCTGACAGGGAAGTCCTACTCGCTGCCTTCTCGAACCACGGGAGTTGTTTACGAAATTGAGAGGACGAAAAGCGAATGTCCAGCGCTTTAACCGGGTGGATGGACAGGGCGCATTGACCTAGAGGAGTTGGAAAATCCTGATTCCAAACCAATGGTGCACATGGGCTCCAGTATCCTGAAGGAACAAATGGCGTACGAACCAATCGTTGATTACCGACTACCATGGGACTGCATCTTCTCACGATGCTCCACTGCCTTGTGGGTTATACCTCTAGGTCAAAGGCTCGGGGCGTGGCCCCCTAAGAAAATCACCTGCTTCGGTTTGAGCACCCGGGAAGTATCACAGCCCTTACGCAAATAAATGAAATGACACATTCAACTGACAATTCTATTCTCCCTCATGCTTTTTGTGTGGCGCATTTGTATCCGGTGCCCTTTGCATCAATATATATATGATTAAATAAAATAAAATAAACAAATAATCGGCCTAATAAAAGTGGATATGAAATAATCTCTTTTGTAAGTTGAGACAAATCAAGATAAAATGATGTTTGTTTAGGACAACAGGGTATAATGGATGGAATCCTTATATTTATAAACTCATGACTTCAGAGCATTTCGAAGCAGATGAAATCAGTT
Organism: Schistosoma mansoni; assembly: GCF_000237925.1. Taxonomy (NCBI): domain Eukaryota; kingdom Metazoa; phylum Platyhelminthes; class Trematoda; order Strigeidida; family Schistosomatidae; genus Schistosoma; species Schistosoma mansoni. The sequence continues at coordinate 1,272,815 of NC_031496.1, forward strand.
TCAGTGTCAATTTCACAACCAGATGTGTAAATATTTGCAAACAAATATGTTATACTCTTTAATTAGTGTAAACATTTCATCCATTGGCGGGGATGTTGTTTACGAAATTGAGAGGACGAAAAGTGAATGCTCGGCACTTTAACCGAGTTGGTGGACACGGAAAGTTCACCTAGGGGAGTTGGTAAACCCTGATTCCAAACCAATGGTGCACACGGGCTGACTCCAGTATCCTGAGGAAACAAAGAGTGTATGAATCAATCATTAGTCACCGGCTACCATGGAACTGCATCACCTCACGATGCTCCACTGCCTTGTGGGTTAGATCTTTAGGTCGAAGGCTCCGGGTGTGGCCCCCTAAGAAAACCACCTGCTTCAGTTTGGGCACCTGGGCAGTATCACAACCTTCACACAAATAAAATGAGATTTGTGTGGCGCATATGTATCTGGTGCTTCCTTGTACCAATATTTATGTGTTTAAATAAATAAATAAATAATTGGTAACACATGTATAGAAATCAGCATTCACAAAAGATTTTTAACGACTGACATCATACACAACTCACATAGGTTTCGAAATGGGAGATATCGGAAGTGTTTGTAGTACTGGTGTTGGAGGTGGTGAGAAGGCTCTTAAACAATCTTCCTCTAAAGCTTCCACTTCCCGAAGAGATAATGGAGAAGAAAGAGGTGCTGTTGTATAATGACCAGATGCTGAAGTAATAATGGTATTTTCGGGAGTATAAATTTTTACAATATTTGGAAGAGTTATATTGGCATAAAACTTTTTGCCAGTTGGACTGAAAATAGTAACCTAAAAATTCATAAGGCATAAAAATTGTGGTGACAAATAAACGAATATGTTTTGCTTAATTTTTATTGCACTATTCACTGCGTTTAAAACTACTGTATGATGACAAAAAAAGATTTATAAATCCAAGAAGGGAAAACTTAGCCACCGTAACGTCGCAGACGACATCACATCTGTAGAGAAGGTATTTTCAAGATAACGGAGAAAATCCATATGATTTATAGGTAGCAGCAACGGTCGGGTTATTTGGCGTAATGTTCGGACGTTAAAAGCTCCTACATGTAGTTTACAGCGTGGTTTCAGGAGACCGGGAATAACATTCCGTGTTCTCGAATCGTTTTCCCTAGCGGTGGGAGGTGATAAAAGAACGTGAGAAGGGTTAGTCGTGGAGATAAAAGAGTTACTAGTAGGTGTAGAAAGATTTGAATGTGACCAACTTGGTCTCGTGTGCAGTTACGGGTATATAGGAGTAGGTTGGAAGAAAGCTAGGGGCGGCCAGACCAAAACATGGCACAAATCCATGAAGTCACTGACAAGTGGACTGAGCCATGTTGGTATTCGTAAACTGCCTGGTTGGGATCCGCGAGATGATAGCAACCGGTGGTTAGAGACCTTGAATGACATGGCTCAAAATCGTTTGCAATAGCAAAGGTGCATCAACTCTTTGTGTTCTCCCAAATTATAATCTTCTGAATTCTTCATGTCCCTCTCTTTTTTCTCTTTCAAGATTTATTTCACTGGATTATACTTTTTGAATATCTTCAAACCCTAATCCTTCACATTAATGCTTATAATCTTACTACTTCTACCACTATGGGATTTGAATCGACAACTTCATCTCTGTGCTCATGTGGTATGGCAACTCGAACTGATGTATGTATGTACGTACGAAGTTCCATGTTGTGACTTACTGGCTGATATGATTTATACACAGATCTTCATCTTAAAACACTTTATCGAGGTTAAGAAGTTTCCAATAAAAATCCCAGATTTTTGTCCAGCATAGATTTGCTATCTAGCAATTACGGAATTTATTTATCCAAGTTGAGCTACTTCCTCTATTACTTCTACGAGACGGAACTGTGATGTCAACTTTTAAATATTGTGGTAGGCAAGTGTTGTGAAAGGGTCGAAGCGAAAATAAAGTTGTCCTTATGACGTACGTTTTGAAGCCTCTAAAATAGTTTAGAACCATTATTCGGAGTATAAAAATCAGAGTTAATGACTTTAGACTGGTCTAATCCACTGGCTTTTACTTTTGCAGAGAAAAACCTTACGTAGAAGTTAGTTTGATTAACACGATTTGTCTGATATTTCAATCAATATTCGTTCAATAACTAAAAAAACTTCCACAACAAACATGTAGAAACCGAACACGCCTAAGAGCTAAGGATTGATTATACGAGCTTTCTGATAACAGCAATTTAGATGATGAATTCATTGGTTTGTTTAAGCCATTAAAGTGTACGTTACAGTGATACGGACAAATAATAGTGTTATATTTGAGTGAAAAATAAATGAATAGTAACTGCTAAAAGCTATTTATGGACTTTTATTACATATATTCTTATTGGGTAATTATTAAGTAACTAGAGTGCATATATATTCATACTCCTTTTATTATAAGCTTTGATCTGAGTTATTGGCCACTATCATACGATTTACCATTCCTAATTTATTCCCAATCTATTAGTTACAGTCTCCTATACTCACAGCAAATGCTTGGTTTGATCTTGTATAATTATTATTTTTCATTTTGTGGCGTGATACGGTCTGGTCTGCTTACATATTAATTACATATATCTGAAATAAACGATTCACACAGCGGAGGTTATGACTTGTGTTCTGGACTGAACGGGTTGGGATAGGTGAAAATTTACTATACAGAGGACCAATAAGGACTCAGAGATGACTCTAGGCTGTTTGTGCTGGTTAACGCACCATTGGTTTAGTGAAGGGACAAAGTCATACAAGCCGGTGTTCCGATTGGCGACTTTGTCACGTGATATCTTTGACGGGTCATAGGACATAACAAATAGGAGCAAACAAGTATCAGAAGTTAAAACAACGGACCAGTAGAAAAACTTCATGTTGGTAAAATGATGTAAACAGAGAATGCTACGACAAAAAGCATAATCAGAGGTTACTTATAGAATGGAACTGATTGTCCCAATATATAAAAAGGGGTCAAAATCATCCTGCGATAACCATAGAGGGATTAGTCTGACTAACATAGCATCTAAAATACTAGCCTCAATAATTATCAGGCGCCTAACTAAGACTCGTGAACTGCAAACACGAGAAAATCAGGCTGGCTTCAGACCTGGTCGTGGCTGTATCGACCACATATTCACCATTCGTCAAGTTTTAGAGCACAGACACGTTTATCGGCGTCCGACAATGATAGTTTTTCTTGACTTGAAAGCAGCATTTGACTCTGTAGACCGAGAGGTTCTGTGGCAGTGTCTGTTATTAAAAGGTGTACCTGAGAAGTACATAAACCTGGTGAAGGCTCTTTACTCGAACACTACCAGTCGAGTGAGAGCTTATGGCAAACTATCATATGATTTTACAAACTCAAGTGATTTCCGTCAAGGCTGTCTACTATCCCCATTTTTGTTTAACTTTATTATAGACCTGTTGCTGGAAATAACACTCTCTTCGACTGAATTTTCAGGAATTGATCTCCTACCAGAGAGAACACTAAGCGACTTAGAATACGCAGATGACATAGTCCTGTTTGGTGAAGACGCTAACAAAATGCAGAGTCTTCTGTTGGAACTCAGTAATAATGCCAAGATGTTTGGGATGCGTTTCTCCCCATCTAAATGTAAATTGTTACTCCAGGACTGGCCTGCGTCAACACCCGAACTAAGGATAGGGAGTGAAGTAGTCGAACGCGTCGACAACTTCACTTATCTTGGAAGTCTGATCAGCCCTAATGGGTTGGTGTCTGACGAAATCTCAGCACGGATTCAAAAAGCTCGTTTGGCTTTTGCCAACTTACGTCACCTATGGCGAAGACGAGATATCCGTCTATCAATTAAGGGACGAGTATACTGCGCAGCAGTTCGTTCTGTTCTACTTTACGACTGTGAAATATGGCCATTAAGAGTAGAAGATACTCGTAGATTACTAGAATTTGACCACAGATGACTTAGAAATATTGCTCGCATCTGCTGGGATAACCGGGTAAGTAATAGTGAGGTTAGACGCAGGGTATTAAGGAATGATGGTAAATCAGTCGATGAGGTGATGAATCTTCATCGACTGAGATGGTCGGGCTACGTGTTACGTATACCTGAACACCGATTACCACGATGCGCAATGCTGACTAGTGTAGGTGATGGTTGGAAGAGAGTTAGGGGCGGCCAAACCAAAATGTGTCCTCAGAGCATGAAGTTACTAACTTCTAGTCTGAGCCATGTTGGTAGATGCAGACTACCTGGTTGGGGTCCGCGTGACTATCGTAACCAATGGTTGGAGACTCTGTGTGACATGGCTCAGAATTGATCACAATGGCGTAGGTGTATACACTCTTTATCTTCCCTTAAACCTTCAGATTAAAATTGCTTCATAATTTTCTTCCTTCCTATACTATATCCTTATATACAACCGTTCTTTTATTTACTACCACCACTAAATTAACTACTTCTATGAATCCGGTGTTGATCTTGTTGTGCTAACGAGGTATGGCAACTTGGACCGATGCATAAATGTGCCTGGTCCTACGTTGTAGCTGACTGACTATAGAATGGGTAGCTGTAGGATACAGATTGGGTAGGTCGCTTAATCACGGATGAAATAAAGACCTGATTGCCAATCTTAGTTCTTGGCTGATAAACAAAAAACACGTAGATTTTGTAAATGATAGCTGCCGGGTGCAAAATCTCAAAAATACCACTCAATGTAGTGACGAGTGACGTGGTTGCATTCTGAAAACATGAATTTGGCATATAGCTAAAATTCTGAACCAGACTGTCTTTGTTTGCATTGACAATTCTACACAAGCGAATACTGATGAAATATGGCAAGTTGAAGTGAATCATGCCTTATACAGGTCCTAATCAGAATTTAGCAATTCAACTTTTCAATGTAATTTTATTATGTAAGTATGTAATATTATTATCGATGAAATGATATTGAATTCTAAGAAAAGAAACGAATGCGATATGTGAAATCTTACACAAACAAAATATAGTCTAAAATAATAAATCTAACCTGTTTCAAGAGAAGTAGGCAACAACAACCCAAGTCGTTTTTATATTCCTTTATCACTGAACGGTGGATTGTGCAAGCCAAAACTCCTAGAAAATATGATTATCAGTGTAGTAAAGAATTTTTTAATACCTGAATTGTCTTTTAACAGTGCTTTTGCGTCAGTAGGCATTAGTTCTACTTCATCAAGAAAACCACACATTATTGGGATTTTACCCTTCGGTAGTTGGTTAGAAGTGATCTGAAATACCAAATAATTGGATGAAAATGAATTTCACCATTTTTAAAATTTCCCTGACGGAATATTTTTCGACAACCGACCATATGGTTGGACCACACTCTGACTGTAGTCTGTTTAACAAAGCAGCTTCTTCACTTTGACTTGAAGATGATTGATTTTGGGATAACGATGGTGATAGACAGCTTTCATTCAAACTAGTTACCGTATCATCTTTCTTCTAAAAAGATTTAGAACGAGATCTTTAGAAGAAATAATACTTCACTGTTACCTTTTTGGGTGATTTTGACCCAATCATATGTCGTTGACGATCCGCATGTTCAGGAAGCTTAATTAAAAGTAACAAAATTTGTTTAGGCATACCTTTGGAAGTAAACCTGCTGGACCAGGGAGCTTACGATGTCTGGATGTTCCTTTACTTGAAGTACGAATGATTTTGTTTGCTGGATGAATGCATTTTAATGGGGATTTATGAAGGCAAAGTTCTTCAGATGATGACTTGTGGAAATCAGAGGACTTTGTAATGTGTTTAGATGTGAACTCCGAGAATATACCATCATTGAGAAGATCATCATCAGAATCATTGAAAAACGTCAGATCTAAATCACTATTTAATTCCTAAAAATGAATTGCACAAAGCATGAGAACATAATCAAAAGAGTGGCCTATTTGTTATATTATGGGATAGGGAGTTTGAACTTAGCCCAAGCGATTCGCTTGGCTTCATTATTGGTTTATTATCTGAATCACAGCTTCCGAAAATAGAGACGGCAAGACACTACATACTGAAAGCTGAATGTTAAAAGTCTGGCTTTGTTTGAACGGAACTATAACTATGGACGAAACAATAGAACCAAAGATAGCAAGCCTTCAATTTTAGAACGAAATCCGTCCACCAATACTCGTAACAGGTTAGAATATCTAATTCCAGCCACAATTTTGGGATTGTCTTAATCTGAGGTTCATGTTATCTCTAAATGTTGATTGTAAATGTTATTAAATGTAAATGCATCGTATGGATTAGTTGATTCACCAACTAACCTTGTCTTTTATTCTTTTTGTTTCCAACTCTTGCGATACTTTTCAAGCTCTTTTAGTACACATAGTAACTCCTAGCTAGATGTGAACTGCTTCAATATTGTTAACCAGCATTTTGGGTATTTACAACTGTCACTGTGTTGAGGACCCTCACCCTAATTCCGAACACAAACGCCTGTCATTTCTTATCACAGTCCCTCATACTATTCAATAGACTTCTTCCAATCCTGGTAAGTAGGTGAATTTTCTTAAGGTCACCAAAGTAACACTTGAAGGTAGTCAATACATTAATCTAGCCGTAAAGTTAGTGGCAATTCATCAAATTCGCATACTGTTATTATGAATGCTGCATTATTGAAGCTTAATTATTGCGGCGCCAGGAGACTGATTCTACAAGATAAATCCGCTTACGAACTTTATAATCACCATTAAAAAATAACGTGAATACTTTTATTTGGACTCAGAGATCTTTCGTACGCATTACACGAACAAGTGGTATTAGCCCCATCAGTGAACATTTTCAAGAAGCTGGACCTTCACTGGAAGGCAATCTGTCAGGATCAACACAGGTTCATCAACCTACTATCCTTATTACTGAAGACTGTAAACAAGTTTATTAAAAGCTGCGTGGTTTATTTAGTAAGCGGTGTTATCACTGAACGGGCCCATAATTAGCTCATAACAACAGTGAAAATAGGCTACCATTATTAAATAAAAGAATTATTAGTTTATATAAACTAGATTATATATATGTTATCAGCTTGATTTAATATAACATTTAGAATGCTTAAAAACTATACTACACAGTCAAAAACGAAATTGGCAGATTAAACCTGTAAAACCTTGGAACTTTGAGCGCATACAGATAGACAGTTGATGCTCAAAGCACGTAAATGAATAATAATAGTATTGTATCGTATGTTAACCAGTAAACATTTACCATCAGCTAAATCAGAGTGATGTTACTGTCTGTCCCATAGTACTCGCATATGATATTCGAAACAACTTTGGAACTTTGGGAAATTGAGAATATCAGGACGAAACAGTCAGTAAAATGAACCCAACGTCTTTTTCCGAATTCGCCGCTTTTGTAACAACTAGTTTATTTCTGCATCTTCTAATATCCAATATATTTGTAACGACCTTGTATAAATCAGTCAACATCTGTGGTATTTCTTTCTAAAGCTACGGGATAGTTGCAGGTCTTTTTATCGCCTCATATGAATTCGATATTTAATTGAAGATTAATATTTCTTAGATATGTTTATGCTAGGCCATCGGTGTTGCCAGGACCAGCAGTTATCACATTAACAAACAAAAGATTGAGTCGTTGTAGAGTCACAAATCATGAAATCAGAACGTAGAGGAGTAAAGAGAAGATAAGGGTTTCAGTGAGTGGTGGTTGTCTAGTCTACTCTTAAACCTGTCCTCCGAGAGCACTATGAGCTCATCCGCTGAGAGAACTTTTCCAGGTGGGTCAGACCCTTATTAAAAAGAGGTGTGGTATCACCTGGCCATCGTGTCTTTGAGGTACAATTCTTTGTGTATTGCCTAGCGAAATGGAATGTTGAGATTCGGGTAAGATGTTCCTATTAGGGTGATCAGGAGTGCTTAGTGTGCCATACAGCACTATCAGGTCGCCTCATATTTGACTATGCTTTAATAAGAATGGCAATTGATATTGTGTTGTATCTTTGTTCAGTTCAACTCCTAATCTTATTAATAACATCGTGACACCCCTCTATACTTGTTCAGAGAGATTCAAACACCTTTTGTAGAAAATCAGTTGTGGTGTTTGAATGAACTAATGATTCCTTTGTACTAGTTTTCTTTGGTCTAAATTACGTTATTTCTAGGATTACTAGTTAGTATAATAATTGAAATACTTATAATAATCGCAGAAGTGCGAAAATATTGCGGGCTTCTGAATGTGGCGGGGTAAAAGTGCGAGATACTGTCAAACGGAGTTCGAGACCCGACATTCACGGTTGCGTTTACGTTAAGTAAGGGGTAGGCTATACTTCGGCCTCATCTCCCTGACAGCTATCACAGTGCTCAGGCCGATAGGACTGATAGAATTTCAACTGTGATAATATTTATAACAACTGGAGTATCTGTTCTTCGTGATAGTTTTCGCTTGTAGAAGGGCGATATATGTCCCTCCAGTCACAAATTTAGTAGAGTTCGAGCTTAAACAGAACCTGTTGTAAACCTTTGTTTTAGTTATAGCAATATTTTTATTCGGCGTTGTGGTCATATGGTGGCCGCTGACACATTTCTCGAGCCGCACCCTACTCTGTGTTCCGTCACATCTGGAGTGTGTCATATATCACTTTCATAACTATGATATCAGGAAAGAGCAATGATTCTCAGGCCAAACTAAAAACTCCTATTCTCATACTCTCCTATTTTGTCCTCAAGTCACCCTTAAGGTTAGTCACTCTACGTAGCATTCTTTTGTGGCAGCATCTGTTTGCGAGTTGATGGACAGATTGAGGTTTAAGACAAGTTGGCTAGTCCTATTGTAACTAATCAATAAGGGCTATTTTCCTTTATTAACTAATATTTTCTGATGAAAACGAGCTCTTTAAGCATTTTACACACCATGTCCTCATCCTGAACCAGTCACTATGTGACAAAAAAGCACTAATTAATAACATCGCAAAAAATGTAGTCAAGATCTAACAACTTCAAGACATTGACCTTATTTAGGGAAAATGGGAGCGTGCCATCTCATTACGTTCCGTGATACTGCAGTATTTGCACCAACTAATAATTTTTTTGTGCTTGATTGCCCGCTTATTACGTCTGTCCGGATAATTTCTCCAGAAAATTCCTCTTAGAGGGTATTATACAAAGAGAAGAAATTGTCACTCGGTCGGTAAAAATCGTTGTATCTGAGACTGGACTTTAAAGGAAACATAGCAGGTGACATTTTAACACATTGACTCAAAATATATGTCGAAAATACGTTTCATTCAGCCGAGTTACGTATAATTCTTTCAACCAAACCAGTACTTGCACAACAAGTCGAGGATGGACTACGGATTGTGGGCTTCTCCACGTGTGTAACAATTCAACCGCTTCTGTAGAGCAAGGTAAATAGACCATACTCAGAGCTATTTATCTTTGCATGTTCATGAACATGTACCAGCATGGTTATTGTGCAGAGGATTAATTCCTCTATATTTGACTCCAATAAATAAATAATATCCCGTTGACTGAATATTTAATGTGGGCTAAATCTCCTAGTACAATTATGAGTTCGCTCGAGATTATTCAAAAGCTTGAACACCAGTTATAGAGATAGTTTATTGTTAACGTTTAGTAAAAATCCGCAAGGGTACATATAGCAAGCACAGAGGGAAAACGAGTGAGTATATGTGTATATGAGTGTTAAAAATCTATATATATTTATGGGTGTTTATGGATTGTGGATAAACCATTGATTGTCTTTGCATACAACCAATGCGGAAACAGATTAGAGATTGTTGTGCAGACATGCGCTCAATCAAACTCACACATAAATTTACAAACTGAATTAGAAGTGTAAATTACAGAGAACACACAAATAATACAATAGTAGAATAAGCTTGCTACAGAGGAATGGAGTCACTAAATGGATTAACAGTCCCATTCTTCCCCACCTGGTAGATAGTGAATATCATATAATAATAGATGAAGCTCTCTTTTTATATCAGGTTCCAAGAATTTACCTCAAGTATTCAGATTACGGCTACTCTACGTAGCTGAAGACATTTGGGTCAACCCAAGAAAACCGAACTTATGTATCCGAAAAAGGTATAACTGGTCTCTATGTTTACCGTGGCCCAGAACTGTATCACTGAATCTGTAAACTGCATATTATAAACCCTCACCTCCATCTTTCGTTTGTGTTTATATGGTTTGTACATCTGTCACCCCCACTGATGGTCTTTAGTTCGTTTATGATTGCACTCAGTAATATGTCATATTTTTGCGTTATAGTTTTCGTCTGCATTGTCTATGAAGTAAATCGCCCATTTAGGATAATAAAAAACGTAAACCACCATGACGCTCACAAACAATAGATGAAAGGTTTGAGGACGATATAAACAAACGCATAAGCCTCCCAATTTGATAGCTTTTAAAATAGATAAAACGGAGAAGTAGTGAGTACAGAAAATTTGGCTTGCTTAGCCTTTTCTTAAGTACACACCGAAAAATTTTAATAAATCAAAATTTTTGGATATGTGCAATGAAGTTCCAAGTTTAAACCGAAACTCTAGGTGCATCGGGCCGGATAAGCGGTTGAACTCATTTGATCTTTTCGTTTGCACATCTGGTCTCGTAATTTGTCCATATGACTTACTAGGTCAACCTAATTACTTTCAGCAAAAGGATTGATTGACTGACCTGGTAGTCTCAATGCTATCCCGAAGGCTGGTTATGCTGCCGAACGCTATGAACCAGTTTTGAAATCTAAATTATTTTTCAGTTTGACTAATGACTGGAATTCTATTCATTGGGTGGGTTTGAATGCGATGCTAGGATAGCTTCTAATTGACGGTAGAAACGTCCTAGTATTCCATTAGCTTGGGAGTGTTGTACTATGCTATGCATTTTGTTAGAGCCTAGAGGTTTTGATGAGTTTTCAAACAGCTCTCATTCGGATTGAGCTCCTCAACCATTCGTTATTGCAAAATGCTGACCAAAAGTGATCAAGTAGTTCGTAATAAAAGCTTCGGCCACTGCTTCGATGTCTATAGTTAAAAAGGCTACTGGGAAACTTATTAATATGTGTACGCGTGTAACAAATTGAAAGAGTTTATCAAATCTACATTGTCTTGCGCTAGATGTGAATCAGGCTGTGAGAACACTTTGATGTGTGAATGCGTATAACATTTAAATCTTCTCTGTTGTCAATCCAAGCACTTTGTAACCCAATCGTATGCGTCATTCTTGTGAATCTAGTCATATAGACCAAACATTAATTAGTTTGATAGCAGATCTCGTGCGGGGGTGAGACAAAGGATGAGGGTTATTTAATAATAATTTTCTCATAAATCTCCAAACTTTGTAATCGATATTTAGTTATGTTCAATTCTTATAAAGATAATGGATCTTCCTTAACACTTGCATGTCGCATATCACTGGCTATCTGAGATATGGTAGGGAGTTTTGGATTTTTCGAGGCAAGCATTTATCAGTCTTAGTTTTCAATGTACTAATCAGTGGTCCATGATCTGTGTTAACTTTCAATCCTTTTTATTTCAGTAATTCAGAAATGCCCAATGGTTAGGTTAATCACGAGAAGTTTTTGTCAGAAAGCGGAGTATTTCCTTTTCATAAAAGCGAGTCTTTTCGAGAAGGTGGTAGGTTGCTAGAAGTTTTTCACTATCTGATCAAGATTACGTAATGAGTTGTCCAGAGCGTTCGCCATTAAGGAGAGTAGATAATCAGGTCCTGGCTAAACTATTATAGGAGTCTTTGCTAGTTTATCATATAGCTCCGTAATTGCTTCTACAGACTAAAATGTCAGCCTAAAGTATTTTGGTTTCCCTCAAGGTGAATCTGTCGACGATTAGATTAATTGTAAACAGTCGAGCAAGGATTGACGATAAGATTTGATCAAACCTGGAAAACTTCCAGGTTGTGTAAAGAAAATGGTATTGAATGTTCTTAATGATGTCCACATATTTTTCATTCTGTGTTTTCTCTCCCAGTACTCAATATTTGTTTAGGAAGTTATGACGTTTTAACTACTAAGAAACGCTTGCTCATTAGATTTTCATCTGACCGTTTTAACGTGACTTTAACACTTTGTTCATGTGATTTGAATTTAGTGCCGGCAATCATCAAGTAGTCGATATATTTTCGTGTGAAAGACATATCTCTAATCAAACTATTCATAAACCTTTAGGTAATTTGGTAAGCAGAGATGGATAGTGGCTAGCAGTGGAATCCAGGACAAAGCGCGTTTCGTCCTATTTGGGACTCGTCAGTTGGATGTACCTGCATCTCAGAGTTGATGTTCACTCTGGGACTCGAACCCAGTACCCTCGCTTCAAACGCCATCGCGTTATCCACTCGGCCACTGAGTCCTGATAGCCACTTGCTTGTGCGATGGGGTGAAGTTTGAATTCATTTAGTATTGTTTGTTTGAATCTTCCCATCGATGTGTTTAGGACTACAACTGGTCAGTCTCTAATTGGCATATGTGCATACTGTGCGTATTGCCTCGATATAGCCTTAAATCACAAGCATGGTAAGCAGAGATGGATAGTGGCTA
>NC_031496.1:1285587-1338131 GCF_000237925.1 Schistosoma mansoni
CACATATGCCAATTAGAGACTGACCAGTTGCAGTCCTAACAAATCGATGGGAAGATTCAAACGAACAATACTGAATGAACTTTAAGTAATTTTTTAAGCGTTCTTCAACGAAGTGCACACTCAAACAGTCTGAGGTGTGTATTAATAGTTGCCTTAGGAGTACCTCTTTCAGCTAATGGCATGTTGTGATGTCCCCTGACTAAATTACTTATAATGCATATGGTTATGACCCGTATGGAGTTTATGAAATATTAGGTGTTTGGCACTGGATACCTATCAAACACAGTCTAACGGTTAAGGGCTCTGCAACCCTTACATGGTAGCCAGTCACCATCAATTTTCCTTGGCAACATCTCTTGAGATAATGCTCATTGGGGACAAATGGGACGAACAGTGCTGAACTGAAACGTGTAGTTGAATCCAGCTCGCTCGATTTTTAAATTTATTGGTTGTTGGTCTGGCGAGCTTTTCAAATACAAAAGCCTCTTCAGTTCTGACGAAGATTGAGGGTTCGCATTGGTTGGGTTTAGAACTCGAATTTTCTTCAAGTGTCAAATGGCGTTTCTTTCTATTCACAAGGAATTTATATTTTTCTAGAACGTCAATTTTGAACATTGTCGGCTCTAAATTAGCTACCTTGAACACTCGAGTGAATTGTCTGATAAACGCCATATCTAGTATCGAGGTTCACTGTCTAAATATCGCTATTTTAGTTTAATTGGAAGCTTGAAGTGTTACAGGATAAGTCCGTCGATCTAGTTTGGTTTTCTTCTGATAGTCGCATAAAATGCAGCACCTGCACTTATCACATATCTCAGGCTCGAACCTCAATATTGAACATAAGCAAGAGTCCTTAAGGTGCTTCTTCTCAGTAACCGCGTCCAGCAGAGCGGTTGGTAGTTTCCCGTATTCTTAAGTTTGTTCGGGCTGGATTGGATTCAACTGGCTGATTGAGTACCAGACATTCAGTGATATCACCAGAACTGTTTGAATACTCTAGACTTTTGTGACCTGCTCCATGAGCTGGATGTTGGTCGCTATGATGACCTGCTTCTGTTTTATGGTCTACTTGGGTTTTGGTGACAGTCTTCGCGAGACTTTTATCTCCAGCAATGAGCTCTACAACCACCGAGTGGTTCCATGATGCCAGTTATCAGGCAAGATCAGATTGTGGCAGAAAACACAGTCTTCAATGTGTGAGGTTCCTCAGGTCGATATTTTATAAGATACGCCAGTCATAGAATCATGGGGAATGACACTTCTCACATATCAATGTAAATAATATTAGTAAGACTCGTATTGTTAATATGATAGTTGGTGCGCTTTATGGAAGTCACATCGTGACGTGCGATGGATGGTCGAGAATAAATATTCAGTGATATTGATCCTAACCACACAATCCTGAAGGCTGAACATAAGATAACTATGGAAATAGATATTCGATGTTTAGCACAGAGAGAAGGCTAATACTGGTGAACGCGGGAACATTCATTCGAGGTTCAATCGGATGGCATGCTCAGCCTTGAAGGTGTGGTCCTTCTTGTGTAACCTATCTCTTCCTTTCATATCAAGCATATTGCTCTATCTTTAGCTCAAATATGTTCTCCACAATATATTGGTGATGATTAAAATAAGACGAGTCAGAATAGACAATGATGTGACTCCCACGTAAGATCATATACATTAGGTAGTCACGTCGTCACAAATCCACAATTTTAAGATTAGATCTACTATTATAGAAGTAATAGTACTGAGATGGACCATAATTTCACAAATTCACGTAAAGTCAAGAGCCTCTAGAAATCATAACCTTTTATTCTTCTATATGGCATGAATAGACAAAGAACTGTATGAATGGAGGTGGTTTAAAAAGAGGCTGAAAGTATAGGACTATATGTAGTTTGAAAAAATACTTAAGACAGTATTCTTTTACACAAATGGCTATCTAGTTTTTCCGTTGAAGCTATTTCAGCTCATTTTGATTTTTATAGTTTTTGTAGGATCATGAGCAGGCTTCGTCTTTGGAAAATTGTCTAGTTTTGCTTGTAATAGGATTACTCGGTAGGAAGTGGAACCAACTCAGTGGTACAAACATGATTTAAAGAGGTATTTCACATAATAAATTAGCATCAATGCCATTGGTTCGTAACATTTCACTTGACCATTAGGAGCCTCAGTTCAACAACAGGTTCTGCCCTACAGACATAGGTGGGGTGGAGTTATCTCTCCGCCACCATGTTTGCTGGTCAGTAACGCCATCCTGCCTCCTTTTGTGATGTTATGGTCTCTTACGTTTTCGGTACGTATGAATATTGCTTTAATATAGGCTCCTTGTCTGAACACACTCTGTCTACTAATTTCATGCTACAAGCAAATCAGATGGCTAAAGTTTTTCTATTGTGGGTTAGATATGTATGGTGTGTCATCCGCAATCCTATAGGGGGACTTCTCCCCAATTTTCTATCTACAACACCTGCTGAGTGTGGTTAAGCGGTGTCCGGTTCTTGGGCATCCGGAACATGTTGGACGTAGCTTGGGGAGGTATTATCCATAATTGCTTTAAGATTCCTTCACCTACAACGATTTCTCTGATCTAAAGGTGACATAGGGTTTGTCGTAGTGACTTGATAATACACACTTCGGAAAGGCCCTCGAACTTTATGACAGCTAACGTCTTACAATGATGAACGACTGTAACGTGTGAGGTCTAAAAATTAGGTCACCGATTTCGTCGGCAGCTAAACAAGGGATCGCGAAGCATAAATCTTGCTGTCGAACTCCCTCAGGTTTATACTGCCCGCAACGAAGTAATAATTTACTTGAACAAACTTCAAATCAGAGTCACTGTGATCAAATTTTGTGGGTCGGGATTTCGTAGACACAACAGCTTTTGACTATGTAGATGATATTCTTTACTTGCTCTCCTGGTTTTAATTCTTTAGTGAGTCTAAAGTTCTATTGCATATGACGAATGCCTTGACAAGATGAAGACGCGTAAAGGTGAGTTTTGTATCGAAAGATCGAAGTAAAAATATCTGGAACTCATACCAAGGGAAAAGCCAATAGCTTTGATTTGTCGGAAGGTTGAGCTTTTAATGAGTACATAAAAATATGTTTTGTTACAACTGCAAATATTAAACACAAGCAAGTAATAGTAATCGATTCAAAAAAGTAATCTGTGTACCAAAACACTGTGTTTTCCTAACTGTATTTCAAAGATGTACATTGTCTTAAATTTTTGAGTGTTTAAGAATCCTATTAATTCATACGGTTCTTTACTCATTCATTATCATACAAGTAGCTTGTTTTTAATCTATCTAAATACAGTTTCATAGCTATTAGTGGAATAATGTATCTGAGTAGTCCTAACGTTATTTTTCCATCGCAGATGATTTAAATTCACTAGTTATGAACATTGCCCGTTCAACTTCTCATCCTTCACACTTTCCTTCTATTTTTCAGCGCCGTAGTGATACACTACCGAAACATACGTATGATGCAGATGATTTCATTTACACTAAAATCAATATCTCCGACTTTTCAGAAGTATTTATAGTTGTTTTAAGTAGAAGCCTGTCTGATATGTTATTGGGAAATCACTATCATGAATTACAAGGTAACTAGTTGAAGTCGGCATTTTTAACTGACTGATTATACATTTACTACGTTACTTCATGATGTACACAGACATGAACTGTACTTGAATTAAGCTTCGTTCACAAGTCATTCGTCACGACGCTGCTTCTGTAGAGAGCTCCAACATTCGGGTTTTACTAATATTTATATTCTTATGTACACTGAAGAAGACCTACTCACTGCCTTCTCGCGACAGGGATACTTTTTACGAAATTGAAAGGAAATATAGCGAATAACCGGCGCTTCAACCGGGTTGATGGACACGGAGGATCTATCTAGGGGAGCTGGGAAAACCTGATTCTAATGCAATGGTGTACATGGACCTCAGGATCCTGAGAGAACAAATGGCATATGAACATAATGTTGGTTACCGGTTGCCATTAAACTCCATCTTCTAACGTCGCTCCACTGTCTTGTGAACTAGACCTTTAGGTCAAGGTTTGAGGTATAGCTCCCCAAGTAAACCACCTGCTTCTGTTTTGGCGCCCAGCCAGTATCCGAGCCCCCACATATATCGAATGATTATGTGGAGTTTAAACTTTCCTTGTACCCTGGAATGCCCGGTGTAACTTACTGTTATTTGAGGATAAATTATTACCATTGTAAGTTACCAGAGCTCTTCCACTGTTGAAGCTATATTTCCCCATCACTGTACAGGGATTTGAAGCCTTCAGGGCGGTTGTGGTAGGTTGTCATTACACAACTCACGGGACGAATGGAGAGCAAGATGCAGATATAAAACCCAGAGATGTCACTGGTATGAAGGGTTTGACTGCACTTTCGTCATCTCCATAACCGGGGGATCTCGAACCCAGGCAAACTAGAATTCAGGAAAAAAGGAGTTAAAAGTCATATTGAGAAGCTATGCGGTATATTGAGAAGTGTATGACCTTTGCTTGTTGTTTGTTGATAGGGATGTGTAGCACGGAGTACACAATGATGATCTGATCCGGATTCTTGACCACATGCTTTAAGTTAGAGTGTGCCCAGTAGGACCTATGGGGTCAGCGTCAATGTTGGAGGCTTACAGGGCTATTTATCTTGCAAATTTATTCGCCCTCATGCATATTAACACTGGCAGGTACGGATAAATCAGGAAAATGAACAATTCAAACGAGTGAGAAAAACATCCACAAAAATAAATGCGATGTGTTTAACTTGCTTACCATCAATATAGCGAATATTCTGCTTTTTAGTGCTTATACATGGATGAGCGGAAAAGTGGGTAAAAGTAGAAGGTTGGCTACAAATTATAGTTCTTCACGAGTGGTTCAACACAAAATACGGTCTTAGCACCCATATCAGATCCCACAAGAGCATACTAGCCAGACAGGTATTGTTGAAAAACTCTAATAGTTCGTAAGCACTTCCTAACATCAGGATGCAAGACCAACCGAACCAAGTGCTTTTAACCCGATCGTCAAGATGTTGCTACGTGAAGGAACGTACAAAGGCAGAATTTACATACACTTATGAGCATTAAAAGTTAATCCGTCTGGCTAAGGGCGTTCAAATATAAAACCGAAATCTTATATACCATGTAGGTCATATGCTGGCTTTTAAATAACTTTTTGTATATTTTTGTAGGTTAACAAGGTTATATTTGGTTGGACCTATTCAAATTCACGCTCAGTAGTGCTTCCTTTGCATCTAATTGTTCTTTGCGGTTACACCTGACGTTGAATTTCAGGTTTCTTACCTCTTAGTAATATATTTCCAGATTATGATCTATCTTGCAGTGAGTTGAACGCAATTTTGATTGGACCTTGGCTTAAAATGTTGGTGTAATCTACCAGGTATCGTGTATGGTGGTAATAGAATAGTAGTATAGTAAAATATTGATGTAATTAACCAATATTAGCATACAACCAAGGTGAAACGCTTCTGACTTTTCGTGTCCTGTGAAATGTGTCCACAGTATTTAACTAATCAAGTAAACTTAAGTGGACTATAATTATAGTCATTTGTGACTAAAAGAATACCGTTTTTATAAGGACGAAATGTTTTCGTAAATTTTTCAAAAGTTGCTTTCATCCGATTTTTGAAAGCGATTATACTTTGATTCCAGAAAGACTATCAAAATCACGTGCTACTTTTTATTCTTCTTATTCAACCTCTGCTTATTCGTTCTCTTCTCACGTTTATACTTCCAGTCAGTCAGTCAGCTACAACGTAGGACCAGGCACATTTATGCATCGGTCCAAGTTGCCATACCTCGTTAGCACAACAAGATCAACACCGGATTCATAGAAGTAGTTAATTTAGTGGTGGTGGTAGTATACAAATTATAGGTTGTATATAAGGATATAGTATAGAAAGGAAGAAAATTATGAAGCAATTTTAATCTGAAGGTTTAGGGTAAGATAAAGAGTGTATACACCTACGCCATTGTGATCGATTCTGAGCCATGTCACCTAGAGTTTCCAACCATTGGTTACGATAGTCACGCGGACCCCAACCAGATAGTCTGCATCTACCAACATGGCTCAGACTAGAAGTTAGTAACTTCATGCTCTGAGGACACATTTTGGTTTGGTCGCCCCTAACTTTCTTCCAACCATCCCCTACACTAGTCAGCTCCATTCATAAATCAAGACTAGCTGTAGATAAAGTAAGTGTAGAATATAATTGTTCTGTATGACATCCAAAAGTAAGTGACCTATATCAGAGGACAGGAAACAGATTATATACTTCCCTTGGTTCTGTTTGCTACTATGTATCGGATGACTTAGTAGTTGGGTTTTCTGTGATTGTCGCCTAAAAATATACCTAATATGGTCGATAAACTTCGGGTCTTTGATATCTAAATTGCATATTTAATGGACTAGACGTCAGAATTGTTTAAGCTTAGTTACTGAGAGTTAACCAAAAGCCTAATTTTATCTTATACCTGACGTGAATCAGCTACTGTGTCTTAACATGCGATTTTAAAACATAATCACGTGAAATTATGTATGCAGTATTTTTGTCTATTAGCTCAGGTAACAGGCGTGTTTTGAAATGCAATTCGGAAAGGTAGATAACTTAGCGTTTATTTAGGCGAAAAGTTGTCGACATCTCAAACATAGGGCGACGAGAATGTAAAATGTCGCATTATTTTCCCATGGTAGGCGAATAAAGAGACTCTGGCGTGTATCCTCTTTATCTCCCCTTCATTTTTCATGGGAATGCCCCCTTTATTGGTTGCTTGTGAAGTCTCAGTTAGTGTCCGTTAACAAAAATATGAACATCCAGTGCTTTCTTAGGTTCGACCTCTTACCTTTTATCATGTGTATCTCTGTGTAAAGATGGTTGTGAAAGTGTAGTTTTGATGTTGACCCAGTAGTAATATATAAAGGTTGAATATAAGGATATAATACAGGGAGAAGGAATTAGTTCGAAGAAAGAAAGGTATAAAGTAATTTTTGTCTCACCGTTAAAGGGAAGACAGGGAATGTATACACCCACGCCATTGTGATGGATTCTAAGCCATGTCACCCAGAGTCTCCAACCATCATTGGTTACGATAGTCACGCGGACCCCAACCAAGTAGTCTGTATCTAACAACATGGCTCAGATCAGATGTATTTATTTAAGCACAAATATTGGTTCCAGGAGGCACTGAATACATATGTGCCACACTTCATCATTCGATTTATGTGGGGGCTCGGATACTGGCTGGGCGCCAAAACAGAAGCAGGTGGTTTACTTGGGGAGCTATACCTCAAACCTTGACCTAAAGGTCTAGTTCACAAGACAGTGGAGCGACGTTAGAAGATGGAGTTTAATGGCAACCGGTAACCAACATTATGTTCATATGCCATTTGTTCTCTCAGGATCCTGAGGTCCATGTACACCATTGCATTAGAATCAGGTTTTCCCAGCTCCCCTAGATAGATCCTCCGTGTCCATCAACCCGGTTGAAGCGCCGGTTATTCGCTATATTTCCTTTCAATTTCGTAAAAAGTATCCCTGTCGCGAGAAGGCAGTGAGTAGGACTTCGCTTGCAATAGTTGTATACACGTGGCTATGTGAGAGCATTTCGTGAAAAAAGACTCTCCTTGCCCTCGACCGTACCGCGATATTAGGAGGCACTCAGACCACAGTTTGTGACTGATGTCACGTTTTGGTTTGACCGCCCATAACTTTCTTCAAACCATCCCCAATGCTAGTCAGCATAGCGCGTCGTGGTAGTCGATGTTCAGGCATATATAACACGTGGCCCAACCATCTCAGTCGATGAAGATTCACGACCTCATCAAGTGATTTACCATCATTCCCTATTACCCCGTGTCTAACCTCACTATTACTTACCCGGTGATCTCAGCAGATGCGAACTTTCTGCAAAAGTCATCTTCCACTTGATCCGGGCTGCTGTCAGTGGGAGCGTAGTCAGAACCGACGAAAAGGCAACGACGTGTTTCCCCATCCTCCCGAGTTCTTACGAATCCATTTAGTCGGACAGCACATAAGTGACTGTTAACAGGGATCCATTTTAATAGTGCCTGTTCTGCCCTTGTACTTAGTGCTATGCCTACACCTACAAGTCCACGAGAACTAGCCAACGGGTCGCCAGATACACGGAGGGTGTATTTCGTTGGCTGAATAATACTTAATAACTGACCTAGATTAAAGAGATTTTTTTTTGTTTAGACTATTACGTAAGATTATTATCAATGCATCAATGTACGAGATTCTAGGGTTTTAGATAAGGAGGCCTGTTGACCGATTTGGCATAGGGTACGTACGTTGAAGGCTCCAATGTGTAGTTTGGAGCGAGGTTTTAGTAGACCTGGGACAGCGTTTCGCGCACTAGAATCGTTGGCCATAGTGACACTTAAGGAGGAAACCGGAAGAGGAAGTTTAGTGTTGAAAGTCAAGGTAGAAGGAATAGTAGGAATTGAAGGAGATTGATAATGAATACAGTGGTCTTGAGTGCTGTTAGAGGTATGAGGGCAGTTATCACTTCCCGGTTGCCCACACCGTGGAAGCGTTCTTCTAGGTGTACCTGAAAGGGAAATTGGATTAGAAGTGGTCTTAGTGACCTGAAAGCGTGACCGCAGTGCCCAATGGACAACTGCTCGGGGTCGGTTACACACGACCTTTTTGTGGGTAATTTTTGTGTTAGCTCCGTACTTGTTGGAACCTTACCGCCGGAGTTGGATATCCGTGGTATAAGACGAGGTATGTATTTTTAGGGTCGATCTTTTCTAACTCACGTCTCCTTGTGGGATGACAGTATCGTTGTTATGCTAGTTGTCTGAAGGAAACACCTTAGTGCTGTCACACCTCTGCGTAGTCAGCAGTACGACTTCGCCTTCGGACCTTGGGTTTGCTGCTTTTAGTCTTACTGCTCTTCAATCGACCTGTTTGGCATGGTAGGACCTTGAGAAACGAATGTCTTAGCCAGTATAGCTCTATCGGTTCATCAAAATAGGCAACCTTGACCATCGTGTCAAGTTAGCAGCAAAGGTCGGAGACCATGCTACGTTGAAAACACCTGTTCTTATCCGTTAAATGCATTGGTACTTAAGTATTTAGTCACTGTATAAACCTATCCAGCCATCAATATTTGTCTTGAGAAATCACAGCGGACGTATTAAATATTCGTTTGGTATGTAACCTAATGAAGTCTCATGTTAATTATAGTCTCTCCTTGTAGATGTTTCAAGTACACTGTCGAATGAGCGTTTCCAGAAGGATTAAATTCATCTCATTTTCAGCCGTATCTAAACATTTGCTAAGTGGTAATTTAATAAATGTAAATTAGTAAATGGTGCCGTACATTAACTGTGTATATATTTGTGCCGGACTATAAGAAGCATCTATTGTATGAATGTTATTACCGATACTTAACTGCCTAAAACTTGACCGGATAAGCAAAGCGTAAACTATTGACCCACAGGTTGTTAACTAGGTCCCTAAATAAAACTTCACTAGTCGAGACTGTTCAGTTTAAGTACGCTAGGTACTTTGAAATGGTTGTCTATCTGTTCTTGTACATGTTTAGTGATTGCTCGATCTTTTAGTACATTATAAATTTAATAAATGTGTGTATTTGAACACATAAATATTGGTAAAAGGGGGCATCAGATATATATGCGCCACACAAAAATGTCATCTCATTTAATTGTGTGAGGGCTATGATACTGCCCAGGTGCTCAAACTGAAGCAGGTGGTTTTCTTAGGGGGTCACACCCCGAGCCTTTGACCTGAAGGTCTGATCCTCAAGGCAGCTGAGCATCGTAAGGAGATGCAGTCCCATGGTAGCCGGTGACCAATAATTGGTTCATAGGCCATTTGTTCCCTGAGGATACTGGAGACAGCCCATGTGCACCATTGGTTTGGAATGAGGGTTTTCCAACTCCCCTAGGTGGACTTTCCGTGTACACCAACCCGGTTATAGCGCAGGACATTCGCTTTTCGTCCTCTCAGCTAGTAGGACTTCGCTTGCAATGGTTATATACTCGTGGCCATGTGCGAGCATTTGGAGAGGGAGAGCGTAGTCTCCCCACTCTCGGTCGTACCAAGGCATTCGGGGGCATTGGGTGTGGTTATTTCGCTCTCATACCTAATATAAATTTAATACAGTTATAAGGTGCAGATTTTGTGTTCTCAGCTCTATATTGCATGTTTTGGCGTGGTCCATTAATACTCTTAGGGTACCCTAAGTAAAATAGATAAACCAGCGTTCAAATTTGCTACCTGATCCTAGAAGATGGACTACCTTGTTAATTAGGTTTTTGATAGCTTTGCGATTTGTTCGTCTGGGAAGTTCAATGCTCCTCATTTTGTTTTTATAATATTATGAATCAATGATTAGTAACTAAACTACATGGCTAGTCAGTTGAAACGGCGGATATCAAGTGTCAGTGTTTATTTTTATTATACTAGATTGTGAGAAACACTTGTTATATGAATGCTAATTAGAATTATTGTGTTAACAGGATAAAGTCCTGATGATTTCACACTCAGTCTTGAGTCAGATTTATGAGATATGAGCGAATAATTAGAGAAATTCGAACCAATGGTACTACTGTACGGCGAATTATTTTGTATACTTATACTGCACTTATTAAATATTTTGTTTGTTATGTTTTTTTTATCATCCTAATTGTAAATTCCCATTTAATTCGTTATTTGTTGATATATTTTTACTGTTGATATATTACTTACTTACTTACGCCTGTTACCCCTCGTGGAGGAGCATAGGCCGCTCACCAGCATTCTCCATCCATCTCTGTCCTGGGCAATCCTTTCCAGTTGTTATTCATCCTTTTCATACCTGCTTCTATTTCCCGGCGTAATGTGTTCTTTGGTCTTCCTCTTTTCTGCTTCCCTTCCGGATTCCAAGTTAGGGATTGCCTCGTGATGCACATTTCCTTGATGTATGTCCTATCAACTTCCAACGTCTTTTCCTAATTTCCTCTTCAGCTGGAAGCTAGTTTGTTCTTTTTCATAAAAAGCTGTTGCTGATAACATCCGGGTTTATATATTGCTGTCAACTATTTGTTCCACTATTATTCAGCTTTGTATCATAAATGACATATTTACATACATATAGTGATTTCCTATCTCTAATGCTCTATAGTCATATAATTGATGTAAATATTATCATAAGTTCTAAGTCGTTCTGTGATTGGCTGTTGGGACAAGAAGGATACCAGGGCCAATAGGCGTTAGGTTAACCAAATTCTGTTAATAGTTATTCGATTTGTTAAAGCAAAAATCGCTAATTAGTTTGATAGGTGTAAAACAAATTCTTCATTATCAGAACTTACAATCTGGTGTTTAGGTTATGTGAGCAATATAGAAAGTTGAATTCACTACAAAATCCGAATATTTTGTTTGACTCGTTTCTAACCAATCACTGCCGTTGAAGGGATCTAGAGTAGAGCTGAGGTTTCTCTTGTAATTTCTATACTATCGTTTTCTTACTGTTGTAGATTTTGTTATCCCAGTAATTTTCACTTGTCATTCTAATGCGGATGAAGTTGAATGAATTGTAGTAGCAAAGGAATACTAGATAAACAGGGACTATGTATTCGTAGGCTACTAGTATTCGAAGCATTGCTCGTATATTCTGGGACCATCGAGTAAGTAATGGAGTTTTTAGGAAACGGGTACTAGGTAAGGACGGCAAGTCAATTGATGAAGTAGTGAAACCTCATCATTTGAGATGACTGGGACACGTATTGCGTATACTCAACCACCGACTGCCCCGACGTGCATTGTTTTATGGTGAAGTAGTAGGTTGGAAGAAAGCTAAGGGCGGCCAGACCAAAACATGGCACAAATCAATGAAGTCACTGACAATTGGACTGAGCCATGTTGGTAGGTGTAGAATACCTGGTTGGGATTCGCGAGATGATAGCAACCGATGGTTAGAGACCCTGAATGACATGACTCAAAATCGTTTGCAATGGAGAAGGTGCATCCACTCTTTGTGTTCTCCCAAATTATAATCTCCTGAGTTCTTCATGTCCCTCTCTTTTTTCTCTTTCCAAATAGATTTCACTGTATTATACTCCTTAAATAACATCCTCAAACCCTAATCTTTCACATTAGTGCTTATACTCTTACTACTTCTACCACTATGGGATTTGAATCGACAACTGCATCTCTGTGCTAATGTAGTATGGCAATTAGAACTGATGTACGTATGTACGAAGTTCTACGTTATTACTGACTGACTGAGGGACTATGTAACTTGCCTGCTTTAACTTTTATTTTTTGAGTTGCATATAAACCAGTGACCCATTTATTTACATTCATATCCTTAAACAAACAGTTTTTCATTACTTGAAACTGTTTAGTTCAAATAAGCTAGTTACTTCGAGATGACTATCCAAGCTGATTTATGTACATGTTAGATGACTGCAAATTGCACCTACAAATGCCCTGGTACGGCCGAGAGTGGGGAGAGTCCGCTCTCCCTCGACAAATGCTCTCACATGGCCACGCGTGTATAGTCTCTGCCACACAAGTCCTACTGACTGCCTTCTCGTGGCATTACTGTTGTTTACGAAATTGAGAGGACGAAATGCGAACGTCCGGCGCTTTAACCGGGTTGGTGTACACGGAAAGTCCACCTAGAAGCGTTCGAAAACCCTGATTCTAAACCAATGGTGAACACGAGCTCTAGGACCTTGCAATAACAAATGGCGTATGAACCAATCGTTGGTCACCGGCTACCATGAGACTGCATCTTCTTACGATGCTCCACTACCTTTTGGATCAGACCTTTAGATCAAAGGCTCTGGGTGTGACCCCCTAAGAAAACCACCTGCTTCGGTCTGGGCACCTGAGCAGTATCACAGACCTCACACAAATCAAATGAGATTTGTGCGGCACATATATATCTGGTTCCCCTTTGTACCAATTTTTATGTGTTCAAATAAATAAACTGCAAATTGAAAAATTGTTTTGCTTATCACTTTTTTTAGAACGATTCTTAATAGATCTTTCATTTCAACATCTAATGGATAATCAAGCAAATCAAAATAAATCAAATACTGAATTAACCATGACAACAGACAAGTCAAATGTCTTACATATATCACCACTTCAATCAACATGTAAGTACTGGATTAATATTATCATTTGGAGGTTTTTATTCTGTTTACTGGAATGTTCAAAAAATTATCAATGATGTTTACTGGAATGTTATAGACTGGTTGGGTTCATTTATATATGACAAGTTTAATTATTAATCTGTGTAAATATGCTGTGGAAGATACTCGTAAGTTACTAGTATTTGATCACAAATGTCTTAGAAATATTGCTTGCATCTGCTGGGATCACCGGGTAAATAATAGTGAGGTTAGATGTCAGGGTATTAGAGAATGATGGTATATCGGTTGATGATGTCATGAATCTTCATCGACTGAGATGGCTGGGCCACGTGTAACGTATGCCTGAACACTGATTATCACGACGTGCTATGCTGACTGGTGTTGGGGATGGTTGGAATAGAGTTAGGGACGGCCAAACCAAAGCATGGCATCAGTGTTTGAACCATACTTGTCTTCTTTCCTGTACTATATCCTTATATACAATCTTTCTTTTATATACTACCACCACTAAATTAACTACTATGAATTCGGTGTTCATCTTGTTGTACTAACGAGGTATGGCAACTTGGACTGATGCATATATGTGCCTGGTCCTATGTTGTAGCTGACTGACTGACTATTAAGGTGGGGCTCTAATTTATGAACGAACCAACTAGGTATAAGATAACAAGTTTCAGATTTTGGCGCAAAATTCACTCATCCATTTGACTAAATAGAGTTTTGGCATTATAGCTGATATCAGTTCGTGATGTAAACCTTAAATCTGACTCTTACCCATCAACTGTAAATTATAATTTTAATCCCTCATATTGGTTTATAGTCCTCATTCAGTCCTAGTTCTTAGGTGGATACTCTCAAGGTCAGTTTAACGTTGCTCAAAGATCGTCCATAAATTATAGTCTGACCGTTTTTAAAGTTAAAATGAGGTGTCATACTATTCGATTCACTAACCAGCAGACCAATGCCCAGTATTTTGAACTATCAGTAGTACATATAACACTCAATTATTTCTTTGGAATCATAATTAGTGTATTAGTCTACTGCACATCAAATTGGATTTTTTGGTTTTATGGGTATTTAAAGTATTTAGTGAGCAACTTTCATGTAATATATGAGGTGAATGAATATTCAATAATCGTTATCTTCCATTTACTTATGTGTTAATGTTTAGATTGCTAGTTTCATCTTGCTCTAATGTGTAAATTGTAGAAATGTACAGTCAGTCAGTCAGCTACAACATAGGACCAGGCCCATTTATGCATCGGTCCAAGTTGCCATGTCTTGTTAGCACAACAAGATGAACGCCGGATTCATAGAAATAGTTAGAAGTGTACACATTAAAAGCAGTTATTAACTTATTTGATTTATTTAGTCTACTTCTATTAAGTGAATACCTGCTTCGGTTTGGGCACTTGTGCAGTATCCTAGCCCTCTGGTGGACACGGAAAGTCCACCTAGAGGAGTTGGAAAACCCTCATTCCAAAGCAATGGCACACATGGGCTCCAGCATCCTCAGGGAACAAATGGCCTATGAACCAATTATTGGTCACCGGCTACCATGGGACTGCATCTCCTTACGATGCTCCACTGCCTTGTGGATTAGGCGTTTAGATCAAATGCTCCGGGTGTGACCCTCTAAGAAAACTACCACAACCATCACAGCCCTCACACTAATCAAATGAGATTTGTGTGGCGTATATATATACATCTGGTGCACCCTTGTACCAGTATTTATGTGTATAAGTGAAGTGAAGGGAAATCATCATATCTGACACAGCAAATTCTTTTCCTTTCTTTTTGATACGTATTTTTCTTCAGTCTCATCAAGATCATCAATTCATCTAACAATTTATTTCTAAGTTTTCCTATAAAGTCCTTATTTTTCTTTCAGTGTTTTAAATGAAAGTCAGTCCTGGATAAGGTGCTACTGAGGTATATTTGTTAAGTAGGAATAATAATAATAATGTATATGATTTAAACTTAATTACTTACGCCTATTACTTGTACAGGATCAAGCCAAATGTGGCTGTGAATGTGTGAGACAATAATCAATAGACGGAATCTAATTTAGGAACAGTAAATCGTATAATAATAATCCATCGATCAAAATGAAGCTTATAATAAGATGAATATAGATATACACAATGTAATTCGTGAATAGTCATACAATAAGATTGTATATAGAATAATAGTCTATTCATAGGTTGTTGGAGTTACCCGTACTTATGTCTTCACTAGGATATACAACACACTGATCATCAGTATTCTTTTGGTTCATTCATTCATCTTTAAATACCTAAGAAAAACAGTAGTATATTACAATTCGGTTACTAATTATAATTCTATGTAATCGACTTGTAAGTAAGTTATACTATCCACCTTCATACAATCTGACTGAAAATAAAATTATTCGTTTCATTCAAATTTTCAGCTGAATTATCATCACCGTCGACATCGTCGTCGAGAAAACGTCGTTCTATATTGTATGCTATTTCTAGATTGAAACAAATGAAAATGGTAAGTAGTTTTTCTTTTTTTTCGAAAAAAAATTATTACTCATAATGTTTTTTTAGTATTTGTGTCTAGGCATAATAGTATTACACGTTTTATTTAAACACACAAAGGGGCACCAGGTATATATGCGCCCAACAAATCTCATTTGGTTTGTGTGAAGGCTGTGATACTGCCCAGTTGCCCAAACCGAAGCAGGTGGTTTTCTTAGGGGTCCACACCTGGAGCCTTCGACCTAAAGATCTGTTTCACAATGCAGTGGAGCATCATGCGGAGATGCGATCCCATGGTAGCCTGTGAACAACAGTTGATTCATATGCCATTTGCTCCCTCAGGTTTCTGGAGCCCATGTGCACGATTGGTTTGGAATCAGTGTTTTCCAACTTCTCAAAGTGGATCTTCCGTGTCCACCAACCCAGTTAAAGCGCAGGACATTCGCTTTTCGTCCTCTCGACTTTGTAAACAACATTAGTTCTACGAGAAGGCAATGAGTAGGACTTGTGTGGCAGAGGCTATATACGCGTGGCCATGT
The DNA here is from genome assembly GCF_000237925.1 of Schistosoma mansoni. NCBI lineage: Eukaryota > Metazoa > Platyhelminthes > Trematoda > Strigeidida > Schistosomatidae > Schistosoma > Schistosoma mansoni. The sequence goes on from NC_031496.1 coordinate 1,301,821, forward strand.
GAGAACATTTGTCGAGGGAGAGCGTAGTCTCCTCACTCTCGGCCGTACCAGGGCATTTGGGGGCAGTATTACACGTGTACGGTAGGAGTTTAAGATTACTCGATAATTTTCGTCCAATACTTGGTTAGCCGTACAAAAGACAACACTTTTGTCTGATGAAAATATTTTACAAATTATAGTTCAATAAACATAAAGTGACAATAATATAAGAATGTTCAAGATGCCTTTTTTGCTCTCTGAAATTATTTATCCAGATTGATCTATGTATGTTTACAGGTTGATAGTAGGGAGCAACCTATTTGTACTCACTAACATCAATATTGTTATTCAATCTTCTAGGTTAATCGGGTGATGAAATTTCGACGTACATGAAAGAAAAATCCGTTTGATATTTATTTAATTATCAGAAGGGGGTTTTTGTGGAGATTTAGTATTTTCATAGTTGAAAGCATAAGTCAATTAAAGCTAGACCACCAGTGAGAACCTCGAAGTACTGGATGGTCGTTTCGTCCTATTATGGGACTCCTCAGCAGGACGCGCCCACGATCCCGCACTCGCGAAATTCCAACCCAGGACCTACCAGTTTCGAGCCAGAGCACTTAACCGATAGACCACTGAGTTGGTCGGCATCCGGTGGTGTTAATGTCTAACTTCAACTAATCCACGAAGTTGAGCAACCGTTCACCAATTGTCTTCAGTGAGTTGATATCTCACAACAGACGTGGTTTGAACTCTACTGGTCACTGCTTCTCACTAGAACTCATGGATGTATCTCTCGAAGTCAGTCACTAGTGAGCATATGATTATATTAATTATTAGAAGGGGGGTTTTGTGGAGATTTAGTATTTTCATAGTTGATATTTATTTGCTTACATAAACAGTCGTGTATCTTAAATATCTTCCTTAAAACCATTGGGCTAGAATACATCTGTTCATTTCGCCCTTCTTTAAATTACAGATGAAATATTAGGGTAATATAAGTTTACTGTTGATCTTACGCTTCGCTTTGAAAATTGTCATGCTTACTATAAGTTTCTTTCATGTTTGAACTAGTTAAACTTAAGCCTAGCTTATGAGGCTATTAGACGTGTCGTTTTTTTAACCTTATCGATAACTTGTATATGTTTCTGTATCATTAACTTTCTTGCATATTCTCTTCTAAATATGAGTATCTTTGTATGAATACCCGCTTACCCATATATACGTGTCAGTTATTTAGATTACGGTAACTCATTCATTTACATATACATTTAGCCTAATTAATTCATTAATTAATCCTCTTGTTTCGCTTGCTACCGTTTAGAATGTTTATTCGGTTTGCTTATAAGATATTCATCTAAAACATTTTGTTTTTGACTTTTGAACTTGATATACCATTAATGACTATCGTAGTAACGGTGATCATGTCGATTGTTTAAGATTTCTATAACAATGATTACACAGACGATTATTATTATTACTATTAAAACATAAATATTGGTACAAAGGGGAACCAGATATATATGCGCCGCACAAATCTCATTTGATTTGTGTGAGGTCTATGATACTGCCCGGGTGCCCAAACCGAAGCAGGTGGTTTTCTTAGGGGGCCACACCCGAAGCCTTCAACCTAAAGATCTGATCCACAAAGCAGTGGAGCATCGTAAGGAGATGCAGTCCCATGGTAGCCGGTGACCAACGATTGGTTCGTACGCCATTTGTTCCCTCAGGATACTGGAGCCAGCCCATGTGCACCATTAGTTTGGAATCAAGGTTTTCCAACTCCTCTAGGTGGACTTTCCGTGTCCACCAACCCAGTTAAAGCGCCGGATATTCGCTTTTCGTCCTCTCAATTTCGTAAACAACACCCCTGCCACGAGAAGGCAGACGAAGTCTGCTAAATACTTAGAATATATATATGTACGGTTCTTTAAAACCTTCAGTTTTTTGGTTATTTCAATGAAGTCACGATTTTAGAGTTCGACCAAAAAATCATCTGCCACATAATATTAACTTATCAATGTCTATTTTAACAGATACCTAAAATTTATATTTGCTTAATCTATGATCCTACTGTTGTAAACGAGAACACGGGTGGGGACAATCGAATGTATTTAAGCACAAATTACAGACTACCTTACTAAATTCTGATAATCATACAGAAAACAGTTCATTTGCAAAATAATAACCAATTGTCTCAATCTTCATTGTTCCTTCTGTAAATATCAATCCATCTTCTCTTATTTCATTGTTCATGCATTTTCGTACTGATTGCACTTTATTTCAGTTCTTTCATTATCGATCTTCTACTGAAATACATTCTATGTCTGACCTTTGCCATATACTACTTATATGGATATAAGTAGACCACACTACACTACAACCTGTCATAATTAAATGATAAGCTTTAAAAATTCATTTATAATCTAAAACATTTACTTTAAAAAGTTAGTCTTATTTAAAAAGATGTTAATTGTTTCATTATTAATTTTATTTCATCAGGCTCAACAAGAAATGCATCTTGAATCCAATATTTCTTCTGATAATATTGATAGTACACCTTCCCTAACAAATGCACAATCAGGTAAGTAAGCAGTGTTTTTTTTTGTCGTTTGAAAATGCAAACATTACACTCAGTCAATCAGTCAGTCACAACGTAGAACGTCGTACATACGTACATACATCAGTTCGAGTTGCCATACTACATTAGCACAGAGATGCAGTTGCCGATTCAAATCTCATAGTATTAGAGGTAGTAAGAGTATAAGCAGTAATTCGAAAGATTAGTGTTTGAAGATGTTATTTAAGGAGTATAATACAGTGAAATCTATTTGGAAAGAGAAAAAGAAAGAAAGGGACATGAAGAATTCAGAAGATTAGAATTTGGAAGAACACAATGAGTGGATGAACCTGCGCCCTTGCAAACGATTTTGAGTCATGTCATTCAAGGTCTCTAACCGTCGGTTGCTATCATCTCGCGAATCCCAACCAGGTATTCTACACCTACCAACATGGCTCAGTCCAATTGTCAGTGACTTCATTGATTTGTGCCATGTTTTGGTCTGGCCGCCCTTAGCTTTCTTCCAACCTACTACTTCACCATAAAACAATGCACGTCGGGGTAGTCGGTGGTTGGGCATACGTAACACGTGTCCCAGTCATCTCAAATGATGAGGTTTCACTACTTCATCAATCGATTTGCCATCCTTACCTAGTACCTGTTTCGTAACAACTTCATTACTTACTCGATGGTCCCAGGATATGTGAGCAATGCTTCGAAGACACTATTTTTTACTGTATGACTTCTAAGTTATTGACATTGTTACTGAGTCATTTAAAACTTAAAATTCACTGATTAGTGAAATGTCATTCGTAACCAGGATTTTCCGCTGCCAATTAATTTTTCAAGGTTCGTCTTTGAGTGACAACATTTTAAATATCTAATGGTGTTTTCTCCAGACAGTAGGATACCCTTTGGTAATGAATATCAACAAGTTTAAGATTTAGAGGTTAGGGAGTTTTGTAGTTTGACTTTAAAGAGCTTGTTCTGAGTACTGTCTAGGAACTGTATAAACTAACTAGAGAAACTCGATCATCTTTGTATAGGCTGAAAAGCATAAAGCTCTTCATCAATAAATTTATTGATGACGATCGCTCTGTTTAGAATAGCGATCATGTGTTTGTAAATTATATAATAATCTGCTCCGAGTTTAATAATAAGGTTCAGTGGTGTAAGGGGTTAATACTCAATACTTACATTTTACGAATTTAAATCATACTGTGAGTATGTTGAATCTATTCTCGATGGACTACTACAGTCAGTCAGCTACTACGTAGGATCAGGCACATATATTCATCGGTCCAAGTTGCCATACCTCGTTAGCACAACAACATGAACACCGGATTCATAAATGTTAGTGGAACAACGGTTAACCCAATGATAAATATCAATAATTTTCTTCGATTCAATGGCATTTGTAACAGTTTTCAAGTGTTCTCTTTGGAAAACTTTATTCATAAGTCTTGTTTTTCATTTGCTTAGCCAACCAAAAGCGACTGCCTTCAACATTTTATAAATTTGCATAGTTTTTCTTGAGTTTTACTGGAAGTTCGATGTTAAGCTGCTAATCCACCTTTTAATCAATTTTCTTCGATTACAAGGGGAAAAATCTACATCAAAGCCTCTTGTCGGATCTTTATAGAGTCTTAAAGATTTTGTTTGTTTCCAAGACCAAAACTATTATTACTATTATCATTATTAATATAATAAATATGGTCTGCGTTTGGGTGTTTATTCCATATTTTATTTCACATTGTTAAAGTATCCACTGGTATCAAATGCCCTCATATGGCCGAGAGTGGGGAGAGTCCGCTCTCCCTCTCCAAATCCTCTCACATGGCCACGAGTATATAGCCTCTACCAGGGAAGTCCTACTCACTGCATTCTCGTGGCATTACTGATGTTTACGAAATTGAGAGTGCGGAGAGCGAATGTCCGGCGCTTTAACCGGGTTGGTGAACACGGCGCGTCCACCTAGAGGAGTTGGAAAACCCTGATTCCGAACCAATAGTGCACATGGGCTCTAGTGTTCTGAGGGAACAAATGGCGTATGAATCAATAGTTGTTCACCGGCTACCGTGGATTGCATCCCATTACGATGCTCCATTGCCTTGTGGATCAGATCTTTAGGTCAAACGCTCCGAGTGTGGCCCCATAAGAAAACCATCTGCTTCGGTTTGGGCACCTGGGAAGTATCACAGCCTACACACAAATCAAGTGACTTGTGTTATACCTATGAGACCCTGGAATTATACAAATTAAATAGATTTATTATCTTTGCTTTCTGACTGACTATTGTAATAAAAAGGGCAGTAGACTACCAGGGTCGATAGATGTTTTTATGTCTAGGATTTGTTTTGATTCATTTGCATATTCGTCTTTTATGACTCTCTTAAGATTAATGTTAAGATCAGTTTGTTTTCGGTTATGCAATCAAATATAAAGAGAAAAGATTTTAAAATGCCATCAATTAAATAATTATCAGAAGGGGGGTTTTGTGGAGATTGTAGTAATTTTATATAGTTGAGATCATGATTCAATTAAAGCTAGACCACTATGGAAAACCTGGAAGCACTGTTTGACGGCCGTTTCGTCCTATTGTGGGACTCCTCAGCAGTTCGCACCCACGATCCCGCCTCAGGAGATTCGAACTTAGGACCTATCAGTCTCTCGCGCGAACACCTAACCTCTAGACCACTGAGCCGGACGGCATCCAATGGTGTTCATGCAATATTGTAATCTTATAAAATAATGGTATTTGCATTTTTAATCATATTTTTCCAAATGATTACCCATTTTCTTTTAGATAATACCAGTGACAATAATACAGTACAACTGAATAACAATAACAATCCAACTCAATTATCGACAATAATTAATAGTGACTCTATACAACAGTCAATTCCTACCGATTTCTCTTCGGATGCTTTATCTTTATCACAACTACAACAACCATCACCACAAAGAAATCCATCTCAATCATATAATTCATTGCCTGATGATCATATTAATGTTAGTAATAGTAGTAGTACTACTATTCAACTAAAAATTTCACCAAAAGAATCTTCTTCACATATAAAAATTAAATCATTACCTAATTATACAACGCGACATGATAATAGTCTTAATTGTGTTGTAGCAAGGAATAACTCTTCAAGAATATTTATACAATGCCTTTCTGATAGTGAATCTGATGAGTACATTGATCTGGATGATACAAAAATGACAACACCTATTAATGATGTAACTAATCATTCAATTCATATGAATCATTATAATCATACTATAACAGAACAAATACCAACTCAATTATCAAATCATGAAAGTATACAAAAAAACGATATACAATCAAATGAATTGGTTTCTTCTTATGAAACTACTGATAATATTATTAGTAGTAATTCAAATAATAGTGAAATAAAATGCATAAATGATAATAATCATAGTAATAATAAAATTATAGAATCAGATGATTATTGTTGGATATGTCATAAACCTGGTGAAGTGAGTATTTGTCTATAATAGTTACTTATTTCTTTATTTGTATATAGTTCTATTATAGTCGATAGATAGCTTATCCTTATGGGCCAGGGTAATTTTGTACTGGTTTTCAGGAGAACCAGAAACTATTCAGACTTTCACGCGGCAACCTAAGCAGTATAGCTTAATGCCACCCCATATGATAATTAGACACTATATAGGCTTCAACGCTACAATCCGAACAGTATAGCTCAATCCTGTGGCGCAACCACACAGGTACCAAGCACCCTGGTTGACCATTCGCACCATTCATGTACACATCCACATCACATGTGTAATTATTACGATCAGTGATCGCGTAAATCAATTATGCACAGCATGAACAAGCCAAAGTTGACCCATTCCGTTTACACGACAGTCAAACTCATTAATGTTAGCAATGGCGATACGCCTTACAATGCTCCAATGATAAAAGCCCGTGACTTAAAGCCACACATTCGGTGTGTAGAGAAAGGTATCTAGTAGTAATTCTCATAATATAAATAAAGCGGAGACTAAAGTAGGTTGGACGAAATTTTAATATTTGACCAAATGTTTGGATACTTTAATTATGAAGTCATCATCTGCGTCTAGGATTTATGTCTATTGGTTGCGTGTCATTCTGTAACGAAGTATCAATTTGTAACGTCTGATGATTATTTCTTCTTTGGACTGAAATGGGGAAATCAAGCTTCGAACCCACGAATCACAATGGTTAAACAATTAAGTCTTAAATTTCGCTTTGACTCTAATCTATAGATTTCAGAGGGTGGGTATAATATGTCTAAACAACTGATTGTGGATCTAAGGGTTTACATTTCCATTCAGTTTATAGACTCAACTGATTTCGTCATTGAGTTACTGCCGCACACTCACTTTCGACGTGGCTTATTCTATTTGCTCCACGGCTACATAGTCTCCAGTAAACATACGCTACCAACTCATTTCAGCTGAAGAACTATTGAATTCTGTTCTTAAATTATCCATAGTATATACTCCATAAAAACACCATCTTACTAAAAAATAATCCTTTTTTGATTAACTTCTGTTCGAGTAATGTCAAAACAATAACTCTGGTTAAATAATATGAATTCACTATATTTCGTAGTTTCTCATCAGTTGCTTACAACCATTGTTATGTATGAAAGTACAAAATTGAGACGTGACAATGTGGAAGAATGGACGTTGATGACAGAAAGAATTAAAATAATCAAGATTACTAATAATAGCTATCTATATATCTGAGGCTAAACAGCCCCCAAATGCCCTGCTACGGCCGAGAGTGGGGAGAGTCCGCTCTCCTTCTCCAAATGCTCTCACATGGCCACGCGTGTATAGTCTCTGCCACACAAGTCCTACTCGCTGCCTTCTCGTGGCATTACTGTTGTTTACGAAATTGAGAGGATGAAAAGCGAATGTCCGGCGCTTTAACCGGGTGGATGGACACGGCGCATTGACCTAGAGGAGTTGGAAAACCCTGATTCCAAACCAATGGTGCACATGGGCTCCAGGATTCCGAAGGAAAAATGGCGTATGGACCAATTGTTGGTCACTGGCTACCATGGGGCTGCATCTCCTTACGATGCTCCACTACCTTTTGGATCAGACCTTTAGATCAAAGGCTCTGGGTGTGACCCCCTAAGAAAACCACCTGCTTCAGTTTGGGCACCATGGCAGTATCACAGCCCTCAAACAAATCAAATGAGATTTGTGTGGCGCATATGTATTTGGTGCTTCCTTGTACCAATATTTATGTGTTTAAATAAATAAATAAATGAAAAGTCTAAACAAGTTTGATGTCATTTGGTGATGAGATTCAATTAAAAAAAACAGACGGAGACGAAACATTGATTAAATGAAGTCCGTAAACTGACAAGATGAATCGTGTGATGATTATAAATATGAAGAGTTTATATAACACACAGATAACTTGAAAATAAATATAGAATATATAGAGTAATGAGGCTATAATCGTCTAGAATCAAAGAATGATAAGATGGATTAAGTAACATTTATGCGAAATCCAAAGAGTTTACATAAATTTATGGATCACCGGGTAAGTAATAGTGAGGTTACACACAGGGTATTAGAGAATGATGGTATATCAGTTGATGAGGTCATGAATCTTCATCGACTGAAATGGTTGTGCCACGTGTTACGTATGCCTGAACACCGATTACCACAATGCACAATGCTGACTAGTGTTGGGGATGGTTGGAAAAGAGTTAGGGGCGGCCAAACCAAAACGTGGCATCAGAGCATAAAGTCACTAACTTCTAGTCTGAGACATGTTGGCAGATGCAGACTACCTGGTTGGAGTCCGCGTGACCATCGTAACCAATGGTTGGAGACTCTAGGTGACATGGCTTAGAATGGATCACAATGGCGTAGGTGTATACACTCTTTATCTTCCCTTAAACCTTGAGATTAAAATTGCTTCATAACTTTCTTTTTTCCTATACTATATGGTTATATACAATCCTTCTTTTATAAATCACCACCACTAGATTAACTACTTATATGAATCCGGTGTTGATCTTTGTTGTGCTAATGAGTGAGGTATGGCAACTTGGACCGATGATATATGTGTGCGTGGTTCTACGTTGTAGCTGACTGACTGACTGAGATGAATGAAAAAAAGATTGACGTAAGGATAGTTTTAGAGTACTTGAAATAACGATTCGTTTAGCGAAGAGTCCATGACAAATTAAAGTAATGCTAACAAAAATAATAGTGGTAGATGATATTAGTCAAAGTTGTGAATTTACCAAGATGATATTAAGTTCATTACTGTCTCTGTCAGGACACATAAATCATGTTTGAGCTATTTGATTGCTACTACTTTGGCAAACTGAAGAGACTCTGTATATTATTTCTGTTGATATTTTTAAAGAATTGAAGGAATATTAATGATATGTCCGGTATCAGTTAAATCCTGAATCTTTGCACTGTTTAGAGCCGTTGAGGCTCTTAGTCTCTAATTCTTCGGAACCTACTCGGAGACTCGAACATTTACTTTTCTCTTAGTCTTTCCAATGTATGTGTTTCGGCATGTACATATAAGTTGACAAATACAGTTAAAGGCACTGGGAAGAGTGGGCTTGTCGATTTTTTGTTAGAGGAAGCAGCTCGTTTCGCATAAAGAGTTCAATTTTACTGTAGGATAAGCAATCTTCATTTCAGAGTTTATCCTATGATTAACTATTTCAGTAATTTCAGCAGCAGTTCTTTCCGTCCTACTTTCTGACAGTGAGACATGGCCAGTAAGAGTATAGGATATTCGTAGGCTACTAGTATTCGATCATAGGTGTCTTCGAAACATTGCTCGTATATTCTGGGACCACCGGGTAAGTAATGTGGTTGTTAGGAAACGGGTACTAGGTAAAGATGGCAAATCGATTGATGAAGTAGTGAAACTTTATCAGTTGAGATGGCTGGGACACATGTTACGTATGCCCAACCACCGACTGCCCCGATGTGCAATGTTTCATGGTGTAGGAGAGTAGGTTGGAAGAAAACTAAGGGCGGCCAGACCAAAACGTGGTACAAATCCGTGAAGTCACTGAAAAGTGGACTGAGCTATGTTGGTAGGTGTAGACTACCTGGTGGGATTCGTGAGATGATAGCGATCGATGGTTAGAGACCTTGAATGACATGACTCAAAATCGTTTGCAATGGCGAAAGTGTATCCACTCTTTGTGTTCTGCCAAATTCTAATCTTCTGAATTCTTCATGTCTCTATTTTTTTCTCTTTCCAAATTTACTTCATTGGATTATACTCCTTGAATGACATCTTCAAACCTTAATCTTTCCAATTGCTGCTTATACTCTTTCTACTTCTACCAGAATGGGATTTGAATGAACAACTGCATCTCTGTGCTAATGTAGTACGGCAACTCGAACTGATGTACGTACGTACGGAGTTCTACGTTGTAACTGACTGACATCTTCTTTCAGTATTCTGTTTGCTGATCATGACGCACTTTGTTTGAAATTTTAAAGAGTGTGAAATGTCAATGTGATCCTATTTTATATTCGTTTCCTATTGTTATTATTAAACGTTGATTAGTGATCATTCCACTTTATAAATATTTATCCATTATTTCGTTTTTTTTCTCTCTCAAATTTCTCTGGTTTGCTTAGGTTGTTATTTGTAGTTATTGTCCAAGAGTATTCCATGCAATTTGTTTATGTGCAACAGATTTTCCAGATATATGGCTTTGTCCTGAATGTCAAGATGTTATGTTAGCTGAATGTTCATTGTATCAATTAGAATCATGGTGTAAAATTACTAAAGATCAATTGAAACGAATGTTATTCTTTCTTTTGGATCGATTATCTAGACAGTCTTGGGTAAGATTTATATCCTTTTTTTAATTCCTTTGTGTGTACATGCACCTATTTCATTGGGTTTTGTTTTGTAACTTTACTACTAAATCCATGATTAGAACCTGTCTCACTACATAAAACGTTCAGTTGCTTATCTTTTTCTAAACTAGATACTGTCCGATAGGCTTTTTTCTTGCATTTGTCGTTTTTTCATAGTTGAAATCATGGGTCAATTGAAGCTAGACCACCATGAAAAACCTGGAAGCACTAGACGGCCGTTTCGTCCTATTATGGGGCTTTTCAGCAGTGTGCATCCACGATCCTGCATTCGCGAGACTCGAACCCAGGACCTATCAGTCTCGCGTGCGAGCACTTAACCGATAGACCACTGAGCCGGCATCTAACGGTGTTAATGTCTAACTTCAACCAATCCACGAAGTTTAGCAACCGTTCACCAATTGTCTTCAGTGAGTTGATATCTGTACAATACACTTGGTTGAATTCCACTGTCACTGCTTCCCAATAGAACTCAAGGAAGCCTCCCTTGAAGTCAGTCACTAGTGAGCATATGATTATAGATCAGAAGAAGTTTTGTGGAGATTTCAGTATTTTCATAGTTGAAATCATGAGTCGATGAAGCTAGACCACCATGGAAAACCTGGAAGCACTAGACGGGTACGGGATCGTGGATGCGCACTGCTGAGGAGTCCCAAAATAATACGAAACGGCCGTCAAGCAGTGCTTCCAGGTTTTCCATGGTGGTCTGGCTTCAATTCCTGACCGTTGCTGCTACCTTTACGTGGTGGTCGGGCTTGCCTATCATGGTGAACCAATCGAGCTATACTGGCTAAGACATTCGTTCCTCAAGGTCCTACCATGCCAGACAGGTCGGTTGAAGAGCGGTAAGACTAAAAGCAGCAAACCCAAGTTTCAAAGGTGAAGTTGTACTGTCGACTGTACAGAGGTGTGACGGCAGTAAGGTGTTTCCTTCAGACAATCAGCATAACAATGATACTGCCTTCCCACAAGGAGAGAAGGGGTTAGAAAATTTCGATCCTAAAAATGCACACCTGTCCTTATCCCACGGATATCCAACTCCGGCGGTAAGGTCCCAACAAGTGTGGAGCTAACACAAAAATCACACACAAAATGGTCGTATATGACCGACCTCAATCAGTTGTCCCTTGGGAACTGCAGTCAAGCTCTCAGGTCATTAAGACCACTTCTAACCCAATATCCATTTCAGGTACCTCTAGCAGAACCCTTCCACGGTGTGTGCAACCGGGAAGTGATATTAGCCCTCATACCTAATAACAGCACTCAAGATCATTTATTCAGCTTCAATTGACTCATGATTTCAACTATATATAATATATAAATCTGTTACAAGTTATTCATTATTAATTTCTTCATTATATCTTAATTTAATTAGGCATGGTATTTTCGTGAACCAGTGGATTCAACAATTGTTAAGCACTATAAGGAATTAATAAAGTATCCAATTGATTTACATACTTTATATTCTGTAAGTTTTGTTTAATCTCTTCAAATATCTATGAATATCTTATATTATACTGTTGATAATTATTCGTACGTTTGTTAATATTATACATGTGTAACAATAACAATAATCGTAAGCAAAGATGGGTAGTGGCTAGCAGTGGAATCCAGGACAAAGCGCGTTTCGTCCTATTTGGGACTCGTCAGCTGGATGTACCTTCATCGCAGAGTTGATATTCACTCTGGGACTCGAACCCATTAGCCTAGTGGATAACGCGATGGCGTTTGAAGCGAAAGGTACTGGGTTCAAGTCCCAGAGTGAACATCAACAAATCTGAGATGCAGGTACATCCAGCTGACGAGTTCAAAATAAGACGAAACGCTTGTCCTGTATTCCGCTGCTAGCCGCTATCCATCTTTGTTTACAATGCTTGTGAATTAAGGCTATATCGAGGCAATACGCACAGTATGCAGATATGCCAATAAGAGACTGACCAGTTGCAGTCCTAAACATCAATGGGAAGATTCAAACAAGTATACTAAGAGAATTTAATAACAATAATCGATCGATGGTTTTAACTTAGATCTGCCTAGTTTAATTTCAGGACCCTGGTAATACTACTTTGTTTATATATAACTGAAGTATCGCTCGATTTTGAATGCGGCTTATAATCTACATTGAATTTTATTACTTACTTACTTACGCCTGTTACTTCTTCGCAAAAGAACATAGATTCGCCATCGGCATTCTATATCGAACTCTATCCTGAATAATCTTTTCCAGTTGTTGCCAGTTGCTATTCATCCTTTTAATGTCTACTTCCGATTCCCCACACACTGTGTTCTTTGACCTTCTTCTTTTCTGTTTCCCTTTAGGATTCCAAGTTAGCATGTGTTTCGTGATGCACTTTGGTGATTTCTATAATTTATGTCATATCCACTTCCAACGTCTTTTCCTAATCCCCTCTTCAGTTGAATGTTGGTTTGTTCTCTCTCAGAGTAGGCTACTGCTGATGGTATTCGGCCAACGGACATTGAGTATCATGTGTAGACAATTGTTTCTAAATACTTGTACATTTTTGATGATAATTGTGTTGGTTCTCGAAGTTTGAGTTCCGTAGAGTAGAACAGTGTTGAAGTTGGTATTGAAGACTGTGACTTGGATGTTGGCTTGCGAACAGTTGTTTTGAGTTCCATATGTTCTTCAAGTGTAGGAATGGTGTCGTTATTTTCTCAATCCTCATCTTTACGTCTGCATCAGATACTTCACGTTCATGGCTGATGCTGTTCATGTACGTGAAAATTGCCAACTGTGTCAGGGATCCTCCATTAAGTGTGACTGTGTTGGTGTACTCTGTGTTGTATTTGAGGATCATGCTTTTTCCTTTATGTATTTTGAGGCCCACTGATGCAGAGACTGCTGCTAAACCAGTTGTTCTCATCTTCATCTGTTGGTGTATATGGAATAGAAGGTGCAGTTCATGTACGGACTCCCAATTGTCTAGTTGCATGCAAGCTGTTCGTTGTATTCTGTGGCCCCCAAATGCCCTGGTACGGTTGAGAGTGGTGAGAGTCTGCTCTCCTTCACGAAATACTCTCATATGGCCACGCGAATATATAGCCTCTGCCAGGGAAGTCCTACTCACTGCCTTCTCGTGGCGGGGGTGTTGTTTACGAATGTGAGAGGACGAAAAGCGAATGTCCGGCGCTTTAACCGGGTTAGTGGATATGGAGGATCCACCTAGGGGAGTTGGAAAACCCTGATTCCAAACCAGTGGTGCACATGGGCTCCAGGATCTTGAAGGAACGAATGGCATATGAACCAACTGTTGGTCACCGGCTACCATGAGACTGCATCTCCTTACGATGCTCCACTGCCTTGTGGATCAGACCTTTAGGTCAAAGGCTCCGTGTGTGGCCCCCTAAGAAAACCACCTGCTTCAGTTTGGGCACCATGGCAGTATCACAGCCCTCACACAAGTCAAATGAGACTTGTGAGGCGCATATTTATCTAGTGCTTCCTTGTACCAATATTCATGTGTTTAAATAAAATAAAATAAAATGTATTCTGTGCTTCTTCTGAGATGTGGAGGTCTATCGTTGGTGGAGTGGCAACTATCGGGAGTTCTGTGTATACTGCTTCTATATCCGGGGGATTCAATGGAGCTGGCCTACTCAAGAGCTCCTCAAGGTCTACTCATCTATTCCTCTGTTCATGAATCTTAGTAATTGGCTTGCCTTGTTTGTCATTGACTGGTCTCTCTGGTTTACTATATTTCCCTGTTATTTTCTTCGTTGTTTCATATGGTTGTTCGATGTTTCTTTCTGTCGCACCATTTCACGCTATCATAGCTAGGTGTTTGACGTTTTTCTGCTTGTCAGCTCTAATGTTTCTCTTCACTTGCTTGATAACGTCATTGTATTCAGTTTGTGCCTTCATTTTCTATGTTCTTGTTCTAGTGTTGTTGATTGCTGTCTTCTTGTTCTTCTTTTGTTGAATGTTGTTCAGGGTTTCGATAGAGATCCATTCATTTTGATCATCTTTGTCGCGGTCCAGCACCTCCTGTCATGTTGAAATTAGTACTCCTTCGATCGCTTTTCAATTGTCGTTCATAGAAGTTTGTTCTTCTTTGAGTCGATTTTGTAGAGATTATAACTTGTTGTTGAGAGCTATGTTGAATTGATTGAGTTTGTATATCGGAGGAAGACTGTATTGAACCTTTGTAATGGTGTTTCTGGTGTTGTCCAGTGGTTTTTTAGCTTCAGTTTGATGTTGGCGACCACGAGTTGGTGATCTGAAGCTATGTCAGCTCCTTTCCTGGCTGTCACATGTTCCAATGACGTTGTGAAATTTTTAGTAATGCAAATGTGATCGATCTGGTTGTGTGTAGTGTGACCCGGTGAGACACATGTAGCTGTGTGTATGGGAATGTTGTGCCCACCTATAATCATTTTGTTGACTGCACATATATTTGCAAATCTCTCACCATTCTCATTTCTTTCTCCCAGTCATTCCATGTCGTCTCATGATATCTTGATCTCCTGTGTTGTCCATTCTGACTTTGGTGTTTAGGTCTGCCATCAGAATGGTCAGGTCGTTTCCTTATCATTTCTCTGTGACCGATTGCAGCCCCTCATAAAACTAATTTTTATCGTTGTCGTTGCTATCATTGTTGAGTGCATAACACTGGATAACATTGATTGTGATTCCCTCTTTCAATGTCTTGAAAGATGTCTTGATGATCATGATTTGATGAGATTCCCTTCGTATAACTGCTTTCTATGCTTCTTTGGACAGCATCAGAGCAACTTCCTGAGTGTGCGGAGTATTCTATCCTTCGTGATCAAAGTAGAGCAGCATCTCTCCTAGATCCATCATTTTCTGTCCAGCTTTTTTCCATCGGGTTTCACTGATTCTGAGTAGCGTCAATTTGTGTCTTCTCTTGGTTTCGGTATCTATTTGGTTGGACCTCTCTATCTGCTACATTGTCCGAATATTCTATTTACCTATAATGATTGTTGTGGTTGTGAGAAGGTGCATTGACCTCGTGACTATGAGATTGGTTTGTTGACCACATATCTACCTTCCCTGGTTTACCCGATCTTTAGACCAGCAGTAACCAAGGTGCTTTCTTATTTGTCAGGTCATTCAATTAAAACACTCATTTTTTTGGTTGATCAATTTAAAAAACAGACTACTATATAATTGTTTAGTAATATACATAAAATCGCAAACGTTCCCTATAATTTACATTGATTTGTTAACTTCACAGTCTCATTTCATTTGTTATCTGTAATCTGTCACCGAAATAATTTCGTATAATCGCCATTGATGGTTGTTAATACTTCGGAGTGTTTCATTTGAAGCTATAATGTCCCTTATCTATATCTCTTACTCATTGGATTGGTCTCTCGACCAGATCATGTATCAGAATGAAGATTGAAGAAATGAGTAACACCGGATACCAATGGTAAGATCCAAAAATAGTCAACCTATATGGATGTTATCATACGGCTTATTATTCCTATTTAATTGTCAATCGATTATTCACAGCCAGTTTGGGCTTATTTATGTGTAGTTATAATCAGTCTCTTATTGGTATATGTGCATATTGTGCGTATTGCTTCGATATAGCCTTAATTCGCAAGCATTTCAAGCAGTGATGGATAGTGGCTATCTGACGTGTCCCAAATAGGAGGAAATGCGCGTCCTGGATTCCACTGCTAGGCACTATCTATCTTTGCTTATGACGATAGATCTGGCCTAAATATGAATTAGTTGTTAAAGTAATTCGACTTTTTGTTTAGAAATTACTTGACTCTGTGGTGTGTAATAATTGATCCAAACCTTCTGTTTTCAATTAAATCTGTCTAACAAACGTAATCTATGGAGTTGAAGACATCATTATTTATTTATTATTTGAACACATAAATATTGGTACAAGGGGGCACCAGATATATATGCGCCACATAAAAAATTGTCATTTCATTTAATTGTATGAGGGCTATGATACTGCCCGGGTGCCCAGACCAAAGCAGGTGGTTTCTTGTAGGAGGCCACATCAGAGCCTTCGACCTAAAGGTCTGATCCACAAGGCAGTGGAGCATTGTAAGGAGATGCAGTCCCATGATAGCTGGCGACTAACGATTAATTGATACGTTATTTGTTCCCTCAGGATACTGTGGACCATGTGCACCATTGGTTTGGAATGAGAGTTTTCTAACTCCTCTAGGTGTAACCTCCGTGTCCATCGACTCGGTTAAAGCTCCGGACATTCGCTTTTCGTCCTGTCAATTTCGTAATATTTAAATTTGTTAATTTAAGTTGTGGTTTATTTTGATTAAGATTGTTTTCTACGAGATTGGTTTGTTGACCCCATATCCATCCACCTTCCCTGTTTTATCCGGTCTTTAGACCATCAGTAATTCTAGAAGGGCTATAGGTGAAATGTGTAATTATTACCTCTTCATACATCTTCATTTTTTCAATCATTTGGTATTAAAGTTCAGATTGTAGTATCTCTAAGTAAAGGTTTTGCAATTTTACTTAATTATATTACTTAGAAGTAGTTATTTTTTATTACGTAACGTTTTATCAACTAGTCAGATGCATGTTTGCTTTTTTATTACTTACTTACTTACTTACTTACTTACGCCTGTTACTCCCAATGGAGCATAGGTCGCCGACCAGCATTCTCCAACCCACTCTGTCCTGGGCCTTCTTTTCTAGTTCTATCCAGTTTTTGTTCATTCTTCTCATGTCTGTCTCCATTTGTCGGCGTAATGTGTTCTTTGGTCTTCCTCTTCTCCTTTGACCTTCAGGATTCCATGTGAGGGCTTGTCTTGTGACGCAATTAGGTGATTTCCTCAAGGTGTGCCCAATCCACGACTCCGCCTGTAGTTCCTCTGGGGGTTACTGCCGGTCCCAAGCCCGGGTAAAGGAGGAGGGTTGGGCATGGGGTTAGCGACCCCATCCCGTAAAAAATCAACTCGCTAAAAAAACGCTAACCAGAAAAAATCTTGCTTTTTTATTACCTGAACATTTTATACTGAAATCTTGTTTGTTGTCTCCCACAGTAGTTTGTTGCTGATAGTGTCGGGCCAACGGATCCGAAGTATCTTGCGTAGACAACTGTTAGTAAACACATGTGTCTTCTGGATGGTGGCTTTCGTAGTTCTCCACGTCTCCGCCCCATATAGTAGAACTGTCTTGATATTTGTATTGAAAATTATGATCTTGGTGTTGGTTGACAATTGTTTTGAGTTCCAGATGTTCTTCTATTAATCAATATTGTTGTGTTACGTATCACCAACCATCAACTACCTTGACGATCAGTGTTTCTTTTCAAACTAAGTTTATTATATTGTCTTTTTCAGTCATAGGTACTCCTATCACTCCAGCTTTTTAGTTATAAATCTTGTTGATTTCATGTGAGTGCACTAATAATGTATGGGAGTGTGAGTCAGTGCTTAGTTCAGTGGTCTTGACTGCTGTTAGAGGTATAAGGGTAGTTATCACTCCCCGGTTGCCCACATCGTGGAAGGGTTCTTCTAGAGGTACCTAAAAAGGAAATTGGATTAGAAGTGGTCTTAATGACCTGGAAGCGCGACCGCAGTGCCCAATGGACAACTGCTCGGGGTCGGTTACACACGACCTTTTTGTGGGTAATTTTTGTGTTAGCTCCGTACTTGTTGGAACCTTACCGCCGGAGTTGGATATCCGTGGTATAAGACGAGGTGTGTATTTTTAGGGTCGACCTTTTCTAACCCCAACCCTCCTTGTTGGAAGGCAGCGTCGCTGCAGATGCTGGTTGTCTGAAGGAAACACCTTAGTGCTGTCACACCTCTGCGTAGTCAGCAGTACGACTTCGCCTTCGGACCTTGGGTTTTCTGCTTTTAGTCTTACTGCTCTTCAATCGACCTGTTTGGCATGTTAGGACCTTGATTAACGATTGTTCCAGCCAGTATAGCTCGATTGCTTCATCACGAAAGGCAAGCCCGACCACCACGTCAAGGTAGCAGCAACGGTCGCGCAATGGTTAGTTCTGATTATAACTGACTGCTTTATCCTTTATTTCTCCGTCATTATAATGTTTTGAACTCTCACTGTTTATCGATGTATGGTTTTTTTCTTTCGCATAATAAAAGTGAATACTTATGTTTCTTTTTTATATATGTGCGTATTTCTCTCCCAATTTCTTGGTGAATCAGCGTGTTAAATCAGGTGAATACGCTTCACTTCAAGCTTTTCTTGGCGATTTCCGATGGATACTTCATAACTGTATTATATTCAATGGTGGTGAGTGTTTTTTTTTGCTACTTTTTTCATTGAAAAATGGTAGGCACGGTTTCAGTTTATCATGATTCAGTCAGTCAGTCAGCTACAACGTACGACCAGACACATATATGCATCAGTCCAAGTTGTCATACCTCATTAGTACAACAAGAACACCGAATTCATTGAAGTAGTTAATTTAGTGGTGTTAATATATAAAAGGAAAGTTGTATATAAGAAAATAGTACAGGAAGAAAGACAGATATGAAGGAATTTTAATCTCAAGGTTTAAGAGAAGAGAAAGAGTGTATACACCTACGCCATTGTGATCCATTCTGAGCCATGTCACAGAGTCTCCAACCATTGGTTACGATGGTCACGCGGACTCCAACCAGGTAGTCTGCATCTGCCAACATGTCTCAGACTAGAAGTTAGTGACTTCAAGGACTGATGCGACGTTTTAGTTTAGCCACCCCTAACTCTCTTCCAACCATCCCCTACACTAGTCAGCATTGCGCGTCGTGGTAATCGGTGTTTAGGTATACGTAACACATAGCACAACCATTTCAGTCGATGAAGATTCATGACCACATCGACTGATTTACCATCATTCCTTAATACCCTGCGTCTAACCTCACTATTACTTACCCGGTTATCCCAGCAGATACGAGCAATATTTCTAAAACATCTGTGACCAAAAACTAGTAACTTAGGAGTATCTTCTACTCTTAATGGCCATGTTTCACAGTCGTAAAGTAGAACAGAACGAACTGCTGCGCAGTATACTCGTCCCTTAATTGATAGACGGATATCTCATCTTCGCCATAGGTGACGTTTGTTGGCAAAAGCTAAGGGAGCCTTTTGAATCTGTGCTGAGATTTCGTCAGGCATCAACTCATGAGGGCTGATGAGACTTCTAATATGAGTAAGGTTGTCGACACGTTCGACTACTTCACTCCCTATCTATTGTTCATGTGTTGACGCAGGCCAATCCTGCAGTAACAATTTACATTTAGATGGGGTGAAACGCATCCCAAACATCTTGGCATTATTACTGAGTTTCAACAGAAGACTCTGCATTTTGTTAGCGTCTTCACCAAACAGGACTATGTCATCTGCGTATTCTAAGTCGCTTAGTGTTCTCTCTGGTAGGAGATCAATTCCTGAAAATTCAGTCGATTATTGTGTGGATGAAAATGATGGTTGCCATTAAATTCAATGGTTGTTAGTGGGATTTAGATTGAATTAAGACATATTCCATTGCAGGGTTGTGTTGGATCACTCTGACTGGCTATTCCTTAGCCAACCAACGCTAGCGGATATTTGTCAATTACTCTAGAATATTCTTATGTAGATATTATAAATATGTTAGTTTTTCTTATTGTGATACCCACTTCAATCCAACCTTTTTTTTACTTGGAATATAATTACGTTCCTGTCCAACCGTATTCTGACATGAAAACTTGTCGAATGAAATAGTGTTCAAGACTACTAAACAATAGGGGGTGTAGGCCGTCAACGTTGATGATCTATGTCGAATGATTAGAGGCCTACTCGAGTTAGACGGTAACGGTGTAACGAACAAGCTAATTTCGAAGTCACACCTCGCAGTCAGCATCTATCGTGGATTACCCCCATTCGACGTATTAAAGTACTTTGTCTGCTTTGAAGACTGTGTAACACAAAGAGCGTGATTACGTAAATATATTAGTAAGAATGAGTACAGAGATTTTAATGAGACTACCACCGCATGAGCCAGTCCATGGAGTATGATTAACTGTTGCGCATTTGGTTGTCCTTGACTTTAACAGGGATCGATGATCTGTTCGATATTCAGTGACCTAACTCCCGGATAATTTGGCTATGGCTTAGTGACATTTCACTGACGCTACAAGAGTATCTGGGTCGTAATAAAAGAGTTCATAACAATGGTGAACTAAATATGATCTGCCAGATTATTCAAAACTCTGTATAAAATAGGCCAAAAGTTAAATAAATTGATATCATCTTTGAGAAACACAGTATTCTATGTTAAAATGTTATAAAATGACATGTGAAATTAAGCGTCATCAGTAAGGAATGTATCTTTTTTTATTTATAAGAAATACTCACACAAACTGTGTTGTCAGAATCTGATCAAACGCCAGATTTGGTGCTCAATCATGAACATCGGCTACCTGAGCAAGATTGGCGGATATATTATTTTTGTCTAGAGATTGAGAAAATCTGGTTTCAAACCAGCGATGTTCATATATGGCTTCCTGTATGGACATATGGCCTATGGACGTATTTCAGATACTGGATACTGCAGTGTCTCATCTGACCTTGCTCCAAAAGTTTGCGTATCTTGGTCTTATTAGTTTCATAAGTTGTATAAACCGATTGCTATGTGACAGATGAGATGAGTGTGGCTAATGCTTATGTAGACTATCTTTAACGTCATAATGGTGTTAAACTGATAGTAAATCATCGAGTATGTCACTCACCTGGTACAGCAAAATATGGATCACCGAGTTTCAAATCAGTGGTTCTTAGTATGCCTTGCTTACAGTAAGATTTGAAGGTCTTGGCCTTAGTCCGATGTGGTGTTATGATTGCACACTTCTAGAGAGTTCTTTCAGTGGCTCTTCAACTTGATCCTGTTGAATGCTGCAAGCATTCATAATGATTAAAAAATCTTTCTCCTATTTAATAAAGATTAGCTAGCAATACAATTAATTAATACAATACCTAATAATCCAGTTAGATTATAGTTGAAAGTGTCATTTTGAAATAAATCAGAAGGGGTTTTTGTGAAGATTTCAGTATTTTCATAGTTGAAATCAAGAGTCAATTGAAGCTAGACCATCACAAAAAACCTGATGGTCCTGGGTTCGAATCTCACGAGTGCAGGATCGTGGATGCGCACTGCTGAGGAGTCCCATAATAGGACGAAACGGCCGTCAAGCAGTGCTTCCAGGTTTTCCATGGTATTCTAGCTTCAATTGACTCATGAATTTGAAATAAATCAATTTTTTGCTAAGAGTGTTTCATTTTCCTTCCTTTTAAATTTTAGCCAGTTCTTCTATTACATCATCTGCACGTCTACTAGATCGTACATTTCATCGAGAATTTAATTTAATGCGTGCTTGTCCAATATGTTATCTTAATCGTATGCCAGCAATTCATTTATTACCATCAACAACTAGAAAATTGCCTCCATTAACTGAAAATGAACCTGAATCTTATTTAAATGTAGCTTCAGTACAATCATCAAATGAATCAAATGAGATAATTGAAAGTGATAATATCAGCGTTGTTAATGGTGTTAACAATGAATGCAATAGTAGTAATACTCATACTAATACTACTAGTAATAATAGCGAATCCAAAAGTTCGTCATCATCATCATCATCATCGATATCTACATTAGATCCTTGGTGGTTCTGTAAATTATGTGTAAGTATTTATTTTGTTTGTTTTATTTACTTTCTGATTGAGCATTAATCTTGGATGACGATCAAATGTATAATCAACAGGAACACTAACCCAGGTTCGTATCCTGGCAGCGACATTCCATTGCCCCCCAAATGCCCAGGTACGGCCGAGAGTGAGGAGAGTCCATTCTACCTCTCCAAATGCTCTCATATGGCCACGCGTAGACAGCCACTGCCAGGGAAGTCCTACTCACTGCCTTCTCGTTGCGGTGGCGTTTTGTACGAAATTGAGAGGACGAAAAGCGAATGTCCGGTGCTTTAACCAGGTTGGTGGACACGGCACGTCCACCTAGAGGAGTTGGAAAACCCTCATTCCAAACCAACGGTGTACATGGGTTGTAGTATCCTGAGGGAACAAATGTCGTATGAATCATTAGTTGGTCACCGGCTACCATGGGACTGCATCTCCTCACGATGCTCCACTGCCCTGTTGATCAGATCTTTAGGTCGAAGGCTCGGGGTGTGGTCCCCTAAGAAGACTACCTGCTTTATTTTGGGCACCTGGACAGTATCACTTTATCTATTATAATTACTTCCGACTACTAACGCTATACATTCTAAGCGTAACCCTATTCCCAAGCCCTTCATGATTAAGTTGAAGCTAGACCACCATGGAAAACCTCGGTTAAGTGCTCTGGCTCGAGACTGGTAGGTCTTGGTTTCGAGTCTCGCGTGGCGGGATCATGGATGCGCACTGCTGAGGAGTCCCATAATAGGACGAAACGGCCGTCAAGTAGTGCTTCCAGGTTTTCGATGGTGGTCTAGCCTCAATTAACTCATGATTTCAACTATGAAAATATTTTAAGATAGCCATGACTTTTATCTTAATAATAATAATTATTATCGTTATCATTACTTAGGATGTGATTCATCCAATTGTTTGGATACGCCTACAAAATTATCCACGTTGGCCAGCTAAAGTTATTGCACATGATGGTAATTTTCTTCTTGTTTCATTTTTTGGTGATTATGATGTAACTATTGCACCAATTGGTTCTGCTAAACTTCATTCATCTAATCAATCAAAAAGTTTATCTAAACTATCTATCATTACTATGGATATTAATACTACTACTAATAATAATAGTAGTGATAAAGAAAATAGATCTGATTATGATGGTACCAAATCTATGACTTCTATGGATAATAATGATATTTCAAATGATCCTAGTGTTGTAACTTCTCAATTATCTTCCAAGAGAACTTCTTCATTATTAACATCATCAATGGATCCTATAGTTCAAGAGAATTTTCATAAAGCTATTACAGAATTAAATTATCATGTCAATCTAATTTATCAACGTTATCCTAATTTTAAACTGCCTGTGAATCAATTAAGATTTACTAAACGTCATGTTAAAAAATATTATGGGTAAGTAAGTAAAGTGAATGCATAATTTTAAATTTATTTAGTATTGTGTTTATGGCTATCAGGACTGCAACTGACCGAGTGGATAACGCAATGGCGTTTGAAGCGAAAGTTACTGGATTCGAGTTCCTCCCAGAGTGAACATCAACAAGTCTGAGATGTAGGTACATCCAGCTGACGAGTCCAAAAAAGGACGAAACGCGTGTCAAACTGAATTCCACTGCTAGCCACTATCCATCTCTGCCTACCAAAGCATAATTTTGTTTTTTTAATGTTCATACATTTTCAGTCTTGTAATCGGTCGGTGATGATCCGGAAAGCCCAGATTGACTCGAATTGAAATCCTATACAGAGTATTATCTTTATCAAGATATTAGGTAGACCCTCAATCAGTCAGTCAGTCAATCACAACGTAGAACTTCGTACGTACGTACGTACATTAGTTCGAGTTGCCATACCACATTAGCACAGAGAAGCAGTCGTCGATTCAAATCCCATAGTGGTAGAAATAGTAAGAGTATAAGCAGCAATCGGGAAGATTAAGGTTTGCAGATGTTATTGAAGGAGTATAATCCAGTGAAACAAATTTGAAAAAAGAAAAAAGTAAGGGGCATGAGGAATTCAGAAAATTAAAATTGGGAGAACACAAAGAGTGGATGGACCTTCTCCATTGCAAACGATTTTGAGCCATGTCATTCAAGGTATCCAACCATCGGTTTCTATCATCTCGCGAATCCCAACCAGGTAGTCTACACATATCAACATGGTTCAGTCCACTTGTTACTGACTTCATGGATTTGTGCCACGTTTTGGTCTGGCCGCCCCCGTCTTTCTTCCAACCTACTCCGACACCATAAAACATTAGGTAGACCCTACTGACAATTACCAAAGGCTCGAGGATTGGCCCTCCAAGAATACCACCTACTTCGGTTTTGGTAGTCCAGAAGTATCCCAGCTAACAGAAGTTTACTGATAACTTGTGTGGCGCATTTGTATTTCGGTGTCCCTTCATATCAATGTTTATGTGTTTATAAGTAACCAAATAAATTTATACCTGCCAAACATCTCTCAGTGTAGTGCAGGCAAGATTTATATCATTCTATGAATAGGTGAATATTTCACCCTATTGTCTCTCTTTGTATTAGTCTATGAATATAAACCATAGTCTTTGAAGACAAAAATCATGTGTTTTCAAAGTTATTGATCATAGATATTTTCAAAGGATTTATGATCTACGGTGGAAGAACAGAACATGATTATAAGTCGGTCGATAATATTTTGGAACTTATCCACTTCAATTGTCTGGTGAACACAACAATGGGTTAAATTTCTCACTGGATAAAATCATTAATTGTTATTCACTTGGTATTGTTTGTTTGAATCATTACTCATTAGCTGATTGAATAACGCGATGGCGTTTAAAGCGAAAGGTACTGGGTTCGAGTCCCAGAGTGAACATCAACTCTGAGATGTGGTACATCCAGCTGACGAGTGCCGAATAGTATGGAATACGCGTCAAACTGAATTCCACTGCTAGCCACTATCCATCTTTGCTCATTAATTGTTAGTTTGAATTATATTGGAAATTTCAGAATTCCCGTCTGAAATCTGTATAATTATGGGTTGGTTTAGTGACGAACAATGCCTTATCGAGTATAATCATTAACGAAACATTTACATTTTTTCAACTACAAAGAATAGATTGCTTTCTTCAGTCAGTCAGTCAGCTACAAAGTAGGACCAGGCAGCTGAATTATTTCTAATAGAATGTAATTCGTTTGTACCTACGTATTACTTTCTCATTTGATGTTGTCCACAATAAACATTCAATTTGTGTTAACCTGGTTAGTTAGGACCAAACAAACCAAAACGTAGCATCAGTCCATAGAGTCTGAGCCATGTTGATAGATACAAACTACTTGGTTGGGATCCGAGTGAATATCGTAACCAATGATTGAAGACCCTGGCTGACATGGGTGAGAATCGATCATAATGGTGTAGGTGTATACATTCTCTGTCCTCCCTTAAACGGTGAGATTAAAATTTCTTTATACCTTTCTTCATGTGTTATATCTTTATATTCAATCTTTCTTTTATATATTACAACTATTGAAGTAACTACTTCCATGAATGTTGGTGTTCATGTTGTTATACTAATGAGGTGTGACAACAGTGGACCGATGATTATATGTACTTGACCCTACGTTGTAACTGACTGACTGTTAACCTGATTTACTTAACTAATCAATAAGTATTAACTAAATATTATTGATAATTAATAACACCCATTGATCTGTGTATATTTTATTTGTTTAATTTCATTTGTTCCTTTTTAAATTGTTGCCATTGATACTAACATTAAATATTCTGATGAGGAGTCCCACAATAGGACGAAACAGCCGTACAGTGCTTCAAGGTTTCTCATGATGGTCTAGCTTTGATTGACTCATGATTTTAACTATTAGAAAAATAACAAAGAGTTGGGGGGGAAGAGAGAGTGTGTGTGACTGAACTGATTTATATTTATATAAGATGTTATTATACTAACCTTGAATCAGTCTGAATTATATGGATAGTAAATGATTGCACAGAATCAACCCCCTATGCCATACTATCAGGAACCCATAGTGTAAATGATACTTACTCTTATATGAACCTATTTACTTGAAAGAAAGTAGTGTATCAGATGGCCTGCATTGAAACATCCTTAGGACCACTCGATCAGATAAACAAAGCAATCTGAATCAAACTGGCTTCATTTGTCTTCAATCTATACGATGAACTTGTGTCATTGTTTTTGACGACCAGAAATCTAAATTAACCTCTCTTAGAACACAAGGTTCACAGCTTTCTCGCGGCATTACTGTTGTTTACGAAATTGAAAGGACGAAAAGTCAGTGTTTGGCGCTTTAACCGGGTCAGTGGACACGGAGGTTCCACGTAGGAGAGTTGGAAAATCTTGATTCTAGACCAATGGTGTACATGGTCTACAATATCCTTAAGGAACAAATGGCGTATGAACCAATGGTTAGTTACCGGTTACTATTGAGCTGCATCTTCTTACGTTGGTCCACTGCCTTGTGGACCAGATATTTGGGTCGGAAGCTCCGTCTGTGGCCCTCTAGGAAATTCACGTGTTTCTCTCTTAGCATCCAGGTAGTATCATAGCTTACACACAAATCAAGTTATTTGTATTGCATATATTTATTCGGTGCCCCTTTGTACCAATATTTATGTGTTCAAATAAATAAATGTATAAAGACATCTAGATTAACTTCAATAAAATGTTAAAAGAGTGTAAAATAAGGTTCAGTAAATTAAGCACGAAATATCGCCAAGAAAAATGGGTAAACTGAAGAAGAGTCATGTTAGGATTTCTTTTAGACAAACATCATGATCGAATATGCAAAATGTATTTAGACGGAACATGCAAGTAAGCGCTACATTGGTTCAAATGAATTCAACTTGTTGCCACAAACGATGTATTGTAAGACGTGTAAACCTGGGTTTGTGAGGTTCAGAAGAGTGAGTCATGTTCAGAGTAGCGGGCGTCTATTAGGTAAAAGATTGCCAAGCTAGCTTCAGGACTGGGTTTTGGAGGACTACTGGGGATATATGTGACTAAAGTAATGTCCTACACAAGCTATAGAGGGAATTGTTTGTTGGTAACGTAAGCACAGAGTGGTGGCTTGTAAGATTGAATGAGTACACGCAAAAATATTTTATGTTCACAATGAGGAAGGTACATCACCAAGTTAGATCAAGGAGGCTTGGGAATACTCTAGAAAGATAGATTGCAAATTTGAACTACCAGTCTATACAAGGTCAAAGAACACATCACGCCGGGAAATAGAATCAGATATGAAAAGGATGAATGACAACTGGAAAGAGTTGCCCAGGACAGGGTTGCATAAAGAATGCTGGTTGGCGGCCTATGCCCCTCCACGAGGGCTAACAGGCGTAAGTCTATGTAAATAAATTTGGAAAAGAAATTTAGTAACAATTCCATACCGGTATTAAGATAACATCGGGAGATGGAGTAAAAAAAAGACACAGATATTACAAGCCATTCAAAAGGATATCAAAGGAACAGTATTTATTGAAAAAGCATATCGAGTAAATTGTCAACCATAATGAATGGAAAAACCTTTCAAAAAGTCATAGCAGTCAAGAACTTCCCGGTTTTTGGATCAACTATCTGAGATAATCATTCAATGCATCTATAAAAATACCAAGATATGAGTTTAATCATACACATCATATTGATGAAGTGGAATTTGTTCATTTATTTATTTATTTAAACACATAAATATTGGTACAAAGGGGCACCTGATACATATACGACACACAAATCTCGTTTGATTTGTGTGAGGGCTGTGATGATACTGCCCAGGTACCCAAACTGTAGCAGGTGGTTTTCTTAGGGGGCCACACACGGAGCATTTGACTTAAATGTCTGATCTACAAGGCAGTGGAGGATATGCGATCCCATGGTAGCCGGTGACAAACAATTGATTCATACGCCATTTGCTACTTCAGGCTACTGGAGCCCATGTGCACCATTGGTTTGAAATCAGGATTTTCCAACTTTTCTAGGTGGACTTTCCGTGTCCACCAAACCAGTTAGAGCACCGGACATTCACTTTCCATCCTCTTAATTTCGTAAACAACACCCCCACCACGAGAATGCAGTGAGTAGGACTTCCCTTGCAGTATTTATATACTCGTGGCTATGTGAGAACATTTGGAGACGGAGAGCCTACTCTCCCCTTTGTTGGCCTTATCAGGGCATTTGGGGGCAATAAAACATTTATTCATCACTATCTTGTTTTCTATTGATCCTAATTTTAATAATACCACATTGTAAGACACACACATACCCACACAAAAAAAAAGATAAAAAAAGAGAAGAAAAATTTAATCGATTAAAATACTTTTCTAAAAAAAAATAATAAAAATAAAAATTAAAAGACCTCCATGATTACCCAGTCACCTTTTGTTTTATTAATTGACTTAATAATGATCATGACATTTATATAAGAAAAATATTTATCACTAAGGTATTAATGACCTTTTTTTAATTTTTTTTATCAAAAAAAAAGAAAAATAACAACTAAAAATACCTAATTAACATTTTCTTTTTGTTTTTTTTCTTTTTTCATTATTATTATTATTAGTCTTACTATTATTATTACTATTATTATTTTTACTATTACCTTTACTATTATCATTACTATTATTATTATTAGTAGTAGTAGTAGCAGTGGTGATAGTATTACTGTCATTACTATTATACTATTATGATTAGTATTATTATTATTACCATTATTATTACTATTACTTCCATTACTATTATTATTGTTATTAGTGGTAGTATTACTGTTATAACTATTATACTATTATTACTACTATTACTATTGTAACTATTATGTTTACTATCATTATTATTACCATTATACACCTGATTCCTTCCAGGTTCTTTTACTTTTAAAATCTGATCATACCATTGTTTTTCTAAATAAATAGATAAATAAATTGTTACTGTGGAATGGTATTGTTTAATAATATATATATATATATATACTTACAATATTGATGTATGTACCTATTTATCTATCTATCTATGTAACTAACTAACTGACTTACTAACTAACTACTGTTGACTGGTCATTTATATTTAATGATTCTGTAGAATAGAGTTCTTCTTCTTCTTCTTCTTCTTCTTCTTCAGAAAAGTATGATAGGTGAAAGAGAGATAGAGAAAGATAGAGAGAGACTTTTAATGAGTTTTTTGTTTCTATTTATTTAAGAAGAAATTTTATTGTAGGTTCAATAATAATATGATTTTTGAAGAATAAAGTTCTTCAAAATGTATGTGTATGTGTATGTGTGTGTGTGTGTGTGCGAGAGAGTGAGATAGAGATATAACAAAACTTCTTGAATGAGTTTTTTTGTGTTTCTATTTCATTAAGAAGAAATTTTGTTTCAACATTCAATCATATAAATTTTGGTATCATTATCACCTTTTTTTTGTTCATGTGAA
Source organism: Schistosoma mansoni (assembly GCF_000237925.1). Classification (NCBI taxonomy): domain Eukaryota; kingdom Metazoa; phylum Platyhelminthes; class Trematoda; order Strigeidida; family Schistosomatidae; genus Schistosoma; species Schistosoma mansoni. Next base: position 1,331,371 of record NC_031496.1, read on the forward strand.
ATATATAGAATATTGAATGTTATTCTTAAGTTAAACCGAAAAAAAATAACTCATAAATATAGATAGTGATTGTTGTTGTTGTTGTTGTGTGTGTGTGTGTGTGTGTACATATCTGTTACTACATTAATTTACTATGGTTATGGTTCATGGACCTTGGTAATCAACCATTGACCAAGCCTATATATATCAATTCTATGAGTTTGTTCATAACAATTATACACATCCGATTATGATTACTGTTATTATCACTACTACTACCTGAATTATAATTTGGATCTAATCACGTAGAAACATACATTTGTTATATATTATATATATATATATATATACATATATACAATCTAATTTGATCTTCATTACTAAGTTTATTCTTCCGGTGATTTTATTTAACAATATTATTAACATCTATCTGTAAGTCGGTATCATCTTATAAACATATTGTATATATTGTTATTTATTGTTTCATTATATCATTAGTGATAAATGAATGTGTTTTTATGCTTGATTCTCACATTCTATTTGTCTATACGCCCCCAAATTTCTTGGTTCGGCCAAGAATGGGGAGAGTTCGCTTCCCCTCTCGAAATACTCTCACATTTCCACGCGCATATAACCTATGCCAGGGAAGTCCTACTGACTGCCTTCTCGTGGCATTACAATTGTTTACGAAATTGAGAGAACGAAAAGTGAATGTCCGGCGCATTTTATTTATTTATTTATTTAAACACATAAATATTGGTACAAGGAAGCACCAGATAAATATGCGCCTCACAAATCTCATTTGATTTGTGTGAGGGCTGTGATACTGCCATGGTGCCCAAACTGAAGCATGTGGTTTTCTTAAGGGGCCACACCCGGAGCCTTTGACCTAAAGGTCTAGTCCACAAGGTAGTGGAGCATCGTTAGGAGATGCATTCCCATGGTAGCCGGTGACCAACAACAGGTTCATACGCCATTCGTCCCTTCAAGATCATGGAGCCCATGTGCGCCATTCGTTTGGAATGAGGGTTTTCCAACTCCCCTAGGTGGATCCTCCATATCCACTAACCCGGTTAAAGCGCCGGACATTCACTTTTCGTCCTCTCACATTCGTAAACAACACCCCCGGCACGAGAAGGCAGTGAGTAGGACTTCCCTGGCAGAGGCTATATATTCGCGTGGCCATATGAGAGCATTTGGAGAGGGAGAGCGGACTCCCCCCCACTCTTGGCCGTACCAGGGCATTTGGGGGCCTATAATTCAATAATAAATCACAGTGCTTTAACCGGGTTGATGGACACCGCAGGTCTACCTAGGTGAGTTGGAAAACCCTCATTCCAAACCAATGGTGAATATAGGCTCCAGTATCCTGGGTGAACAAATGGCGTATGAATCAATTGTTGGTCACCGGCTACCATGGGACTGTATCTCTTCACGATGCTTCACTGCCTTGTGGATTAGATCTTTAGATCAAAGGCTTCCTGTGTGGCCACACAAGAAAACCACCTGTTTCGGTCTGGGCATCTGGACAGTATCATAGCTCTCACACTATTAAATGAAATGACATTTTTTTGTGTGACGCATATATATCTGGTGCCTCCTTGTACCAATATTTATGTGTTCAAATAAATAAACGATTTGTCTATACACAATGAATGAACCATTATTCAATGGTGGTACCTCAACAAATGATAACTGAATCTTGACGATTTTGGAGTGCATAACTTTATAAACAAAAAAAAGCAACTATTATAATCAAAGATGGATAGTGGCTAGCAGTGAAATCCAGTTTGACTCGCGTTTCGTCCTATTTGGGACTCGTCAGCTGGATGTAGCTGCATCTCAGAGTTGATGTTCACTCTGGGATTTGAACCCAGTACTATTTGCTTTAAACGCCATCGCATTGTCCACTTAGCTACTGAGTCCTGATAGCAATTAGCTTGTGCAATAGGGTAAAGTTTAAATTCACTTGGTATTGTCTGTTTGATTCTTCTGATTGATCAATTTCAGTCCTAAACATCAATGTGAAGATTCAAACAAACAATACCAAGTGAATTCAAAGAAACAACTGTTTGGAGCTGGTCACATATGACATATCAGTCAGTAAGTGAATAAGCCATATGACTATATATATATATATATATCGTTTTAAACCTGTATAGGTTAGTTCTTCTCCATTTGACTCCAATATAAAATGTCCCTTTAACTGAGTATTTTACCAGGTTAATTCTTTCAATAGTACTATGAATTTGTTTAAGAATATTGAAAAGTTAGAACATTAGTTGTTGGTATAGTATTATTATTTAATTGATAAAACCCACAACCATGAGATAGACAAGCACATTAGGCAGTGAGTGGGTTAGTAGAAAGTTAAAATATCTATATATTATTATTAATCAATGATGGATATTTTCATGGAGTTTTGTTCTCTGAGCTGGATGGTTTGATCGTGGAGCTTTCATCGTCCTTCTGAAGGACATCATCAGCACAAACTCCGGGTAGAACCAATCAATATCGAGGTGTACAGGACAATCTGTGAATCATATATGGAGAAATTCAAACACTTCACTTCTACTCGAAGTTTGTACTGATGATGTCGTTCAGAAGGACGATGAAAGCCCCACGATCAAACCATCCAGCTCAGAGAACAAAAATCCATCGAAATCATCCACCTGAGCTGCATATTTCCATCTCAAAATGAATATGTTATTGATTGTCTATATTTACAACTAATGGGAGAACAGATAAAAGATTCAGACACTCTTTCAGTCAAAATCATATATACTTTTACATAGCGGATTAATTGTCTGAATCACAACAGGTAGATTATTAAAAAAATTTAATGAGTTTATTGTACATCCACACAAAACAACTATTATAAGCAAAGATGGATAGTGGCTAGCAATGGAATCCAGTTTGACGCACGTATCGTCCTATTTGGGATTCGTCAGCCGGATGTACCTACATCTCAGAGTTGATGTTCACTCTGGGACTTGAACCCAGTACTGTTCGCTTCAAACGCTATCACGTTATCCACTCAGCTACTGAATCCTGATAGCCATTTTCTTGTGCAATGGGGTGAAGTTTAGATTCAGACACTCTTTCAATCAGACTCATATATACTTCTAAATAGCGGATTAATTGTCTATATCACAACAGGTAGATTACTCAAAAAAAAATTCAATCAGCTTATAAATCTACACAAAATACTGGTAAACATTCATCATAAGACTGTAATGATCATATCAACTTAGGTGATCCAGAAGGCAATCAGTGCATCTCATAATGTTTTCCTTTGTCTTAACAAATCACCTATTATTATCATTATCTGTAATATCAACATTATATCTCTGATCTAAATATCTAAACATGTAATTTATAAACTTTGTTGTAATAATTTATCTCATTTATTGTTATATTGTGTGAGTGTGTTCTTGTCCAGTTGTTATATATGAAGGTGCTGATTCCCACCAACGAGAGAGGAGGTAATTATCGATCAGAGCAATGATACACAGCAAGCTATATGAGCAGTCTTCAACACTAATCGGTCCTGCTTTCTGCCTAGCCCAGCCAAATAAGTCTAGAACAGCCTCTGAATTATAAATCATTATTCTCAAACATACTGGGTTTATATACCAAACAAAACTGATCACATCGTACCATACAATAGGAAACAACATTTGTACAAGACTTGGCCAAATGTGGCTGTGAATATAGGGGACAGTAATTAATAGGCTGGGTATAACTCAGAAATGGTAAATGGTACAGTAATAGTCTATGGGTCGAAATAAGGCTCATAATAAAAAGAACATTAATATGAATACTTAAGTTGCTTAACAATTATATAACAGGAGATACACATATCATATTGGTCCACAAATAATTCTCAAAGTTACCATTCACAAATCTCCACGGGATATAACAGTTACCAAATGCATGTGTTATTTACTCCACTTCGATCCATTCTACTTACATCAAAACTAATGACACTCCCTGATCTAATTCATTGTTTTCGGATTCTAATATGTAACATGTTGATTGGAAGCCTAGTATTTATAAACACTAAGCTACCGCTTCATTATCCCAAGATTTAGTTACATTCATTTTTAATTCATGAATTAAATGTGGATGTCCAACGAGGGTGTTTAGTGATATGTAGTTCATTATTCCATCTAATAATTGGAATCTTCCCATGGATGCTTAGGACTGCAACTGGTCAGTTTCTTATTGGTATATGTGCATACTGTGCGTATTGCCTCGATATAGCCTAAATTCACAAGCATGGTCAGTAAAGATGGATAGTGGCTAGCAGTGGAATCCAGAACGCGTGTTTCGTCCTTGCACAAGCAAGTGGTTATCAGGACTCAGTAGCTGAATGGATAATGCGATTGCATTTGAAGCGAAAGATACTGGATTCGAGTCCCAGAGTGAACATCAACAAGTCTGAGATACAGGTACATCCAGCCGACGAGTCCCAAATAGGACGAAACGCTCTTTGTCATGAATTCCATTGCTAGCCACTATCCATATTTACTTATAATGATGTCACATTAATGTATTTTACACTTTTCAATATAACTGTTTTCTTTTGTAGTCCATTCACTGAGACTCCTTCTTCCTCTTTATCTGAAACAACAAATCTCACTAAGGAAACCAATTCTGTTATTGATATGACACGTACTGTGAATGCAACACAAGTGACTTGTAATACCACTTCAAGTAGCATCAATACTACAACTACAACTAATGCCAGTGTTACAAATAGTGAAAAAATGGATAATTCAGTTAAATTGAACCGCATCCCTTCATCAAATGATGCATATCGTGAACCAGTGTTAACACGTGTTGCTGCTAGTCTACGTAATTCACCGGTCATTTCATCAGAATCATCATCAGTCTTACAAACTTCATGTCCACCAGTTATAAGTGTAAATACTATGAAACGTAAGCACAATGATACATCACTATCCGCATCATCTTCACCAGCAGTTACATTGGAATTGGAAAGTGTCAGCTCTGAAGATATTCGTGCTACAGTTGATCATAGTAAGAAAAAACGAAAAAAGAGTAAACATCATAATTTGAAAAAAATTACTTTCAAACCATTATCTGAAGATGAGACTACAACCATCATCACGAGCTCTGCCAGTAACGATGAGACCGATAGTAACAATAATAATAATAGCAGCGACACTACTGTTGTTATCAAAGATAATGCATTAACCATTGAAACTGGACCTACAGTAACAATAACAACATCCGAAATGCAACCTTTCTCTGATATTATAATGTAAGTATTTGTGTTAGGTACTGAGTGATACTTATGTTCGTTTTTTCCTACTACAACTGAGTTTCAAATCTTCCTATATTAGTCAGTCACAACGTAGAACTTCGTACGTACGTACATCAGTTCGAGTTGCCATACCACATTACCACAGAGATGCAGTTGTCCATTCAAATCCTATAGTGGTAGAAGTATTAAGAGTATAAGCAGTAATGTAAAAGATTAGGGTTTGAAGATTTTATTCAAGGAGTATAATCCAATGAAATAAATTTGGAAAGAGAAAAAAGTAAGAGACATAAAGAATTCAGATTAGAATTTGAGAGAACACAATGAGTGGATGCATCTTCGCCATTGCAAACGATTTTGAGTCATGTCATTCAAGGTCTCTAACCATCGATTGCTATCATCTCGCGAATCCTAACCAGGTAGTCTACACCTACCAACATGGTTCAGTCCAATTGTCAGTGATTTCATGGATTTGTGTCACGTTTTTGTCTGGCCGTCCCTAGCTTCCAACCTACTCCTACACCATAAAACATCGCAGTCGGTGGTAGCTTGTGAAAAGTTATATTTTGATCCATAAAGGCGAAAGTGTTATTCATAGACCACTATAATTCTCATCAAACCGTGAGTTTAGACATAAGGCACTTGGTTAAGTTGATCAATCGTTCTATGTGACTCCAGGCGCTCGTCAACTAAGGTGGTTGACACTTATTCACTGACCCCGATGTTACTATAGTAGCTGACATTCTGCAAGATCGAGGCGTAATATCATGAAGTCATTAACTTTTGAATTGAGTCATGTTGGTAAGTATGCACTTTTTGGTTATGGTCAATAAGATAATTCTATTGTGTATGGTCGGAGACTTTACGTGACATGACTAAAAATTGCTTATCCTGTAGCTAAAATTTATTTATTACCCTCGATTTCGAATTGTATATGTGATAACCTTATATGACTAATTGTAATGACGTTAGATATGTTACGGATTTGACTCAAGAATGCTAATATCTTTAATACACTATGCTACCCTATATGATCTCGTGAGTATGTGTTGTGTGGTCCTGACTATTTGTTGAGTCGGCTTCCGGAGAACTCTAACAGAGCCTCCAGAGGCTCATAAAGAGCCCCGACTAATCAGCGATTGATTAGAAGTTGTGTGAAGTTATGTTACTAAAATAACGAGATCCTGATTGGCTGATTAACACACTGCTACTATGTTTAGCAGTATTCTAGAACTTTCGGTAAAACTCAAGGACTCTTAAATTACTATAAAATCCCTGTATTTTCTGTACATAAATGAATCCTGTAGTAAAGTGTTTCCCTCACACTTTGTGCCTTTTCTCTGGACTTCAAGTCGCGGTGTATAGTTCTAGCTCGGGGGTATGGAACTAGCTTAGGGAAGCGAATATAGCGTTCAGACGGCCAGACGTAACAGTAGCGACGGGGATGGGAGTGAGTTATTCAGTGGATCCATGAAGATCGTCCTCTTGCAAA
>NC_031496.1:1338331-1446319 GCF_000237925.1 Schistosoma mansoni
TGAACGCTATATTCGCTTCCCTAAGCTAGTTCCATACCCCCGAGCTAGAACTATACACCGCGACTTGAAGTCCAGAGAAAAGGCACAAAGTGTGAGGGAAACACTTTACTACAGGATTCATTTATGTACAGAAAATACAGGGATTTTATAGTAATTTAAGAGTCCTTGAGTTTTACCGAAAGTTCTAGAATACTGCTAAACATAGTAGCAGTGTGTTAATCAGCCAATCAGGATCTCGTTATTTTAGTAACATAACTTCACACAACTTCTAATCAATCGCTGATTAGTCGGGGCTCTTTATGAGCCTCTGGAGGCTCTGTTAGAGTTCTCCGGAAGCCGACTCAACAGATTGATTGCACAGAGGACCTAATTTGAGATGAAAAAGAAGGTAACTGTACTATTTTTCGTTTCGGGTGTCTCGATCCAAGTCAAAATTGTACATAATGAATTACATCTCGGTCTTACAGGAGGTCGGTTACGGCCCGAATAGCTCAGTGGTAACGTCTCTGACCGTGAAGCTGAGTGACACGGGATCGAATCCGTCAGGCAGCACCAGTTCTCTCAAGATTACAGGTACACCTTGCTGACGAGTGCCAAGTAGCACGAAACGCGGGTCCAGGGTTTCCTGTTGACCACCTCCAACCACCACCTTATTACAACCAGACCACATCACACAGTTATCGAAAAATTACGATGTAATATCAGTTGTTGTAAAAGCAACTAAGTACGGCCAATATATTTCATGAAGAATAAATAAATTAGTCAAAAAGTATATGAGATATTTTTAGGATTCACTGTCTAAGAGGTGATGTAGTGGATACTTTTAGGCCATTGGGACAGATTCCGGAACACATCATTCAAAGTCTTTAACTTGTTTACGATTATCATGTGGACCATAATCAACATGGCTCTATCCAATAGTCACTAACTTCATAAACTGATTTTACATCTTGGTAAGGCCGTCTCTTCCTTTCTTGCAATCTATTACTACACCAACCATCATCGCACGCTAATTGGACATACGTAACACGTTTCACAACCATCTCAGTCGACGAGACGTCATTAACACACGACCAACCATTTTACTGTTCTTAGTATCCTACATCATCGAATCTCAGTATTACTCATTTGATGGTCCCAACATACACAAGCAGTGCTCGGAAGGCATCCATGTTCAGAAACTAGTAACCCACTATATTTCTAAAAACTACATTTCACAACCGTAAAGCAGAACGGAACAAATTGCTATGCACTATACTCTACCTTTGGTTGACAGATAGACATCTCATCTAAGTCATGGGTATCTCAAGTCGACAAAGACCTTTCAAGGCTTTTGTACCAATGTAATCAAAATTTGAGTCTTCAGTTTTATATATTTGTTTCTTTGATTTTTGTTTTCTTACTTCTAAAGACCTTCTACTTCAAACACATCAGATAATGTACATATGGTATTGGATGATTTTCGAAATTCTATTAATGAAGCTTTACAAAAATTACAAGAAAAATTAGCTCCTACAATAAATGCTACAGATAATGGTAAGTATCTTAGTATGATTGTTTGTTTGTTTTTTTGTATTCTGAAGCCACCAATGTTTTCATTCATTTAGTATTGTTTGTTTGAATCTTCCAGTTGTTGTTTAGGACAGCAACTGGCCGAGTGGATAACGCGATAGCGTTTGAAGTGAAAGGTACTGGGTTCGAGTCCCAGAGTGAATATCAACTCTGAGATGCAGGTACATCCAGGTGACGAGTCCCAAATAAGACGAAACGCGCGTCAAACTGAATTCCACTGCTAGCCACCATTCGTCTTTGCTTACAACAATGTTTTCGTTTCTTAGTGCGTGCTTACGTGCTCGGTCCGCTTAATAATAAAAGTCGTACTATCTACAACAGTTGATAGATTAAACAATAGTCCGTACACAGGAGAAAATGGGAATACAATTACTCAATAATTATAAAATAAGAATTTTTCATAGGGTAGTTCTGCAAGTGTAACTTTTCTTGAATCCTTTATGAAATAACAGTATTAGACTATAATTTTATTGATTTTTGTCTAGCAGTCAATTCTACGAGAGATCTATGTTATATTATTTGTGACTCGTCAATCATTAGGTATTCTCATTGACCAACAATTGATTCATACGCCAGTTGCTCCTTCAGGATACTGGAGCCCATATGCACCATTGGTTTGGAATCAGGGTTTTCCAACTCTAGGTGGACTTTCCGTGTCCACCGACCCGGTTGAAGCGCCGGATATTCTCTTTTCGTCCTCTCAATTTCATAAACAACATCCCCGTCACGAGAAGGCAGTGAGTAGGACTTGTGTGGCAGAGACTATATACGCGTGGCCATGTGAGAACATTTCGAGAGGGAAAGCGAACTCTCCCCACTCTCGGCCGTACCAGGGCATTTGAGGGCAATGAACGTAACCTGATGAGATCATGAATCAATTGAAGCTAGACCACCATGGATATTCTGGAAGCACTGGACGACCGTTTCGTCTTATTGTGGGACTCAGCAGTGCGCACCCACGATCTCGCCTCGCGAAATTCGAACTCAGGGCCTATCAGTTTCGCGCTCGAGCGCTTTGCCACTAGACCACTGAGCCACTGTCCAAAATAATTGTCTACCTCAATAATACTAACTAGGTTGAATGAAAGCGACAAGAATGCTAAGATGAAAAAGACCAAATTAAATTACACTAATCGATTCATGAAGTAATTGACTATTCAATTGATGCATGTTATGTTCACACTACTTGATTTGGATTCCACCAGTTACCATGATCACTCAGTCAGTCAGCTACAACGTAGGACCAGGCACATATATGCATCGGTCCAAGTTGCCATACCTCATTTGCACAACCAGGTGAACACCTAATCCATAGAAGTAGTTAATTTGGTGGTGGTAATATACAAAAGAAAGGTTGTATATAAGGATATAGTATAGGAAGAAAGACGGGTATGAAGCAATTTTAATCTCAAGGTTTAAGGGAAGATAAAGAGTGTATACACGTACGCTATTGTGATCAATTCTTAGCCATGTCACCTAGAGTCTCCAACCATTGGTTACGATAGTCACGCGGACCCCAACCAGATAGTCTGTATCTACCAACATGGCTCAGACTAGAAGTTAGTGACTTCATGCTCTGATGCCACGTTTTGGTTTGGCCGCCCCTAACTCTTTTCCAACCATTGCCAATACTAATCAGCATAGCGCGTCGTCGTAAGTTACCATGATCAGTGATTAAAAGATCTTAGGTGATATGTTTGAGAACTAGTTACAGTAGTCTTAAATGAAGTCATTGTTTATCTTCACCTAGTTTTTTTTCAATTTGAGTATAATGTAATATGTGCTTTTCTGTATTCTTAGTCACTATTGTTTGTTCATTTCACCTCATTATGTTAGTATTACTTAGGAATCTTGGATTCATACACTTTTGTACTATATATCTACTTCTATTTCTACTGATTTCATAGAGAAAGGTATATCATTAACATACATAACCTGATATATGTGTGTTTGTACAAGTGGCCATACCACACAGTAGTACAATAATATGAAAATTAACACAAGAGATCAATATAGTGTAGTAGTAATGATAAACAGTAAGATTAAACCTTTGGAATGTGGTTTAGAAGAGCAAAGTGAAATAGTTATGTATGAAAGAATACGGTAGTCAGTCAGTCGGTCAGCTACAACGTAGGATCAGGCACATATATGCATCTGTCCAGGTTGCCATACCTCGTTAGCACAATAAGATGAACACCGAATTCATAGACGTAGTTAATTTAGTGGTGGTAATATATAAAAGAAAGATTGTATATAAGGATATAGTATAGGAAGGAGGAAAGTTATGAAGGAATTTTAATCTCAAGGTTTAAGGGAAGATAAAGAGTGTAAACACTTACGCCATTGTGATCGATTCTGAGCCACGTCACCTAGAGTCTCCAAGTGATACGATTACTCAAGATCGAGAGAAAAAAGAGTGAATGTGCAAGTGCGCTCTTGTAAACGATTTTGAGCCAAGTCACACAAAGTCTGTATCCATTTTTTTTACGATAATTTATCAAATTCTAATCAGTTAGTATGTGTCTAATAATATTGATCAAGAGTCAGTGATTTCATGAATTAATATTACATCTTGATTTGGTCAACCTTAGCTTTCTTTCAATCTTCTCCACTAGCAAGCATCGGTCGACGAGGTAGACCTCATTTACCGATTTTCTACATTTGTCAAGTACCCTATGCCTAACCTTAATATTGCTTACTCAGTCATTTAGCGAAATGAGAGCAATGCTTCAAAGGCACCTATGATGAAATATTTACAGCCTACACTTGTCTTTGCTCTCGTAGACCATTTTTCACAAACCATAAAGTAGAAGAGAACTAACTGATTTAAGAAAATAAAATAGTTCAATTGTTGTTAGCAGAGGGGATTCGAACCCAGGATCTTCGGTCTCGTACACGAATACCCAACCTCTAGACCATTAATTATACAATAAAAATGTATCTAATGATCCTTCTTAAAATGGTTTTAAAGATTTTTAACTTTTCCATTATTTACTCTTTGCTAACAGAGGAGTCTTTAAAGTAATTTACACTCAATGAGATGGTAACCAATTAGTGATGTGACATGAAGAAGACTCAAATTGTTATTTGTTAATTTTCATCGAGATTAAAAAAAACAGAAATTATTTTTTTGTTATTTACGCCTGTTACCCCCTCGTGGAGAAGCATAGGCTGCCCACCAACACTCTCCATCCAACCCCTATCCTGGGCAATCTTTTCCAGTTGCTATTCATCCCTTAAAAAAAAAACAAAATATATAGTACTCGATAAATAAGTACTAATTTTACAACCTTTACACGCTAAGAAGTTTTCCAAATGTATAAAGGAGATGCAGTCACATGGTAACCGGTGACCAACAATTGATTCATACACCTTTTGTTCCTTCAGGATACTGGAGCCCATGTGCACCATTGGTTTAGAATCAGGACTTTCTGTGTCCACCAACCCGGTTAGAGCGCCGGACATTCACTTTTCGTCCTCTCAATTTCGTAAACAACACTCCCGCCACGAGAAGGCAGTGAGTAGAACTTTCCTGACAGATGCTATATGTACGCGTGTCCATGTGATAGCATTTAGAGAGGGAGAGAGCTGACTCTCTCCATTCTCGGCCGTACGAAGAACATACTCTACTTTAATGAACTACAATTGAAATATATCTGAGACAATCAAACATATTTGATTTGTAAGGTATAGTCTATGTGTATACATTAGGTAAGCAAAACATATTTAGCATCATCATTCATGTTGTTCTTTTGTTGTCATAATGATCCATTGATAAAGTATTGGCTTTTCCCTTCATTTTTTTTCTCCACACACACATACACACAAATGATCCATTCTAGCTGTTGTTTATCCTACGACTACTTCAGAACTACCTAATTTACATCCGATTTATTGTGATATTGCAATACAAACGAATGATGATCTCCCTATATTAGATCATGTTCATTCATTAAAACCTTTAAATGTAATGAATGAATCTAAATCGATTCAAACAGATGGAATGGAATTATCGACAAATCTTTCTATATCCAATGATGATAGACCGTCGACATTACAAGAACGTATGATGGAAGCTGAAATTCTTCATATGGAACAAGAAATTCAACGTTTAAATATATTAGTTAGATATACACGTGCTGAAATGGGATTAGAAATGCAACGTCGTATAAGTGAATTACGTAGAATATGGAATGATGAACTAATTGCTATTATGGAAGCAGCTAGTAGAATATGGGAATATGATGTTGTAAGAATTGTTGATGTTGTAAAACGTCGTCAATGGGTATGTTTGTATATTTTCAGTAATTGATTATTTTGAAATATTTATTCACAATCGACTTGTTTGGCATGATAGGACCTTGAGGAACGATTGTTCCAGTCAGTACAGCTCGATTGGTTCATTACGATAGGCAACCCCGATCACCACGTCAAGATAGCAGCAACGGTCGGGGAATAGCACTATGCACTTTGAATTTGACACTGATTATTGCGTCAACATTCACACTAATTAATCACACAGTAGTAACCGAAGTCATTTTATTTCATTCTGATGAGATACTTCCGATCTATTTGAAATATAGAGCAATAGTTCCAGATGACTTGATATTGCAGTGCATTCTTTTGAAGGTTATCAATAGGAACCCTCCTAATGTCTAACTCTGATTGTTGCAATAGTATACAGATCACCAGTCTCCTTAAGAGTACAGAGACACCGCTTGTTGATTACTTCCAACTATCGATAAATTCTGAGTATAGATGTTTTTTCCTGATCCCATTTAATGATCTAACATCAGTTGGTATGATATTGTAAACAATGACACTAATACTATTCATCACAACTCATTTCATTTGTTTTAATTCTTTCAGTTTCATTTATTATTACATCAGTTAGTATATATTACTGTCTAATACTGACGCTGACAAAATGCAGAGTCTTCTGACTACTATAAGCAACTATGCAAGCATGTTCGGGATGCGATTCTCTCCCTCGATGTGCAAAATGTTACTTCAGGATTGGGTTGAATTGGCACCTGAACTAATGATAGGGAGTGAAGTAGTTGGGCGTGTTGACAGCTTCACTTATCTTGTTCTGGTATGTGACGAAATCTCAGCATGGATACAGAAGGCTCGTCTAGCTTTTGGCAACTTGTGTCATTTATGGTGTAGGTGAGATATCCGTCTAGCAACCAAAGGACGAGTTTACTACGCAGCAGTTCGTTCCGTCCTACTTTATGGCAGTGAAACATGGCCGGTAAGAGTAGAGGATATTCGTAGGCTGCTAGTATTTGATCATAGGTGTCTTCGAAGCATTGCTCGTATATTCTGGGACCACCGAATAAGTAATGAAGTTGTTAGAAACTGGGTACTAGGTAAGGATGGCAAATCGTTTGATGAAGTAGTGAAACTTCATCAGTTGAGATGACTGGGACACGTGTTACGTATGCCCAACCACCGAATACCCCGACGTGCAATGCTTTGTGGTGAAGTAGTAGGTTGGAAGAAAGCTAAGGGCGGCCAGACCAAAACATGGCACAAATCAATGAAGTCACTGACAAGTGGACTGAGCCATGTTGGTAGGTGTAGAATACCTGGTTGGGATTCGCGAGATGATAGTAGCCGATGGTTAGAGACCTTGAATGACATGACTCAAAATCGTTTGCAATAGCGAAGTTGCATCTACTCTTTGTGTTCTGCCAAATTCTAATCTTCTTAATTCTTCATATCCTTCTCTTTTTTCTCTCTCCAAATTTATGTCACCGGATTATGCTCCTTGAATAACATCTTCAAATCTTAATCTTTCACATAATGCTTATACTTTTACAACTTCTACCACTATGGGATTTGAATGGACAACTGCATCTCTGTGTTAATGTGGTATGGCAACTCGAACTGATGTACGTACGTACGAAGTTCTACGTTGTGACTGACTGATTTTCTAAACTGTTCCATCAGAAAATGACATTTTGGTGATTGTAAGCATCAGTCATTCAGTCGTTACTTAGAACTTAGTACGTTTGTATATCGATTCAAATTAATCTACCCCATTAGATTAGAGAAATGAAATTTTCAAGCCAAATCCCAGGATAGTCGAAGTAGTAACAATATCAGTGGTAATACGAAAGGTTTGGCATCAAAGATATTATTCGAAAAGAAAATATAAATTGGTGGAACAAAAACAAATTTTATAAGGAATTTAGAATGTGAGGGAAGGCAAAGAACGGATTTGCCCGCACCATTGCAAACGATTTTGAGATATGTCATTTATACTCCCTAACCATTGGCTATGATAGTCATGCAGACCCCAACCAAGTGGTCTACACCTGTTACTATGACTAAATCCAATTGTCAATGACTTCATGGAATAATGTCATGTTTCGGTTTTGCCGCCCCTAACTTTCTTCCAGCCTACTCTGGAACCAGAAAACATAGCTCGTCGAAGTAGACTGTGGTTGGACATACGTAACGCATGTTACAATCACCTCAGTTGATATGATTTACTACCTTATCTACTGATTTACCATCATTCCCTAATCGTTGAAAGCGTGAGTCAATTGAAGCTAGACCACCAGGGAAAACCTGGAAACACTGGACGGCCGTTTTGTCTTATTGTGGGACTCCTCAGCAGTGCGCATCCGCTATCGCGCCTCGTGAGATTCGAACCCAGGACCTAACAGTCCTGAAGTTCTAGTGGAAAGCAGTGACCAGTGAAGTTCAATCACGTCTCTTGGTGAGATATCAACTCACTGAAGACAATTGGTGAACGGTTGCTCAAACGTCGTGAATTAGTTGAAGTTAGACATCAATACCGTTGGATGCCAGCCGACTCAGTAGTCTATCGGTTAAGTGCTCTGGCGCGAAACTGGTAGGTCCTGGGTTCGAATCTCGCTTACGAGCCGGGATCGTGGATGCGCACTGCTACTGAGGAGTCCCGTGATGGGACGAAACAGCCGTCAAGCAGTGCTTCCAGGTTTTCCCTGATGGCCTATATTCAATTGGCTCACGCTTTCAACTATGAAAAAATACTAAATCTCCACAAAAACACCCCTATCTGATAATAATTATAATCATTTTGTATAGGGGCCGATACATTGATTTTGATGATTGAGTTGACTCCGTTTTTTTCTTGTTTTTTTTTATAGTGTGCATATTGTGGACGTATAGCCTATTATTATTGTTGTTGGAATACATCATATTGTAATAGTATTTGTCAATCAAAACATTGGCCTTTTCATATGGCTTCTTGTGTACAAGCTAAAAGTCAATTGAATAACAATAATAATAGTTCTGTACGTCGTCATTCTCAATCACCCAATTTAACTAATTCATCTAATATCATCGATCAATCACATTTCTCTTTAACACAACCATCAGCGATTCAACATCTTTCACAAAATCATCCTTATCCTCCTTCAGGAGCAGCTCCTGCTCCTCCTCCTCCACCTCATCATTATCATCATCATCATCACAACCACCACCAACAGCAACAGCAACGAATGATTTTGCCGAATACATCCAATTCATCCATTGGTGGTATATATCCATTAAACAATAATGGTAATTCAATCACAACTAATAATATTCCATTTCAACGTTCATTATTATTATCATCATCATCTGGTACACAATCTCGAACATTTAAAAATTGATTTTTTTGTTTTGTTTATTTATTTTAGTTTATTAAACTACTTATTGATTTATATAAGTAGTTACATTTTATATTTAATATTCATTTTTGTTTCATATTGAATAAAGTTTATCATATGAGAGCAAACTGTTTACATATAGTGTCTAAAGTGTAATTGAACTAATGTTTTTTGTTATAACTTGTGGCTGAGTGGATGCCTTGTTTAAACGTATAACGTGGTAAGACCGCCGATTGGAGATCCGCAAATGATCGATTGTATCGAGCTGTGACGAATTTTTTAAGAAAGCCAGGACCAAACCGTTCAAACTATTTTTACTACGTTTTTCCTCTCCCATCATCAATACGTTATTAACTAGCTTATGTCCTCTTTTAGACAATGTATCCTAGTACAAATACATAATGCCTTATCAGAGGAAGAAAAGAAGATCTAGGTCTTCTATGTAATACACAAGATTCAGTCAAATGTGGCTGTGAATGTGGGGGGGGGGTGTAATTAATAGACAGAGGATAATGCATGAATGGTAAATCGTATAAGTCAAAATAAAGCTTATAATAAGCGGAACGTGAATATGAATAGTTGAGTTATATAGCGACTGTACGATTAAAAATCTATGCATAATATTTGTCCATAATTGGATCCCAAAGTTACCATTCATTATCCTCATCGGGGCATAACAGTTTCGAAGAGAATGTATCGTTGAAAAAATCTTTAACTTCTAGTATATAATGTATTTTAAGTTGAGTTGAATGGTTGTTAGCAGAGAAATTTAGGATGCACGTTTTTTCCTATTTCAGACCTGTCAATTTGGATGTATTTGCATCCCAGAGTTAATGTTCACTTCGAGATTGGAATTCGAGTGCCATTCGCTTGAAATCTTATCTCGTTATTCACTTATTTACTGAGTTCTGGTAGCCATTAGCTTGTGCAATGGGGTGAAGCTGTAAATTCATTTTTGTATTGGTTTTTTTGAATCATCTGATTGATATTTAGGACTACAATTGACCAGTCTCTTATTGGTATATATGCATCACTCAGTATCAATTCAACCCGTTCAGGATGCACATATGCCAACAACAAACTGACCAATTACAGTCCTAAATCTCAAAGGGAAGATTGAGACAATTAGTATAAAAATGGATTTTCTATTTTACTGTGTGTTCATATATCAGTTAGTTCAGTCACATTTGACCAATTGACAATCTACATTGTTAATTACACAAGGTTCGATTAATCCAATCGAAGTTTACCATACTTTTGCATACATGTCAATTCGTTCTTGATGTAGACCGTTTAAGATATTCAACAAAGCAATGTTCATCGTGTACTTGAGAGGGTGAAAATTGATCTGTACTTATTATATCCATTCTTAGAACTACATTAATATTGTTACAAGGAAACACCAGATACGTATGCACCACACAAATCTCATTTGATTTGTGTGAGGGCTATGATACTGCCCGGGTGCCCAAATCGAAGCAGATGGTTATCTTAGGGGCCCACATCCGGAGCCTTTGATCTAAAGGTCTGATCCACAACAAAATGGAGCATCGTAAGGAGATGCAGTCCCATGATAAACGGTGACCAACGATTGATTCATACGGCATTTGTTCCCTCAGGATACTGGAGCCTATGTGCACCGTTGGTTTGGAATGAGGGTTTCCCAACTCCTCTAGATGGATCCTCCATGTCCGCTTACCCGAATAAAGCGTCGGACATTCGCTTTTCGTTCTCTCAATTTCGTAAACAACAGTAATTCCACGAGAAGTCAGTGAATAGGACTTCCGTGGCAGAGCATTTGGATAGGGAGAGCGGACTCTCCCCACTGTCAGTCGTACCAGGGCATTTGGAGGCTAGTGTTATATTGATTTGTCTGGGGAACATCATTTGAAGAACTCTCTAAAGCATATATTTAGTCTGTAAGGGTCTGTATAACGTTAACACAGGGAGTCATTTATTATATCCCGTACCATATCTAAGAGACACAATAATCTTCCACATTTTAAATCTCCATATTTATTAACTTTCTCTGAGAAAATTGCTTTTGACCATTGGATATGGTAAGTAATTGAAAATGATTGATTTAAATATAAGCTAGCTCATTAATGAAGTGTACGTATAAATGCTAAGGGGGGGGCTCTAATTCTTGCATTTTTCATACATGAGCTAACTGAGTACCATCCCTATACTCAAGCTTAAGTACGATGGGAAGAGGTTCAAAACGATGAATGAATGGTTAAAAGTTGATCATTTTGACTTATAAGATAGTTAATTTCCTTTTACGATTCATTGAGCTTGGATGAAAGATAATTGTTTTAGTTTGATCACCATTGCCGTTATCACAATTCTGTCCTTGAACTTATTATAAACATGTAACCGCAACAATGTAACGGGAAAAAAATTGAAAGTAAGATAAAGTAAATACAGTAAGTGAAACTCTCTTAGGATCTTCTTTTATAGTAGTATGTTGCGTCTCTTCATACCTTTCTTAATGATCGGAACCTAGTTATACTGTATATTTGCCTTCTCCAGCTGATTGATTCAACATCTAGTTCATATATATGTATTCTTAAAACAAGCCTAGGTTTGAAATGCATAGAAAGAATCATAAGTTTCTTACCGATTATCAGAAATATACAAAAATCAACAAATTGAAGATATTGCGATTCTTTGTCTGTAATCCAACTTATTTATCATTATATCGTTATGATATAATTTCATTATTTACCCTTTAAATCCATATTGTTTATTATCAGAATGGGTTTTGTGGAGATTTTAGTAATTTTATAGTTGAATTCATGAGTCAATTGAAGCTAGATCACCATGGGAAATTCGAAAGCACTGAATGTCTGTTTCGTTCCATTGTGGAATTTCTCAGCAGTGCGCAACCACGATCCCGCCTCACCATATTCGAAGTTAGACATTAACACGGTTGGATACCGGTCAGCTCAGTGGTCTAGAAGTTAAGCTCTCGCGCGCGAGACTGATAGGTCCTGGGTTCGGATCTCACGAGACGGGATTGTAGATGCACACTGCTGAGGAGTCTCAGTCAGTCAGCTACAACGTAGGACCAGGCACACATATGCATCGGACCAAGGTGCCATACCTCATTACCACAACAAGATGAACACAGAATTCATAGAAGTAGTTAATTCAATGGTAGTAATATATAAAAGAAAGATTGGATATAAGGATATAGTATAGGAAGGAAAAAAGTTATGAAGCAATTTTAATCTCACAATTTAAGTGTATACACCTACGCCCTTGTGGTCGATTCTGATCCATGTCACGCAGAGTCTCCAATCATTGGTTAACATAGTCGCGTTGACCCCAACCAAGTTGTCTGCATCTGCCAACATGGCTCGGACTAGAAGTTAGTGACTTCATGCTCTGATGCCACGTTTTGGTTTGGACGCCCTAAATGCCTTCCAACCATCCACAATACTAATCAGCATAGCGCGTCGTGGTAATCGGTGTTCAGGCATACGTAACACCTGGCTCGCAATAAGACGAAACGGCCGTCGAGTGCTTCCAGGTTTTCTATGGTAGTCTAGCTTCAATTGACTCATGATCTCAACTATATAAAATTACTATAAATCTCCACAAAACCCCTCTTCTGATAATTATTTATTTACTCCTTAAATATTTGATCATTGAATCTTTTATTTGTTTTACTATTTAAAAGTAAATTGGCGTATAGTTCAAAATAGAAAAACATTTTAGGTATAGAGACATTTAACTGATAAATAGATAATAAATATAAATATTTTTTCTACTTTATTTATTTATTTTAGATACTTGTATTGTTTCTTTGATTGTATTTTAATTGTTTTATACATTTATATTTTGGCCCCAAATGCCCTGGTACGACCGAGATTGAGAAGAGTACGCTCTCCCTCAACAAATGCTCTCATATGGTCACGCGAATATATAGCCTCTGTCAGGGAAGTCCTACTCACTGCCTTCTCGTGACGGGGGTGTCGTTTACGAAATTGAGAGAACGAAAAGCGAATGTCCGACGCTTTATTCGGGTAAGCGGACATGGAGAATCCATCTAGAGGAGTTGGGAAACCCTCATTCCAAACCAGTGGTGCACATAGGCTCCAGTATCCTGAGGGAACAAATGCCGTATGAATCAATCGTTGGTCACCGTTTATCATGGGACTGCATCTCCTTACGATGCTCTATTTCCTTGTGGATTAAACCTTTAGATCAAAGGCTCGAAGTGTGGTCCTCTAAGGAAACCACCTGCTTCAGTTTAGGCAGTATCACAGTCCTCACACAAATCCAATATGATTTGTGTGACGCATATATATCTGGTGCCCCTTTTGTACCAATATTTATGTGTTTAACTAAAATAAAATTATTCAATTCGTTCATATACACCCCTTTGTTCGATCCAAGTATTTTTTTGTACGTATGGTGTTTTGTTGTTGTTGTCAACGTGATTCTTTGTGTTTCCGTATAATGAATAATTGATTTATTCTTGTAGTCGTTTATACAAATACATCAAAGAGGGTATGGGTTGTTTGTTTGTTTGTTTATTTGTCTCTACCAATGAATCTGATGAAGCATAACACAGTAGCTTATTGATTGAATTAGTTTATATTGTTAATTATATTTACGTGATAATTATTTTGTTTTAAAAGTATCAAAATCAAGATTGTAAGTATCATTATCAAGTTTTGATTTGATAATTTTGAATCAATTGAGCATTGAGTAGATTGTTATAAATAAAATGATTATGAAGGCAATGACCTTGAGTGCTGTTAGAGGTATGAGGGCGGTTATCACTTCCTGGGTGCCCACACCGTGGAAGGGTTCTTCTAGAGGTACCTGAAACGGAAATTGGATTAGAAGTGGTCTTAGTGACCTGAGAGCGTGACCGCAGTGCCTAAGGGGCAACTGCTTGAGGTCGGTCACACACGACGTTTTGTGGGTAATTTTTGTGTTAGCTCCGTACTTGTTGGGACCTCACCGCCGAAGACGGAAATCCGTGGGATTAGGCGGGGTGTGCATTTTTGGGGTCGACCTTTTCTAACCCCACCCCTTCTTGTGGGAATGCATCATCGCTGTTATGCTGTCTGTCTGAAGGAAACACCTTACTGCTGTCACACCTCTGTACAGTCGGCAGAACAACTTCGCCTTCGGACCTTGAGTTTACTGCTTTTAGTCTTACCGCTCTTCAACCGACCTGTCTGGCATGGTAAAACCTTGAGGAATGAATGTTTTTGCCAGTGTAGCTCGATTGATTCATCACGATAAGCAAGCCTGACCACCACGTCTAGGTAGCAGCAACGGTCGGGTGACAAGGCTCAGAATCGTTCACAATGGTGTAGGTGTTTACACTCTTTATCTTCCCTTAAACCTTGAGATTAAAATTGCTTCATATCTGTCTTTCTTTCTGTACTATATCCTTATATATAACCTTTTTTATATATTATCACCAATAAATTAACTACTATGAATTCGGTGTTCATCTTATTGTGCTTATGAGGTATGGCAACTTGGTCATACGTTGTAGGTGACTGACTGACTAATTAGTCATGAATATTGAATAGGATTCTGGGGAATACCTCTTTGAGTAATTGGATAATATCTAATTTAGATTAGATTAGTCAATAATTCAGTTTAAGTTATATGTGAAGTGAAACTATTTCTCCATTCACTGGATATTGTTTTCAATAAAGAATTGAATTATAAATGAATTAAGATGATGCATTCAATTACCACACACATTTACATTGTATTATAATACAGTAAGAACATGTTTCAATATATATGTTTAAGTGAAATAAACTGTTTATTACTTTTGTTATTATGCACCTAGACTAGTGGCCACATTGCAACTTGATCGATAGCATTTGATCAGCACTAAGACGGACTTGACACGCATGACATTGATCACCATCCAGTGGTCGATCAATTGTGATTACATCTCAGTCCTGTAGGAGGTCGGTCACGGCGCGAATAGCTCAGTGGTAACGTCTCTGAGTGTGAAGCTGAGTGACACGGGATCGAATCCGTCAGGGAGCACCAATTCCCTCAAGATTACAGGTACACCTTGCTGACGAGTGTCAATTAGCACGAATCCCGAGTCCAGGGTTTCCTGTTGACCACCTCCAATCACCATCTTATGAACCGATCAGGTATAAGATAAAAGGTCTCAGATTTTGGCGCGAAATTCACTCAATCCATTCGGCTAGATAGAGTTTTGGCATTATAGCTGATGTCAGTTCGTGATGAAAACCATAAATCTAATTCTTAACGGTAACCATCAACTCTAAATTATAATTATAATTTCTCACACTGGTTTATAACCCTTATTTGGTCTTAGTTATCAAGTGGACACTTTCAAGGTCACTTTGGCGTCGCTCAAAGGCCGTCCATAAATTATAGTCTCGCCGATCGTTGCTCCGATTCCACACCAACCATTCTCTTTTCTTCGATCTTCACAACCTTATGGCACCAGGTATGATACATTTGATTAGTGATATATATATATACTACTTATATCTATCTACATCAGTAGCACACATCACAATTGGACTAGTGTATTGTACCTTTCAGAATACAATCTTACCATTTGACTTATACCTTATGATTTATCAGATGAAATATTACTGCTTTGTATATAGTTGAAATCATGAGTCAATTGAAGCTAGACCACCATGGAAAACCTGAAAACACTGCTTGACGGCCGTTTCGTCCTAATGTAGGACTTCTCAGCAGTGTGCATCCACAATCCCACCTCGCGAGATTCGGACCTAGGACCTAAAAGTCTCGCAGGCGAGCGCTTAAACCACTAGACCGCTGAACCGGTATCCAACAGTGTTAATGTCTAACTTCAACCAATTCACTTGGATTATTGATTCATTCGTATACAGTAGATATCATGTTATATTAAATAAAAGTAGTATATGTAGAATCTTAATCTATGACCTTAATAATGATTTATTAGTTAACTAAGTGACTACCTAATTGATTGACAACAACATTCTATTGTTTCTTTGCTTATGTTATAAAATGTGTATATTTATGAATTCTTAAGTTTAAAAAAACAAAATTATACATGAAAGTAACTATGGACTTATAGATGAAATTATGTTAAAACAAAACTAACAACCAAGGTGGATTTAAACTTCACTCCATTGCACAAGCAAATGGAGCGGATGGTACTGGGTTCGAGTCCTAAAATGAACATCAACTCTGAGACGTAGGTACATCCAATTGAAGAGTCCCAAATAGGACGGAACACGCGTGCCGGGTCCCACTGCTAGCTACTATCCAACTTTGCTTACTATCAAATTGCTTGTTTAAGAATTTGTGTCTATTCATTAATATATTCTTATATATTTTAAATGAAGTCTAAGTTGATTTTTTTGTAATTCATGCCCCCAAATGCCTTTAGTATAGTCGAGAGTGAAGATAGTTAGCTCTTTCTCTCCGAATGCTCTCACATGATCACACGTATACAACTACTGTCAGGAAAGTCCTACTCACTACATTATCACAGTGGGGTTATTGTTTACAGAATTGAGAGGATGAAAAGAGAATACCCGGTGCTTCAACCGGGTGGTTGGTGGATATGGAGGATCCACCTAGATGAGTTGGAAAACCCTCATTCCAAACTAATGGCACACACGGATACCAGTATCCTGAAGGAATAAAATGGCATATGAACCTATTGTTGGTCATCGGTTACTATGGGACTGCATTTCTTAACGTTAATCGACTGTCTTCTGGATTAGATCTCTAAGTCAAGGGCACCCGGTTAGTATCATACAAATCGAATGATTAATGTGGTGCATCTATATTTGATACCTCATGATATCAATGTTTATGTGTTTAAATAAATATGTTATATCTAGAACTTTGATTCTTGCTATGCCGCGTACTACTAGACTACTTGAATCATCGAATTCACAACATCGCAAGAGAGAAGACAGAAGACTAGTAAGTAGGAATGTTATTCCCAAAATAGTGTCAAATATAGTACAAAAATCTCATGTATTTATAGTTTTTGGCTGAAATAAATCATCATTTCGGACAGCCAATAGGTACATAGGGGATCCTTCTTATTCAACCAATATGAGAACAACACGTCGACATTCTAGCGGTGATTGGATGGAATGTCTTTGGTTCTTTCTGGGCTTCTTGAGGCTTAATTCAGTTTGGCAACGAGCCATCCTAATACTAATGTGTAGAAAAATTAGATTTTCTGACATTTCGTGACTTAGTGTAAGCCAATTCTTTATAGATTAAATAACCAAATCAAAATGAATTCAAGTTTAATTAGTACAAAGGAACAAAGTAAGAATATAATGTGGACTATCTATCCTAGTTACCTTGTCTGATATGATTCACATTTCACATTATTATCTTACATACAAATTAAACTCTATAGCCTTTCTCAGCACAAAGTTCATATTTTTTTCATCCCTAACCTTGCACACACACACATACATTTACATTCATGTCACTTATGAATCAACTTGGTCGAAATGACATGACATTGACTTGTTCAGATCTGTGTTTTCTTTTTAATTGATCACGCTTAATATTTATGTTTTGTTCTTTCTGATTTGGTTATTTATTTACTCTGAAGAAGTAACCTACATTGAGTTACGAAACGTTATTTATCTCAGCACGGATTCAAAAAGCTCGTTTGGCTTTTGCCAACTTACGTCACCTATGGCGAAGACGGGATATCCGTCTATCAATTAAGGGACGAGTATACTGCGCAGCAGTTCGCTCTGTTCTACTTTACGGCTGTGAAACATGGCCATTAAGAGTAGAAGATACTCGTAGGTTACTAGTATTTGACCACAGATGTCTTAGAAATATTGCTCGCATCTTCTGGGATAACCGGGTAAGTAATAGTGAGGTTAGACGCAGGGTATTAAGGAATGATGGTAAATCAGCTGATGAGGTGATGAATCTTCATCGACTGAGATGGTTGGGCCATGTGTTACGTATGCCTGAACACCAATTACCACGACGCTCTATGATGACTAGTATTGTGGATGGTTGGAAGAGAGTTAGGGGCGGCTAAACCAAAACATGGCATCAGTGCTTGAAGTCACTAACTTCTAGTCTGAGACATGTTGGTAGATGCAGACTACCTGGTTGGGGTCCGCGTGAATATCGTAACCAATATTTGGAGACTGTGGGTGACATGGCTCAGAATGGATCACAATGGCGTAGGTGTATACACTCTTTATCTTCCCTTAAACCTTGAGATTGAAATTGCTTCATAACGTTCTTCCTTCCTATACTATATCCTTATATACAATCTTTCTTTATGTACTACCACCACTAAATTAACTACTTCTATGAATCCGGTGTTGATCTTGTTGTGCTAACGAGGTATGGCAACTTGGACCGATGCATAAATGTGTCTGGTCCTACGTTGTAACTGACTGACTACGAAACGTTAGAAAATCTAATTTTTTTTTACTCATTGAGATATCTACAAATATATTATTATATTTAGAACTGTTAGCGGGAAATAAATCGGATTAAGGCATATCATGTGCATGATTGTGATGGAGCACTCTGATTAGCTAATTCTAAACCAATAAGCTCTGGCAAATTATTGGAGAAGCATCTAAAAGCTTCTTATGCATATACTATAAATATATATGAACATTTTTCTAACGATTGACTGCTGTTTACTTACCCTTGTTATTTTCAATACAATTTCGTTCCTGTTCAACGTGTTCTGATTTTGGAGGTCTTGTTGAGTGTCATTGTATTATTTATTTATTTATTTGAACACATAAATATTGGTACAAGGAAGCACCAGATATATATGCGCCACACAAATCTCATTTGATTTCTGTGAGGGATGTGATACTGCCCAGGTGCCCAAATTGAAGAAGATGGTTTTCTTAGGGGTTCACACCCGGAGCCTTTGACCTAAAGATCTGATCCACAAGTCAGTGGAACATCGAAAGGAGATACAGTCCTATGGTAGCGAGTGACCAACAATTGGTTCATACTCCATTCGTTCCATCAGGATACTGTGGCTCATGTGCACCATTGGTTTGGAATCAAAGTATTCCAACTCCTGTAGGTTAATCCTCCATATTCACCAACCCGGTTAAAGCGCCAGACATTCACTTTTCGTCCTCTCCATTTTGTAAACAACAGTAATACCTCGAGAAGTCAGTGAGTGGGACTTCCCTGGCAGAGGCTTTATACGCGTGGCCATGTGAGAGCATTTGGAGAGGGAGAGCTGGCTCTCCCCACTTTCGGCCGTACCAGGGCATTTGGGGGCGTCATTGTAGGTGGATCCTTCATATCCACCAACCCGGTTAAAGCTCAAGATATTTGCTTTTCATCCTCTTAATTCTGTAAACAACAACCCCACTACGAGAATGTAGTGAGTAGCACTTTCTTGACGTTAGTTGTATGCGCGTGATAATTTGAGAGCATTTAGAGAGAAAGAGCTAACTCTCTTCACTCTCGGCCAAACCAAGAATACTAAGCAATAGGAGTAGCTGGGTCGTTTATTAGCAGCAAAACAAGAACATAATGATTATTTTGATATGTAGACTATTGTTTACTCAAATCTACTACTAACTCACATTCTTACCACTTTTAGCCACTACTAAACGAATAGCAACAAATAAGGCTCATTAATAGAAAGAAATTAGTGTATGATAGGGAAATAATAATAAGAAGAGAGGCAGTTCAGTTAGCAAAGGTACAGCCAGAAAGAATTCTTTCAGTCAAAAAAAGTTACGTCCATTTTTTTATGAATAATGTAAAAGAAATTCACAGCAGGATCGCCACTGGCTTCTATTCTGAGCTATATCTGATAACGTCTCTAGTCACTGTGTTGCATCGTCTCTAAGACCCCAACCAGGGAGTCGTGAAGGATCAACAGAAGCCAATCCTTCACAGCTTTCTTTCATACCATGATACCATGTCATACAGTGATCAACTCTCCGCTTTTTCCAACCAGACCCAGCATCGGCACGACGTGGAACTCTCTGGGACGACATTCGTAAAATATGTCCAAGCCACCGAAATCGATGTTTCAAGATAGTGACACTAATTGAATTATCGTCGCTGTGCCCGAACACATGATACCGAACCTCTGCATTACTAACATGATGTTGCCACTGGATGTCAGCAACTATTTATATATATTCAGGAAGGAATTAATGATTTCAAACCACTCACACTATAGTTACAAATAATTTGATCTATTTGTCCTTTAGAAAACCTACTTCAGTCAGTCAGTCACAACGTAGAACATCGTACCTACGTACATCAGTTCGAATTACCATACCACATTAGCACAGAGATGAAGTTGTGATTAGCTAATTCGATTGTTTGAGTTGATTTTGTTTTCTGTATGGAAGAGTATTGAAATGGTCCAATCGACATTTGTTCATACAAAAATCCATTCATACCATTTAGAGGTCACTTAACAATTAACATCATATTTCGTTCTCATATATCATTTGGAAGATGTTTCCTAAGGTATTTGAACTTTGAAGTCTATATCACTTAGTTTAATGGAAGTAATTCAGTTTAAATGATATATAGAAACGTAAATCATGTCATCCAATAACATGCAACTTAGAAACCTGTCACGTTCAGGTTATTGAACGACATCAACTCAGTAAGATGTCAGAGTACTATTGTTATATCCCCTGGCGAATTATGAATCATAAATCTGAGGTCCATTTATGGACAAATGTAATACGCCTATTCCTATTGGATAGTTGTTAAATGAGTAACCTAAATCTGAGGTCTATTTATGGACAAATATAATATGCCTATTCCCTATTGGATAGTTGTTAAATAAGTGACCTAATCGTTTCTGTGTTCCTCTTATCATAACCTTTAGTTTGACCTTGGAACTATTATTATTGATTACTTTCCCCCTATCCATAGCCACATTGGCCAATTACTGTACAAATGTTATTTTTCTATTTTTGATATGTGTGGTCTGTTTGGTTAGTATATATAACCCAGTATGCTTGTAAATAATGATTCATATTGCTGAGGCTGTTATTTGTGTTCTGGACTTAACGGCTGGGCTAGGCAGATAGGAAGGACCGAATAGCACCCAAGACTGCTCGTACGTATTTTCTATATCATTGGACACATATATATATATATATATTAAGAGGGCAAATTGATACGTTAAAACAACTATATATACAGTACAATAAGAGACTGATCAGTTGCAGTCTTAAACATCAATGGGAAGAGACAAACAAGTGAACTTAAACTTCATCCCATTGCACAAGCAATTGGCTATCAGGACTGAGTAGCTGAGTGGATAACGCGATGGCGTTTGAAGCGTATGGTACTGGGTTCGAGTCTGAAAGTGGACATCAACTCTGAGATTCATGCACATCCAGTTGACAAGTGCCGAATAGGACGGAACACGAGCCTTTAATACCATTGCTATCCACTATCCATCATTGCTTATAATGCTTGTGAAATAAGGCTATATCGAGGCAATACGCAAAGTATGCACATATGCCAATAACAGACTGATCAATTTCAGTCATAAACATCAATGGGAAGATTCAAACAAACAATACCAAGTGAATTTATACAGTTTAATTTTGTGACTTTGAAGTCCGGCTAATTATGACGTGACTTATACGACTCATATAATCTTAGTACTGTGCTAAACCAATAACGTTCGACCGGTATGAGCAGCCTAACATCCTTATTGGTCCTTTGTCCGCCTAACTCTTTCAGTTGAGTCCAGAACGCTAATAACAGTTTCCACTATGCTAATCATTTATTTCAAGCATACTTAACTTATATACCAGCCAAACAGACGAGATCCACACCATAAAATAGGAAATAACATCTATACAAGATCAAGCCCCAAAAGTAGCTGTGAACGTTGGAGATGATAATTCATAAACTGAACATAATTTAAGAATAGTAAATTGTATCATAATAGTCTATAGATCAAAATAAAGCTTGTAATAAGAGGAGTATAGGTATGCATATTCTGGTTACTGAATAAAGTTATACAATAAGAATAGTTTTCAGAAGTACGAAATTAATTGATTTTCGATACTGGGAGTAAATACTCAATCTGTTCTGAATGTAGATGTCATATGTAAATCTTCAAATTACTACTTTTATAGAAATGTAATTGATAATTTAATGGTTGGATTTATGAGTCGATTAAAGTCAGATTGAAAGTTTTGTGTTCGATTTCTTTCGGCGGTATCATGAATACGTACTGATGAGGAGTTTCATAGTAGGATGAATTGACCGTCTAGTGTATCCAGATTTTCAATGATGGTTTAGCTTAAATCAATTCATTGATTCAACTATTAAATTACTATAATCTCCACAAAACCCCCTTTCTGATAATAATTTATAATTAGTTAGAAATCGACGTGTACTGAACTTTTGGTAGTGCACGATTAAGATACACTCATGATGTGTTATTAGTTTTGTAAATTAGTTATTTATATACAGTTGGATATAATTGTACTGTATAATAAATTCAGTTATGTAGTGTCCCCAAATGCCCTGATACGATCGAAGGTGGGGACAGTCAGCTCTCCCTCTCCAAACGCTCTCACATAGCCACGTGTAAACAGCCACTGACAAGGAAGTCCTACTCACTGCATTCTCGTCGCATTGCTATTGTTTATCAAATTGAGAGGACGGAAATCGAATGTCCGGCGCTTTAACCGGGTTGGTGGATATGGAGGATCCAGGATCCAAACCAATTGTGCACATGGATTTCAATATCCTGATGGAACAAATGGGTATGAACCTATTGTTGGTCACCGGTTACCATGTGACTGCATCTTCTTACGTTGCTCCACTGTTTTGTAGATCAGATATTCAGGTCGAAGTCTCCGGTTATGTCCCCGTAAGATAACCACCTACTTCGGTTTAGGCACTTGGACAGTATCACAGCCTACACACAAATCAATTAACTTGTATAATGCATATATTTTCGGTAACCCTTTGTACTAATATTTATGTTTTCAAATACATAATGATTTTTTCTTTTCATCATTTAATGAATCATCATTAATAGTATTATGTATTTTAATTCTTATTGAAACTTCAACCAGGAAGGTCTAGCGACGCATTATATCCGACAAACCAAAATGTAAAGATAACATTGAAACAATAATCGTTAAAATTACTCCATCCAACTCTATCCTAGGCAATCCTTTCCAGTTGTTACCAGTTGCTATTCATTCTATTCATGTCTGCTTCCAATTCTCTACACAATGTGTTCTTTCCTCTTTTTCGTTTCACTTCGAGATTCCAAGTTAGCGATTGTTCCTTAAACTTATAACCCAGTAACGTTAGAAATTATATAATCGGTTACTATTATTTCTAGATGGGCATAAAGGCAAATGGTTTATTCAATGATTACCATTTTAGTAACAATCCACTTTAATAATCATCTCAGTCAAACAAATAAATCCATATTGTCATTGTAAACACTGGGGTATGAAATTTACACTACTTATAAGTAGTCTAAAAACGTTTATTAAACTTATTACCTCACCATTAAAAGTTAATATGGTCGGTGAAATTGATTAAACTCAAAATGTAAGGCTATTTTCATTATGCGATCATACATAAAGAAATAGCCAAATGATATTTTCAAGCAACAGGCAGAAGAAATATACATTTATTACAACAAGTTGCCATGTATTTACATATTACATATACTTTCTCACGCCTGTTATCCCTCGTGAAGGAACATCGGCCACTCACCAGCATTCTCCATCCAACTCTATCCTAGGCAATCCTTTCCAGTTGTTACCAGTTGCTATTCATTCTATTCATGTCTGCTTCCAATTCTCTACACAATGTGTTCTTTCCTCTTTTTCGTTTCACTTCGGGATTTCAAGTTGGCGCTTGCTTCGTAATGCAGTTTGATGATTTCTTCAATGTATGTCTTATCCACTTCCAGACATATAACATATACATATCCTTTATTTGTTTATTTTCGTCTTTCGGTGTATTCTACCATTTGGAGTGTCTTCTCATCTGTTAACACTTTGCTTTCAATGTGCTGAAACTCTTCACTCTGTCTAACAATTTCTGTTCATTCGATGCCATGTCCCACCATACACTACTTACAAACAATCTTCTGGTAAGTTCATCTTCAAGAATGTTACAATAATATTTAAATAATAATATTAATAAATTGTGTGGACGGTACACAGTTGAAGTTGAGGAAACTCTAAGAAGCCCAGAAGGAATCGAACATATTCCATCCAATCAGCTTTTTGAAGAATATTGTAGAATCATTACGTGTAGCTTCCCTATTGGACAATACTAATAACCCCCTATGTGAGGATTGGATAACTATAATGATGATTTCGTTTCTACTAAAAACTATTAAAACCTGGCAGTTTAGTACCATAATCGACACTGTTTAGAATAACATTCCTTCTACTTGTCTTCTTCTGCCTGCTGATTTTGTTACTTGGGAGGGTTCTACCGTTCGAGTACTCAAGTTATACGTGACATACTAAGAGTTTAAGTTCAAGATATAACATAAATGGTTTAATTGAAGGTCACTGAATTGAAATTCAGATTTTAAACTACAATGTCCAAGACATACATCAAAATTTTGTAATGTTAATTAGTTAAATTTTTCATAGTTGAGATCATGAGTCAATTGAAGTTAGACCATCATGGAAAACCTGGATGTATTGGACGGCTGTTTCGTCCTATTATGGGGCTCCTCAACAGTGCGCATCCACAATCCCTTCTCTGGAGATTCAAACTCAAGCCCTACCAATCTCGCGCCAGAGCACTTAGCCTCTAGACCACTGAGTCGGTATCTAACGGTGTTAATGTCTAACTTCAACCAATCCACGAAGTTTGAGCAATCGTTCACCAATTGTCTTCAGTGAGTTGATATCTCAACAACAGACGTGGTTGAACTCCACTGGTCATTGCTTCCCACTAGAACTCCAGGACTGGTAAGTCCTGGGTTCGAATCTCGAGAGGTGGGATCGTGGATGTGCACTGCCACTAAGGAGTCCCATAATAGGACGAAACGGCCATCCAATGCTTCCACGTTTTCCATGGTTGTCTAGCTTCAATTGACTCATGATTTCAACTATGAAAACTACTGAAATCCTCACAAAACCCCTTTCTGATTAGTTAAATTATTTAATTCATGCGCCTTTAAAACCAAAAAAATTAATCAATAATGAAAATTTTCAAAACATTTAATCAATAAATTGTTCAATTTTAAACATTTCTCTATATTGTACATTTATTTATACTGTTATACAATAATAGCTTAAGGCGTTTCATATTCAATT
This sequence comes from Schistosoma mansoni, assembly GCF_000237925.1. Classification (NCBI taxonomy): domain Eukaryota; kingdom Metazoa; phylum Platyhelminthes; class Trematoda; order Strigeidida; family Schistosomatidae; genus Schistosoma; species Schistosoma mansoni. The sequence continues at coordinate 1,363,863 of NC_031496.1, forward strand.
AAATATAGTGGTAGTTCATTCTGATCAATAATTAGGTGGGTAACATCATTGATGAATGTGGAAGATCTGATAGAGATGTAAAAGGTGAGGATTGGCAAAGCAAAAGGCAGTATTTCTACAATTGAAGAACATATGGAACTCTAAACAACTGTCAACCAATATCAAAGTTACAATCTTCAATACGAACGTTATGATAGTCCTTCTGTATGGAGCTGAAGCTTCAAGAACCTACTACAACCATCATCAAAAATGTACAATTATGTCTATGTAAAAGATACTCAACATCCATTGGCTGGATACTATCAGCAACAGCATACTGTGAGAGAACAAACCAGCTTTTAGATAAAGAGGATAGGATATACATTGAGGAAATCATCAAACTAAATCACGAAGGAAGCGCTAACTTGGAATCCTGAAGGGGGATGGAAAAGAGGAAGGTCAAAGAGAATTGGAAGCAGACATGAAAAGGATGGATAGCAACTTGTTATATCTAGAGCTTTGATTCTTGCAATGGCCGCATACTACTAGACTACTTGAACGATCGACCCCGCAATGTCGCAAGAGAGAAGACAGAAGAACTAGTAAGTAGGAATTTTATTCCCAAAAACAGTGTCAAAATATAGTACAAAAACCTCATGTATTTATAGTTTTTGGCTGAAAGTAAATCATCATTTCGGACAGCTAATAGGCACATAGGGGGTCATTCTTATCCATCCAATAAGGAAGCTACACGTTGACATTCTAGAATATTTCCCTAGAAGTGATTGGATGGAATGTGTGCGGCTCTTTCTGGGCTCCTTGAAGGCTTCCTAGAGTTTACCAACGAGCCATCCTTACATAACTGGAAAGGATTACTCAGGAGGATGCTAGTGAGAGGCCTATTTTCCTTCATGAAAGGTAACAGGTGTAAGTAAGTAAGTAAGTCTGATCAGTAAAGATTGCATATATAAGTAATATTTATTATAAAATAAAATGCCTATTAACTGACAACTCAGTTAATCTTCATTGTCATTACGCAGAAACACTTTAAAAGGTAATAAAATCTAATTACATCGATTGACACTATCGATAATAAGTGACGGTCATTAGCAAAGTAGAATCTCATGCATATATGGATCATTATTAGAAGGGGGGTTTTTTGGAGATTTTAGTAATTTTATATGGTTGAAATAATGAGTCAATTGAAACTAGACCATCATAGAAAACCTGGTCTGATGGTTAAGCGCTCGCGCGCGAGACTGATAGGTCCTGGGTTCGAATGTCGTGAAGCAGGATCGTGGATGCACACCGATGAGGAGTCCCACAATGGGACGAAACGGTCGTCCAGTGCTTCCAGGTTTTCCATGATGGCCTAGCTTCAATTGACTCATGATTTCAACTTTATATGGATCAGTTCAAGTGACTGTATTTCATTAGTATATCAAGATTAAATGATCGAAACGGAGTCAGTGTTGCAGGAATATATATACTCAAGACTGTTGCCCCTCCTGAAGCCTGCAAAGCTAACCAAAATTCTTCAAGGACCTTTTTCCTCAGCTCTCCTTTCCAGTTGTTGCCAAGCCCTGTTGATTCATTTGATCTGACTCTTCTCCTCTCTAGTATTCAGGGTTCTAGGTTAGGGCTTGGCTTGCAAGATAGTTTAATGGTTTCCCCATAGTGTATTCTATCCATCACCATCATTTCCTAATCTCCTCCTCAACTGGCAGCTGGTTTGTTCTCTCCCAGGGTAGGGTACTGCTGACGGTGTCTGGTCAATGGGTTTGAAGTGCCTTGGGTAGATAATAGTTTATAAATATACTTAGTATTCCGAAGATTGTAGTGTTAGTTATCGGAGTTTCACCTCTATGCAATAGAGCTGTTTGAATATTTGTTGTGAAAACACTGACTTCGATGTTGGATGACAGTTCTTTACAGTTCTAGATATTCTTCAATTGTATGAATGCTTCCCTTCCTTTATCAAGCTATGCCTTCATATCTTCATCAGATCCTCATTGTTTATCAATCATGTTGTCCAAGAATGTAAAAGCTTCCAATTCATTCAAAGCTTTGCTATTAAGTGTGATTTGGTTGGTGTACACATTGTTGCATTTAAGGATCTTACTTTTCTATTGCGTATGTTGAGGCCTACTGCTGCAGAGACTGCTGCTACACTTGGCCGTTTTCACCTACATTTCTTGGTGTGTATAGGACAGGAGAGTGAGGTTATCTGCGAAATGTAAATAATCTAGAGGCATTCAAACTGTGCTTCCCCTGATATGTGGAGGTCTTCATGTTTCAATCAATAGCTAGTGAAGAGAGGGAAGGTGAGAGCAGATAGTCTTTTCAGATACTTCCTCTTCTAGATTGTTCTTTTAATGGTTGCCTGGTATTTCATATCCTCGTATTCATCTTATCTAGTGCTCTTCTACACTTGTTTGTTTACTTTTTCATATTCACCTTTAAGCTTGTTTTTATCGGCTGTTATTGGTTCCCTTTGATTTTTCCTTTATACATTCCTACAGAAGGTGTCTATAGAGACCTATTCCTTTTGTTATTGTCTCCTGAGGTCCAATACTTGGCATGTTAAAGTTATTTCTAACATAAATTATATTCAAAACAAAGAAGCTGCACTGGTACTCGCTTATAGTGTGTTAAAATGCTAGAAATATTTGATGACCTTTTTTTTTAGAAAAACGAGTGTCTATGCAACTTTATCAAGAAATACTAATCAAACCTATCAACAGAAAGGAAATCCAACAAATGGGATCATCCTACCATATCTAAAGGGACATATTATTAGGTTCATTTGGAATAGATGTGTACCACATAAACAAATAAAGTCACTTCATATAGTTGAGATCATGAGTCAATTGAAGTTAGATCACCATGGAAAACCTGGAAGCACTGGACGGCCGTGTCGACCTACTGTGGGACTCTTCAGCAGTGACCATCCACGATCCCACCTCACGAGAGTCGAACGCGGGACCTATCAGTCTCGCGCCAGATCACTTAACCAATAGACCACTGAGCCGGCATCCAACGGTGTTGATGTCTAATCTCAACCAATCCATGAAATTTCGTGACCAACTTCCATTGTACTGAGGTAGATACCTGTCTCTACCTGACATGGATTAGCTCCACTGGTCACGACTTCTCACTAGAACTCCAGTAATTACCTCATGGAGCTAGTCACTAGTGAGCATATGATTATTATAAGGGGTTTTGTGGAGATTTGGTAATTTTATATAGTTTAGATCATGAGTCCAAGTTTTCCATGGTGGTCTAGCTCCAATCACTGCTCTCTAATTGGCGGTATTATCACGTTCTACAATAACAGGGCATCTAGGTAACAAGTTATAACAAAAGGGGAAGATAATCAATATAAATAATCAGATAACCATAGGTTAAAGTTCGACATACAACTTATCAGTCATCTATGGGGAAATTCGAATATGCCCCTTCTGCTTTGAGTTTATACTGATGATATTGTTCAGAGGAACAATAGAAGCTTGACGATCAAACTATCCAGCTTAGAAAAAGGAAAACTATCTATGTTAGTACATATATTTTTAATGTATATTTATTAGACACTCAGTTCATATGATTTTCATATTTTCTTAACTATAATCTATTTTATGAATCAACTTTAGTTATATCTCATTTTGCTTCCGAAATGCCGTGGTACAGCCGAGAGTGGGGAGGGCCCGCCCTCCCTATCGAAATGCTATCATATGGCCACGAGTATATAGCCTCTGACAGGAAATTCCTACTCACTACCTCCTTGTGGCATTACTGTTGTTTACGAAATTGAGAGGATGAAAAGTGAATGTCCGGTGCTTTAACCAGGTCGGTGGATACGGAAAGTCCACCTAGGGGAGTTGGAAAACCCTTATTCCAAATCAATGGTGCACATGGGCTCCAGTATCCTGATGAAATAAAATGGCATATGAACCATGGGGCTGTATCTCCTCACGATGCTCCACTGTCTTGTGGGTTATGTTTTTACTTATTCTGCTTTCTGATCCTGTTATTTATTCATTTAATCATATGGTTTCTTTTGTGGTATGGGTTACTTATATCCTCATAAGTAGTATATAACGATGGTCAGACATAGAATGTATTTCAGTAGAAGACTGATAAGGAAAGAACCAAAACGGGACGCAAGTGGTATGGAAATGCATGAACAATAGTAATAATCAGAGACGATGGAATGATATTTGCAGAAGGAACGTTCAAGAGTAAGACAATTGATTGATAGTTTACACATTAACTATTTACTGTATGGTTGTCAGATTTTAATGAGATAGTCTGTAATTTCCGTGACAAATACAGTCGATTGTCCCCTCTAGTGTTCCTGTTCATTACATTTCGACTTGATATATAGAGGGTATATTTGCTATCTTTCCTTATAACATGGATGGGGTTTTAGAACATGAAAATACCATGAGGTAGTAGATGTTACCACATAAGGTCACTGAATCCAGGTCGTCGTGAGACATCAGCGATGTTAATTGAAGTATAAATAAGATAGCATCACATTATGGTTTATCAATAGGATGTTAATGTAATAGAATACGACTTCTTTGAAAAATGCGATAATCTTAAATAATTAAAATATGAGATAGAGAGTCATCTGAAATAATTTAACGCTTATACTATAGAATTCATCAGTAGTTATATTGTACCGTTACTTACATACGTATATGTACCGCATTTCAACTAACTAGTTAATTTATAGATCGCAGATATCAGAATTTTCAATACGAATGTCAAGACAATTCTGCTGTATGGAGCGGAAACGTGGAGAACTAAGAAAGCCATCATTCAGAAGATACATGTGTTTATTAACAGTTGTCTACGTAAAATACTTCGGATCCGTTGGCCAGACACTATCAGCAACATTCTACTGTGGGAGACAACAAACCAGATTCCAGCGGAGGAAGAAATCAGGAAGAAGCGCTAGAAGTGGGTTGGGCACACTTTTAGGAAATCACCTAACTGTGTCACAAGTCAAGCCCTCACATGGAATCCGGAAGGGAAGTGGAAAAAAGGAAGGCCAAAGAACACATTACACCGGGAAATAGAAGCAGATATGAAAAAGATGAATAACAACTGGAAGGAACTGGAAAGGTTTGCCCAAGACAAGGTTGGATGAAGAATGCTGGTCTGCGGCCTATGCTCCTCCACGAGGGGTAACAGGCGTAAGTAAGTAATATGAGTGTCAATCCGAATTATGTGATCAAGAATCAGTAACAACTATGTATCATTTATAAGATGTAACTATGCTAATTTTATTTGATATATGATTTGATGCTCAATAAACGGCTTGATCATAGCCGGAACAATGAAGAGTTTGAGTCTGCATAACTTGAGGATAGATTTCAGCTACATATGAGTAGAACGCTCGTTCCTTCCTGTGAAACCATGCCCTTTGGGTCATTTGAAGAACGGTAGAACCATACATAATGAATTTAAGGTTAGAGGGAGTAGTAATACTATCATTTGTATTGGACTGTTGCACCAGAATTGTTCCTTATGAATAATCAGTTTTAAATACATACGTATGCTATGTGAAATGGATACTAATTTTTATCCAGTTTATATTATGAACTAATACCAAACGAAGAAAGGAAGAGTGCAACATGATTAGAAGTCTCATTGTAGTTTGAAACATTTATTCACGATCCATTTAACGGTATTCGAACCCGGACTTTCAGATCTCTTGGTGTATATTTTAAGTTTAAGCTAATGAAGTTTAGATCCAGTGATTTATACTGTTCATTTCAGTCTATTAGTAAATTGGTACGATCCTTATACAGTACCATGGTACTATTGTGGTGTATGCTACTGATGTCAACAGATATGAGTAGCATGTATCATCAATCGAAAGTGGAATACTTAGCAGCAGAAGGTTAAGAAGATCAAAGAAAAGAGAATCAGGACAGTGAATAATTGCTGTGGAAATGAAGGAACTGTGAAGTCTGAGACGATTGACTGATATTTGCAAAAGGAACAGTGAAGTTTGAGACAATTGATTGACATTTTGCAATTTAAGTATGTACTGTATGGTTCTCAGATTTTATAAAGATGTTCTGTAATTTTAAGTTCAAATATATCTGGTTGTCCCCATTTGTGTTCTCATCCACTAGATTTGGTGTCGCTGCCAACTAGGAGGGTGGTAGAATGCTATTCTGCGGACGCCGTTGTGGGCCTGAAGCTAAAGTGCCAGTTGGAGCAGACTGATGCGGAAAGGTGACATCGAGTGTTTATTTCCTACATGTTCTACTTAGAAAGTAACTAATCCTTTCAAACTACACAAACGTCTCAATAGAACGAATCAATTTACTGGTTATTTCGACTTTCTTTTATAATGAACTTAGTTTCACAAAATACCACATCATCCTTCTGAATAGACAATCAGTGAATTATATCTAAGCTTAAATACGTTAAATGTAGTCGTTTTTGCTGAAAATGCATTTATACCATTGAAAAACGTATTTCATGTTATACCCTTTTCAATCTATTAATTTAATTTTTGTTGAACCCACAACGTATTTAACTTCTTCATTTAAATAATTAGAACAGTTCCTTCCATCCTACTTTATGGCTGTGAAACATGGCCGGTAAGTGTAGAGGATATTCGTAGGCTGCTAGTATTCGATCATAGGTATCTTCGAAGCATTGCTCGTATATTCTGGGACCACCGAGTAAGCAATGCAGTACTATGTAAGGATGTCAAATCAATTGATGAAGTAATGAAACTTCATCAGTGGATATGGTTGGGACACGTATTGCGTATGCCCAACTAACGACTGCCCCGACGAGCGATGTTTTATGGTGTAGGAGTAGATTGGAAGAAATCTAGGGGTGGCAAGACTAAAGCGTGGCACAAATCCATGAATTCACTGACAATTGAACTGAGACATGTTGGTAGGTGTAGACTACCTAGTTGGGATCCGAGAGATGATAGCAATCGATGGTTATAGACCTTGAATGACATGGCTCAAAATCGTTTGCAATAGCGAAGGTGCATGCACTCTTTATGTTCTGCCAAATTCTAATCTTCTGAATTCTTCAAGTCCCTTTCTTTTTTCTCTTTCCAAATTTGTTTCACTGGATTATACTCCTTGAATAACATCTTCAAACCCTTATCTTTCCAATTACTGCTTATACTCTAAAGTAAAGGGATACATATCAGCCCATTCACAAAATGGGAATGATTCCTAAGCAGCAACTGTTAATTAATCGAACTGTTTTTATTTAAACACATGAACACTGGTACAAGTAAGCATCGGAAAGATATGCGCCACATAAATCATTTGATTTAATATGAGGTCTGGATACTGCCCGTGGGCTCAAACCGAAACAGGTGGTTTTCTTAGGGGAGCACTCCCCGAGCCTTTAACCTGAAGGTCTAATCTACAAGGCAGTAGAACAACGTCAGAGGATGCAGTCCCGTGGTTTCCGGTGTCCAACAATAGGTTCATACGCTATTTGTTTTTTTAGGATCCTGTAGCCCATGTGCACCATTGGTTTGGAATGAGGGTTTTCCAACTCCTCTGGGTGGAACCTCCGTGTCCACTTACTCGATTAAAGCGCCGGACATTCGCTTTTCGTCCTCTCAATTTCGTAAACAACACCCCCGCCGCGAGAATGTAGTGAGTAGGACTTCCCTTGAAATGGTTGTATACTCGTGATCATGTGAGAGCATTTCGAGAGGGAGAATTAACTCTCCCCACTCCCGGCCGTATAAGGGCATTTGGAGGCAGTAACGTATGGTTGACCGAAGTATTGACAATCCGAACATTTCCGAAGTAATGATCAATGAATTTGAGTGATTTACAACAATATATTACAAAGGTGAGATGGTTCCTAATAAACAAAAAAACCTAATTAATATTACGGAGCCAACCAGATATTACTCAGAGACGAATATGAAGAAAGACATTTTCATTGTTTGTGTACAACAAACTGAACACAGTGGTTATGTTAACCAACCGCTAAACAGATTAGCTAGTGCTCTAATATCGTGTACATGACTAAAAAACAGATGCTTGTGCAATGTTGAGTGCTATCTGATGATAAGTATATGATCACTTAAACGATGGAAGAAAAAACCATGAGATCACACCGTGAAGTTATTGACTGCTGTGTTGATCCAAGCCTGTAGGTACGAACTGCCTGGTTGCAATCGATGCGATACTTACAACTAGTAATTAGAGAAACTGAGTGATACAATGTTAAATTGTTCGTAGCTGCATTCTTTCGTTAGTTTTTTCTACACCTTAAACAAGATGTCATCTCTTATTCTATATCAATTAAGCTCATTTCTTCATAACTGTACATCTTGTTAATTGTGGTAAATATACAGAATATTAGTACACCATATTCAATCAGTCATCATTAACACAGGACCTATCAGGAATGAACAATTTATGCGGATTGATATAAGACCTTTGTCACATAGCACATATTAAGAATTTCAAGATAATTGTTTGAATGGAAAACATGTTATCATGACGTAACTCCTATTTATTTATTTAAACACATAAATATTGGTACAAGGAAGCACCAGATACATATGCACCACACAAATCTCATTCGATTTGTGTGAGGGCTGGGATACTGCCCAGGTGCCCAAACTGAAGCAGGTGGTTTTCTTAGGAGGCCACAGCCGGAGCCTTTGACCTGAATGTCTGATCCACGAGGCAGTGGAGCATCATGAGGAGATGCAGTCCCATGGCAGCCGGTGACCAACAATTGGTTCATACGCCATTTTCTCTCTCAAGATACTGGAGCCCATGTTCACAATTGGTTCCGAATGAGGGTTTTCCAACTTCCCTAGGTGGATCCTCCGTGTCCACCAACCCGGTTAAAGCTCCTGCCGGACATTCACTTTTCGTCCTCTCAATTTCGTAAACAACAGTAATACCATTAGGAGGCAATGAGTAGGACTTCCCTGGCAGAGGCTATATACGCGTGGACATGTGAGAGCATTTCGAGAGGGAGAGCGGACTCTACCCACTCTCGATCATACCAGGGCATTTGGGAGCCACATAACTCCTACATAAAGAAAATTGAAGCACTCAAAACTGATGTATAGATTAACTGTTTAACCAAAATAAAATTCTATCCCACCCTCATCCATACATATATATTTATATTGATGGAACATAGACATGAACAGAGTTACTAAGCTCCTAATGCACAGAATACCTGGTATACACTCTAAACATATTTATATTCTCCAACCGTGCACAAACAAACAAAAAAAACACACGTAAAAGTCGAATCATAAGATAGAAAAAAGGGAATGGATAAAAAAAGCACCGTAATTTGAAGAATCGACACACATATCCCCACTTCCCTTATTTACGTACAATCTATATATCGAAAGATATGTGCATATGAAATACAAATAAATATATATGTATATATATATATATTTATATAAGTAAATATTATAGAAAATTAATAATGGGAAATAATTGAAAAAAATAGTAGTAAACCACCGTAAAGATACACACCACTGAGGGGAGAGGGCGGGATGAAAAAACATATACCCTATCATTATGAAGTGGAAAAACAAAATTATGTCAACTCAACCAGTCATTGTACATACATACACTCACTCACACATACACACACGAACACATATACATAGAAAAGAAAAATAGATATGCGCAACAAAAATCTCTCCTTCTTCATGATCATAGTCAATAATAGAATCATAAAAAGGGGGGGAATAAAGGGATTATTCAAAAGGTAATAAAAGAACAGAAAATCACAACAACAACAAATTTTTTTTACAGAATGGTGATTAACACCTGTATAGTTTCGTTCCAAGTAAAGAATGATAAGAATAATATGGAAAGTTTGTCACATTCTAGGATCGTTTAGATAATTCATTTGATAACCAATCTAATCCTTCAAATAGTCCTTCACCTTGTGTAGCACAAGCAAGTTGGATATGCCACTATATTAGGATGATAATAAATAAAAAAAACAATGTGAACATTAACGATATACATAACATAAACTATGTGGGTATGTGGTTTATGAGTGAGAATTGAATTATGACTTATCTATATATACTACTAATGAAAAATTAATTTGATCAAGATCGGAAGAACCTTTACTGTAGTAGTAAGACAATTGGGATCAAAGATTGATCCTTTAATTTTGTTGAACACATCGACCAGCTTACTTGGGAGTATCATCAGCATTGGTAAGTGGATTGACACCAGTTTAGAAAGTTCAGTTGATTTGTGCCGACATACGTTACTTGCAGTATAGGCGAGATGTTCACCTGCTAACCAAAACGACAAATATACCGAGAGCCAATTCGCTCTACTCTATTTTACAGCTATGAAACACGGCTTTTGAACATAGAGAATATTCGTAGGTTACTAGTATTTAAAAATAAATACTTTTCAATAATTACTCATGCACGATAGGATCATTGAGTGATCAATGCTGAGGCTAGAAAGTATAATACGTGAAGGTGGTAAATCTGTAGATAAAGTGTTAGTGAGTCTTTATCAACTGAAGTAGTCGGGATATGTATTACGCATGTCCAACCACTGTCTACAGCAACACGCGGTGTTGGCTGATGGTGTAGCAGTATGTTGGGAAAAAAGCTAGGAACATCCGAGCCAAAAAGTGGTACCAGTCCATGAAGTTACTGACTGTTGGAGTAAACCAAGCGAGTACATGTGGACTGTCAAAAGTTGAGGTTTGTGCGATTGTCGTGTCCAATATTTAAAGACTCAGGGTAACATACCTGAGAATCATTCGAAACGGCGACGTATTCATCCCTTGTCTCTAGATTACCTTGTGAAATTTCTTGATTCTACGGATCCATATATTTTTCTTGGATCATATATTCTATGCCTAATTTTTCCCATTACCATTAGCATTACCACTACCTCTACTACTCTGGGATTAAACTTGGCGATTTTATTTCGTTACAGCAACAGATGCTCGATATCACGGCTTGTTTTGTCACTTGCTAATAAAGGGCATGAGAGATTTCGGCAGCTTTTAGGGTCGCTCAAGAGCTTTGGTAAGGTAAAAATTTACCTAACATTTACATCTACTTTAAAATAACCAACCAAGCGATAATATTAGCTTTTACAAACTAAATGTATTAAATCTGTATATAGAAACATCATCAATTTATGTACTCGATTTTAAAGTAAACTTTGTGTTGGAGCTAGCAATATATATGGGTTGACCAAATCGAAGCAGGTGGATAGTTCTGAAGCTACGACTCAGTAGTTGAACGTCAAGTTCTTTAAACATAAGACAAATTCTCTACTGCAATAATAGATTCTGAAATAAGTGGAAGGTATTTACTACTCTAAATCAGTATCCACACTAACCGTGCAAACTGAAGAAATTAACCACTTTTTAAGAATAAAGTTGGATTTTTTTTATAACTGGTTGTTCCTAATATAAAACAGTGTAACTCATATACCAGTGTCTTAACCACTAGGTTATTGCTTCACGTTTGTGACATGAAGCTGAATAGAAACGAAAAGACTAAATTCATCTGACATGATAGACAAGTGAAACAGAGTAGGATGAACTTTTGCTAATAGAGGCAAGTGAAGCATGCAGATGGCCACTAAAAGTTAGTTCCCTAGCAATTGATGATTTATATACATTGCAATTTGTTTCAAAAACTACGTTTGTAGAGGTGAAGTGATATGCTCTTTGAAAAACTCTTACCTAATAAATTTTTCTAGAAAATTGTTATTTAACGGGATTATACAATTCACCATCTGGTATTAAAACGTCTACTGATGAGATCGTTGATACACATTTAACTGTCACTCATTTCCAAAATAAAATGGTATGTGATCTTAACTTCTAACCCCATATTCAACAAAAAACTTTAGAATCACATTGGACGGTTTTATCTTAGTCTTTTGTTCTGTATACTATGATTCATAACTGGTAATACTGAAAAAATCAGTTGCATGGTGAAGTAAATAAAACTACATGTTAGCAAAGGAAAGACATAAATTGGAGAAAAAAGTTTAACTTATCTACTTACAGGTCTATTTCGAATTTCACGTAAACGCAACTTTTCAGCAACTTCCGCAGTTGACATAGCATTTGGTAAATCTTGTTTATTTGCAAAAACTAAAATAACAACATCTCGTAGTTCATCCTCTAAAAGCATTTTATTCAACTCTTCGGCAGATTCACTGATACGATCACGATCATTGCTATCAACCACAAATATGAGACCCTAGAACGTGTCGTGATAAACACATCAAATTTACTTGTGTATTCTGGAAATAATGTCTCCACAAGCGTCGAATTTTATCTTGACCACCTACATCCCACACTGTGAAATTAATATTTTTGTACTCTACAGTCTCTACATTGAATCCAATTGTTGGAATTGTTGTGACTACTTCGCCTAATTTAAGCTTGTATAGTATTGTCGTTTTTCCTGCAGCATCAAGTCCGACTGCAAAAATCGAAACAGGTTACTTTATGTGGTAGAGATACATGGGCAAAGCAACTGAAGTTAAAAATAGAAAGCGAAGTGGAAGACATCACAAGCTTTTTGTTGAAGTGTACCAAACCAGACGGGTTTCCAGAAAAACTGTTTTGGAGAAAACCTGATACGACTTGGTGACTGAGAGTATGTACACACACAACTTTCAAACACACAGAGGTGTTATCCCATTGGTCATAAGTTAAGACCTATTTTACCTTCGCTTGAACTACGTGACACTGCAATGTTTGACATCAATGTGGTTAAAGGTCAAATATGTAGACTTGTGGATGGTTCTCAAGGTTTACATTACTTATAACCAGTTTTGTGATGAGTAGCAAGACAAAAGTGACTATCGGTTCATATTTAAAACAAAGTAATTTTTCTACTTAATAACTAAAATGCTAACTTTACGGTTCTTAAACATTGGAATTGATAGACTTTAGCAACCAAAATGCTTCCAACCCATTGAACAGAAATGAAAACAAACGATCGCTATAGTCAAACATCTGTAAAAATGTGGCATTAGCATTAACTAAATGTGTTTGCAACTTAATTAAGAAATACAATTAATACACTTGGATCTAAGTTATGGTTCGTATGAAAGTTAATGATACTCACGAAGGAACTGAAATGAGGATTGAATGAGACTTACTACTTGAAAGTCCATTGTCCCAGATAATATGCGAGTTCCAACAAATAGATACGATAGATGGTGAGGTCATACAAGTGGTGATTTGCGTAGTCTACTCAAAGTACTAAGCGACCACCTTGAAATGTATACATGCTTTACCATAATTGACACCTGACACAAAACTTATTCATATTTGCCAAACAGGAAATGTCCTGTAGCAGGAAGGTGACACGACTAGCATGTAGACATTTATCAATTATCCATGAAACGATGTCAAAAACACAGATCTACATCTGAGTATATGTTTAAAGGTAGCTAGGTATACTACACAACGCATAGTGCACTTCTGATTTATGAAATTACTACTGGTGGAATCTGTCCGGCAGAACATAGGATCATGTGAAACACGTACACTCCCGCACCAAATTTTAAGCGTCAAAAGGTCTAGGGAACTGATATCAACACTAAAAGGTTGCTAGCAAGGCTCTAAAGCAAGTGATATAGGTACTAGGCATCAACCTGTTTACCATATGTACATAGTCTCCGACTCAGGTCCACAGGAGGGCATTACTAATGGTTTGAAGCAACTAACACAGTGTAACTAAAAGTTTACATACGATAATAACAATAAAATAAGCAGCTGAACCTCCACATACAGAAAAATAGGATATATGTCAGGCATATGGTCCCTAAAAGATCTGATACACAATAATTGCAGACAAAGATAAATTGGTCTTTCTCACTCATTAGAATTCTCATGGACTTCTTCCCAAATAATCTTTGAAAGACCGATGAGATTGTTAGACCCATGATGCGTACACGTAATGCCGTAACGCAAACCTTTTAAAATCCGTTCATTAAGTAATTCAAACAATGTGGTTCATTCTATAACTCTAGTCTTAAGTATTACTAATCTCATCCACTTTAATAAAGGTCCAAAAATTTTCCGATATTTGAACTTGATTAGTAGCCTGTTATGTCGCACATTATCATGTGCTTCGCTGAAGTCCACTCAAACTATATCCTCTAGTTTTACACCCTTACTGGATTCTTTGAGGAGTGAATGTTAACTAACCTTATCCTCTGTCTTTTACTATAAGAACCGCTTGAACCTTCCGTTCAATTTGGATATGGTTTCAAGGTGTCTCAACTATACCATCAATCTCAAGTGAGTGTAGCGGTAAATAAATTCCCAAAATCAGTAGCTCTGTAAGTCTTCGACATCTGATGCTGGCCTCACTAGTTCTAATGAACTCACCTACCTGAAGGCGCTCGGTTATGCATCCACACCAGTCCACGAGTGAGTACACCGGGCTTCATTTCTACAACCGCTAGCCAGTGTGAATAGTCACTTCTCGATATATCGATATTCCATCAAATATATCTTTTAGCCTCTTCGCTTCTAACTTCTGATTTCACTGAGTTGGCATATTTCGATTATGAAATGTGTTATTGGTTAAGGTGTTATCAAACCTCAAATACTCGTAGCATCTTGAGTGTTGAGGTCGACGTGATCTGGTGCACCTATTCGTAAACTGTGTGTCCCTTGTGGGAACTTTATATATCATTTCTTTAATTTAGTTTTGATACGCTGTGATATTTTTTCCGTATTTCCTGATTTTTACCTCCTTCATTGCTATACTTTACATTCATCATGATCTAACAGACTCTTACGCCATCCTCGTTTCAGCTGATGCCATTCAAACCTGACAACATCAAAGCGTGGTTCTGTTACGCAGTAGCTTACTTCCATGGACACAGCTTGACCGCTCCACGTGCACAATTCCTCACAATAGTGAAGGCACTAGCGCACGATTTCAATAGATATTTCACACCCAGTATGTTTACTAGTGATGTTTTCGAAGCTTATGAAACTCTAAAACGGTCTATTCTGAAACGTGGAGATGTAACCGATAAAAAAGTTAAATCAACTGCTGAATAACATCAATTTTCAACATGGCTCAGCAATGGACATGTCATTACGAATGAGAAAAGTAATCGATCAAAGGACTTTCTACAATGCCCTGTTTAGACAACTTTTCTTGTCTAAGCGTCCTCAACAGGTGCAGACAGTACTTGTCTCATTTTAAAACAACGCTGTGGTCGAGCTGGCCGCATCGTCATACCGAATTCTGAAAATCACCAGACCTTCGAACGCCGGGGTTTTTTCAGTCACAGAAAAGCCTCGAAAGACATGAAATGATGTTAAGGAACTGTGCCATACTCTGATACGTTACCTTAGTATTCGTCATGATCGTAGATGATCCCAAACTCATCGGAGGAGTACTTCACGAAAACCATCTGTCTCTAGATCATGGAAGACAGGTAATCTCGTTTAGTGCTGATGTCATAACCAGTACTGAAAATCTGCCCAAAACTGCAGGAAACCCAGATCCCAACCGACTGACAAGTAAAACGTTCCTGGAAACTTTCCAACCGGCACGCACTAACAGCAGCTGTCGCCAGCGAACGTATCCGTCTGTTATACGTCACTGACGTGATTACAGACGTTTGCTACTTCGTCCACACCAACGAAGAAGTTAGAGTTTTTCCAGAAAATTCTGACGACAGACTGGATGAAGCAGTTTTCAACAAACAGGCAACGAATGGGAAACCTATCACAATATGTTTATATTAATGTGGTTTTACGCAGACCCATCCACTGGATCTTTGTTGTTGAAGATGCTTTTATGACGGTCATTAGTAAAGACCTGCTGCAACATTATAATTTACTCATCGATACACGGAAATGGAGGTTAATAGACGGAAATACTAATTTATCTGTTTGTGTAACTTCTTTTTCCGATTATAAATTATGCCAAGTTAAAGTAGAGCACACGACCGATCCATACTTCCAACGAATACTCGATAAATACCCTGAGATATATTAAGTGCAACCGAAATTGCTATGTGTAACGAGCAATGTTACACATCACATCACGATTACTAGACCGCCTGTATTCTCAAAAGCGCGCCGACTAGCTCCCGAAAAGCTTAGGTTGGTCAAAAATGAATTTGACCATACCATGGACTTAGGAATCGTTCGGCCAATAAACATCCCATGAGCGTCCTCCTTGCTCATGTGCCCTAAAAAGGACAGCAATGACTGGCACCCGACTGGTAACGATCGACGACTGAATGTGGAAATCATTTAGGGTCATTCTTATCATTATTATTCACAAACATCGTATGGGTACATAAGTGTTGTGAACAAACCATTTGGAGTTTCTTCAAAAATGCAATAATATACAAGTTTCAATAATGTTAGCATTATATTTACCATATTTGAGAGGGGAAAGACAAAGAAAATAAAATGTTAATAATAGAATAGTAATAATAATTCAGGTTCTGTGTAATTGATAAGAATTTTGGATTGATTGTAATGAGGGAAATGAAGAAATTGAGGAAATGGAGATAAAGGAGACATGAAATACGCAAATAGTTTAATAAACATGTTCATGAACACAGAACAAGAATAAACAACTATGTATGTATCGCCAAATGAGTAATAAAAAGAAAATAAAACAAAATAAATTAATGAGTAAATATCTTCTTGTTGCGGTAAGATACGATGTCAGAATAAGTGTTTGTGCAGTCATAGTTTGGAGTGATGCTATGAAAGTCTCGATTAAGTGCAAAGAATAACCAATAAGTATGAGTCGTATTTGCATAGTGAAAATAGAACGAGTCTAATAAGTTGATTTGAGCTGCCTCACATTCACGATTTAACAGCTACCTTGAAAGGTACAACTGTCTTTTCGGAAATTGACATGGTTAAAGCATATAATCAATTTTCCATGGCTGCTAACGACATTCCCGAAACCGCTATCTTCACACCCTTCGGTCTCTATGACATTTTGAGCATGCCTTTCTGCTTAAGTAATGATGCAGATTTTCAGGGATTCGTCGACAATGTCTTTCAACGTTTCAACTTCGTACATGTCCATGTTGACGACTGCTTGATTGCAAGTCCAGAAAAAGAATCTTATCTCCAGCATCTGGGCCTTTGTCTTCGAACGAATACAAAACCACACCATTACTGTAAACATTCAGAAACGTCAAGTGGGCACCGACTTCCTTGATTTTATCAGACACGCGACTGATGC
This sequence comes from Schistosoma mansoni, assembly GCF_000237925.1. NCBI lineage: Eukaryota > Metazoa > Platyhelminthes > Trematoda > Strigeidida > Schistosomatidae > Schistosoma > Schistosoma mansoni. The sequence goes on from NC_031496.1 coordinate 1,381,096, forward strand.
TCAAGACATCCGACCTCCTAAATGCCAAGTGACGACCATTCTGGACTACACAGTACTAACCATAATCAAGCAATTATTCACGTTTAAAGGACTAGTAAGTTTCTGTAGACGGTTCGTACCAAACTGCGTGTCCCTTATGTAGCCTCTAACCGACCAAAATAGCGGAGACGCGAAATCCATTATTATGAACGATTGAGCGAAAAAGGACTTCTCCTCAGTTAAGGAACCTATCGCCAAAGCAACATTGCTCGCACAACAGGACACTGAAGCACCCGTTATTATTGCAGTATACACATTCGACTCGGCATCCAGGGGGATCTTACAACATTGAGTAACCAACACCTGAAAGCTTTGGTTATTCATCTCGAAACTGTTGCACGACATTGAATCGAGGCATAGCACATTTGGTAGGGAACTCCTGGTCATGCGTTGTACTGTACGACACTTTCGGTACTCTGTAGCAGGCCGAAAATTCACTACGTTCACCACAAACCTCTCAACTTCTCTCTTAGCTCGTGTTCGGACAAATACTCCTCTCGAAAGCCTCAACAAACTAGACTACATAGTGCAGGTGACTTCAGATATACTGCGCATTTCTGGGGCGAACAGTGTAGCGTCAATCACCTTGATTCTTATAACTTCAATGAACAGTTTCCAAGGGATCGACTTTCTTAAACTCGCCCAGCATCAAAGAGAAGATACTGACATTCTGCACGAGTTATCTTCGACAACCCTTAAACTGGGTATCAAACAGGTGGCAACGGGTAAGGAAACTTTACTATGCGACACATCCACGGGTAGAGAGAGTCGAGTAGGGTAAAAACATCGTCGACGTAACATCTTCAATATATTGCACAAACCTGATCCAAGTGTTCGAGCGACCAGCAAGCTCATAGCAGAGCGACTTTGTTGGCCTGGTTTGAATAAAGACACGAGGGAGTGGGTACACTAATGTGTAAGCTGCAGAAAATATCTCGTGAGTAGACACAACAAAAGTCCATCAGGCTAATTCAAAACTTCCGTCGCTCGTTTTGGTAGGACCCTTACCAGATTCAAATGGATACTCTTACCTTTTAATGTGTGTATAAACCATTTCACACGACGGCAAGAAGCAGTAACCATCAAGGAAATTGCTGCTGAAACAGTGACCGTGCATTCATCAAACGGTTTGTCGTAAACTGTGACTTCTCTTCAACTGTCAATATGTCCGTTTGAATCTGAACTTTCTTGTTGTCTAAATACATCATTAGGAATCACGAGACTCCGAAAGACTACCTACCACCCACGCTTTCACCAACAGCTCAAAGCTGTACTATCAGTCGCAAAGGCGTCATAATAGGACGACACTCTTCCATTCGCGTTATTCGGCACTCGAAATGCTGTGAAATATAACAGTAGGTATCTCGCAGAACAACTGGTTTGCTGAACGACACTTAGACTTCTAGGAGAATTTATGGATCATTTATCTTTTCCAATAAATATGAATTTAAACTCCAACATGAACAGGCTTAGAAACACAATGCCCTTAGTTACACCTGGTTCCACATAAACGAAATCAACTGATGTTTTAATTTAGCTTGTGTTACGACATAGTAAACACGTTTCCGTACGTCGCGATCCGTGTACAATGGACCCTAAAAAGTCCTCTATCGCAAATCGAAGCACCGCTTTATCGTCACAAACGGAACTGGTATTAACTTGGGCATTGAATGTCTTAAGACCGCTTATTTAGAAGGAAGCCTTAATTATATTGGCTTTCCTTATGAACAGTGGACGGATACTAGCTTCATGACAACGATGCCATCCCTAATAACTAACGACCAAGGCAAAAATTTACAGTTATCGGAAAACTGGACCAAAACAGTGTGCTCTAGAAGAAGGGTTAGGTTTCCAGGACACTTAAACGACTAATTTATGTAGGCCACTGCATAACGTTTTGTTTAACTTCGCTTCTTCGTATTATTGGGTCAAAAAGCAGATATTTTGCAAGACATATACATGTGTATTTTTCCTCAAAAATTCCAAACAAAACCATTATAGGAGATCTTAGCACTGTCTCATGTTATATGTTCTCATGCATACTAGTTTTTCTTTGCACGTCTTGCATTCTTGCACAAGTAAGATTGCGTTTCAACATGCCTTTAGACTTTCCCTATTTAATTCTCCAGAAAGGCTGGATGAAAATCCAAAGTAAAATACAATAAATCGAAATTTTCATTGTTCGTTCCTTATTGTTACATTGTACTTATAGTTGTATTACGGAAGGGCAGCCAGGTACTGCTGGATGCATCATGTTATCACAGAAGTGTTTATCAATGGCGCGATAGTAGGATTTAAACTTCTGGCCGCCGCACTTTACGGTCATCACTAGCCCATTAAGGTAGGAGTGAGATGGAGCGGTGAATAAATCCCCAAAGTAAATAGTTTTGTTAATCCTTGACATTGATTCTGACCTCATTAGTTTTACTGAACACACCCTAGCTGTAAGAGCCCGGTCACACTTCCTCAACAGGTCACGGGTGTCTGCCTACAGCTACTGGTCAGTTCAGACCAAACACTTGTCGACATGTCGACAACTCCTTCATTCCCGACTAGATGGGTGTTACGTGAAAGGTTTTGTTGATCCCCGACACTTGTAGCATCTTTATAGCCACAATATGTGGATACGGCGAAAGGGTAATAAACGTTAGGTATTGACCGTAAAGTGTGACTTCAGGATAAGCCAGTTGGTCACGTCATTCATTTTCAGCTCCATTAGGTCCTCAATCATCGACACAGGTCACCTACGTTGGCAATATACAAATCCTTCGGGGAGGTTAGAAGTGAATATATGGTCAGTTCTGTGGGTCAGAAAAGCCTAATAAGAAAAAAGTAGGTGCTTTATGAATTAAACTATCATCTATCACAGCTATGAGGAACCTACAGAGCGTAGAGTTTAAAAGCTCCCCGAAGTAGTTAGTCTATAAAATATTCTTCTTTATAATTACCGTGGTAACTTTGACGTGACTTTCAAGCCTGAAGGCACTTGATCGATCACTTAAGCTATATACCGAAACATCACGCCTAAGACGTTGTCTCGTTCCTTCAGATAAACGGCTCTGAAGACTTACCTATGTCGGTCCGTGTCTGGATCAACTACCATATTTCGTTCAGACTGAGACTGTCTTCTATGCGTTTCTTTCAGATAAACGATGTGAGAGACGTTGGCATCAACATCACCCACTCCTGTTGTATAGTGACTTCTCTGAATGTGCTGTGAAACTGTGCAATTTTCATGAAGTTCTCGCAACAAACATGTGTATATACTTGCTCAAATTTTTTTGGTACGTTATTGTTGGATGATAAGCTAAGATTGAGCCTGTGACGAGAAAGTATACAGCGGAAGCCGCAAACACAAACTTTCAATGATTTGTTACCGAACAGTTACAGGTCTAGAGTCTTATTATGGCTTAAAGTGGTGTGTACAAGATTTCGCCATCTTTTAGATATTTAAGTTCATGTGAAGTAGTAAACCCAGACGTTCTGTAGCGACTCTTAAAATTGTGAACGATCATGAACACTGGAATTACAACATTTAAGGTAAGCGAATAACGGTGAATAGATAACTCACTATGATAATTAAAAAGGCAACATAAGACTACATAGTCATTTACTCCTTTATTTAATATAAGTATCATGCTTTTTATTTTCCGCCATTAGTTAATGTTTTTGTTCTTCTAAAGTTGACGTTCTCGTTTTGCTCACCTCCTTTATTCAATAGGCGTTTCGATTAAGTGATCAAAGTTGTTTCCTTTGTTTTTCTTTCTGATTGAGGAGTACATATGCACAAGTTACAAAACGGCACTAAATGTTTCTCCAATTAATGAAGGACAACAAACTCAGCGTAGTCATAGCGTTTTCTGTAGCTACTTCACTTCTGATACATTGACTCTTTTTTGCTATACTACCTCAGAAAAGTCTTCCCGGTATTAGTCCGTTGTCTGTTCGAAGTACCAAATAGAATGGATCATATGAATCACAGTATACTATCTAAAGCGAATCAGTTATATGGGTAAGAAATGTCAAAAATGAAATAGAATGCTAATAGGTCCTTTAAATAAAAGTTTTGTGGGTAATCTAGGGATGTTTAAAATATGGCTAGACATAACTACCATATCCGTTCGTCTGATACTGGATATGTGAAAAATCCTGTCTTACAGATCAAGTATGCTATTATTTTACATTAAGTGACGCATTAATGATATTGTAGCAACCCAGTACACGATGACTTACAACGGTCTGTGGATGAGACTATTGCGTTTAATACTTCAGAGTCCGTTTCGATTTGTGTAGGTTATTACAGGCTAGATAGCGCGTTATGATAAGGTGACATTCGATTTTTCTTCGTAATTAAGTACTCTGTGAATGGTAATGGAGGACGACGAAATGATCTGGAATAATGTGATGTTATAACAAAGATGAGGTGTTATTTAGCCAGTCGTTCTATATCATAATTAGTTACAGTGTCTATTGGGCAATCACTAATCGATGCCTAATAATTTTGATATCTCAGAATTTGTCCATATTCAGTTATTCCGAAACGTCAGCAATTTAACAGGGTTTGTTAAACACTAGTTTGATGTAAAATTTAATGTGTTGCAGACCTATTTTGAACAATGTTCTAGCTAAGAACTATGTAGTAGTTAGGTTGCTACATGAGTGCAGCAGTTATATCATGATTTCTTGGAATGAGCTTATGGGTTTCTCAATCAATTCTTCTCCGGAATATTTATCACAGCAATCAACTGCTCATGAATTGAGGCTTCCAATGGGCCTCTTCAATTTCAAGTATAAATTCCTTAACTTTCCGATCATCTCTGCATTCAAAGTTAACAAACTGCACGTTACTAGGTAGTAATTCCTTGATGGACTAATATGACAATGAAATTGGTTTCTCTGGAAAAGCTAGATTCTTCAGCAGGTTATAAGCTTTTTGTCGATGAATGTAAGGAAATAAGATGTGAATTTATCATCAATAATGTCTTTTCTGGTCATGCACCCCTTCACGTAGTCTTTAAAGTCATCCACATTTGAATAATCATGCAACTGTCCAAGATTTGACTCCACCGCGACACCAATATGATAATTAGAAGTATTCGGATTAGTGTGTATATTAAGAATCCTCGAAATAGTGAGATTTGAGACAGGTAAAACTAGATGAGCACAAATGAACGTATTATATTTGAAATTAATGATAAGCGCGAATTAAAGTACAATAGAATCATTACTCAACAAAGATAGTAAGAAGTTCCATGTTGATGTAGGGGAGGGAAGGCGTTTCGTTCTCTGTGACAAGAGTACAATAACAGTTCTAAAATTAGTGTTGTCTATTGATTTTCACTTATTCCCATCTGGGCAGGATTATCTCTTCTCATTTCAGTCACTATTCCATGATCCTTGCAGTCACACATATTGCCCAGACATCCCATGTATTTGTATTAGCCGTTGATATGGCTGTCAGAATGAGTGTCTACTTAACGATTTCTGATACACCTTGTCTTTCACCATTGGGCTTCGCAGCTCGTTTCCTTGATGACTTTAAATGATTTATATGATTTCCCATGACAAGGGTTTCCCAGCGGGACTTTTTTTCACGAGATGGGTTTATTAGCTTTGCGCAGGACTGTCCTATTTTATTCGGAGCTGGAACTGGAGTAATCTCAGAGGGGCTTCATATGGAGTAGAACTTAAGGTATCCCAAACCATGAACGACTATCGGATTTTCCAGAAATAATCGGATGAAGTGGCTAAACACTCCTCAATGAACTCTGTTAAGGAAGTTGAACCATATCTTAACATCTCGAAGAGAGTAAATGTAAAATTATTTGTTTACGTTTGCTCGTCATAGGGGAATTGGATATTGAATTTAGACCATCGGTTTGAAACTAGAAAACAGTCTGACCTTCACGAACTCAGTAACATTTATCAGTGGACGATACCACGGGGTCGTTGCATAGAGCACATGTAAGTCGTAATATGAAGATAATAGGTAATATATTTACAGTCCCCTTTTAACAAATTTAAAGCAATTAGTTCATTTGATAAATTTCGATAGTGTAGTAAGAAGGCGATCGCCTTATTACACTATCTTCAGATTATCAGAACTGTGTGATATATTAGCTCAATACATTTCGAACAATCTAACCACGCATATACTTGTTAAGAGCATTCATATATAAAAACAAAAGGTCAATCAGGCTTGAAATGAAGGGTAAGAGGAGACAAGGATAATAATAATAATATGAAGACAATTTGACACCTAGTCACTCTGGATAATGAGCTAAAATTATCGGGGTAGGTTTAAGGTGATAACAAAATGTTTTCGAATACAAAAAGAGGGTTGCATTTTCGTATGGCTAAGGCTTCAATAAACCTAAGTATACGCCGTTTTGCACTTTTATACAACACAACAAAAGCCGAGTTAGGATCAATCTTATGGTGTGTTTCGATTATATGTTTAGTAATAGAGAGTGATTGGTGTCTTGGTAACTGCTTGTTTTCGTACTAAGTTGTCTGTCTGACCGACGCTCATATATTTCAGTCTCCCAATTTTGGGGAATATGTAGTAGATTTTGTGAAAGTGCAACTAATAGCAAAAAAGCCCCTTAACCTAGGGGAAACTATGGATTTTCATGTGACTGGGGAAAACCCTGAAATCGGGAGATTGTTTTTGGCTTCAATTTTCGTACTAAAATGATATTCATGGACGACCTTTGAGCGAGGCTAAAGTGACTTTGAGAGTGTCCACCTAATAACTAGAACCAAATGAGGGTTATAAACTAGTGTGAGAAATTAAAATTATGATTTACAGTTGATGGTTAAGGTTAGGAATCAGATTTAGGCCTTACGTCACGAACTGATATCAGCCATAATGCCAAAATTCTATTTAGCCAAATGGATGAGTGAATTCCGCGCCAAAATCCAAGACATGTTATCTTATACCTGGTTGGTTCGTCCACAACTTATAGTCTCGCCGTTTTTTGAATTAGTCTGTAATACTGTTTGATGGTTAATCTCATGAAATACGCCACTCCAACACCCAAGTCTTTGTTTACTTGGCTATTCTGTTTATTTTTCTATTTTTATAATTACTTGGCCATGAGATGTAAATTCAATGCAATTCAGTCACTACATTCATTTCTATGAAATAAGTGGTGTTCCTATTTTAAGTCATTGAAAATAATTCGCTACCTAGGAGTGATCGGACTATGCAGTGTTTATTCTTATGGAACGGTGAATACTGCCTATTCCATTGTACTTACCTATAGCCTCGAACTGACTAAACAGGTTACTAAAATATAATGGTTCTTCGTTTCTTTTTTCAGCATTCTGCAACAAATTCCAATGGGGAAGTATGACCGGTGACTAACTAAGACTCAGCACTACTTAGTTCAAATTCCTTCGCCTATTCTACATACTAAAGCTCTTATCTGTGAAATACTTTATACCTTCTGTTTCGATAAAAAAGTCTTTGCTTTCCAGACCTCTCATCACTTATTTTCCGAATAATGGCTAACTTTTCGAGAGTGGCCGAGATTTTTGAGCAAGCATCCGTGGCGTTCGGTCGTTTGGCTCAGCTTACTTTAGATCTTAAGCAGTTCCAAGCGCAACAAAATGATGGGGATTCCAAGACCTGTGGGAAGTGGTCACAAAAGGAAGTTGAAGATCTCAAAGATGCTATCGGACGTTTCGGATCTGATCTGTCGAAGGTAGCTGAGGCTATCGAAACAAAGACCATTAACCAGATAAAACAAAAGCTAAAAACCCGGGCTTTCCAGGTATAAAGATTTATTTATGTCTCATTCTCATAGGATGCTGGTCTTGGAGATATTTCCCTTGAAAACGAGGCTGTGGATACAGAAACCAAACCAAAAGCCACCACTCCAAATGCTACCCCAGTAATTTAAATATTTGTCTGTAACGGATTTCAGGTAGAACGTGGAAGACGTAAGCAAGCTTTGAATCAAATGTCTGAACCAGTAGACATGCATCCTCCTAAAGTAAGTGTAAGGTTCACTATTTATGTGTTATCTAAGTACAAACAGACCAGAAGGAGATTGATTATGAATACAGTGGTCTTGAGTGTGATATGCTTGAACTAAATCGATTCCGCGGTAACGAACGAAAGCCAATGACACAATGACACGATAAGCTATTCTAATCTGTTGTCCCAGGCCCCGCTAACTAGATGAAGAAGTCCAAGGCAAGTAGGGGAATATATGTATTCCGTAAGCAGCCGAGTACAAGCAATCAAATAGGGGAAAAAAGTCAGGCGTATTTATACAGCAACAAATTGTCCTTGAGCATCATTAATAAATAGCACACACAAAGAAACAATGGACCAATAGCGTTTAAGATAGTTTACAAGTGGGAAATATGACGTAAAGGTAAAAAGAGCGCGTTTGGCGCGAAAACAGCTAAATTCAAATTTCCAAAATAAAATTACAAAACTAAGCCATTTACCAAGTAAGTTCTGGGGATTTGACATCCCCAACACCTCCCCTTTTTAGTAACGGACATTCTTTGGGTCCACCTGCATTCTAACTGTCTGTCGCCGTTGGCGCAGTGACCATCTTCGGGACCGTAGATCGACCTTTTGTGTTTCTTCTTGTGTAGGGGCGACCGGCAGATTGAACGTATCTAACAATATGTCCAGCGGGATCTTTCCTTCGGTTGTTGGGCGCGTTGGGGCTGAACGCTTGCGTAGTTGGTTTCGATGCCTCGTCCACCTATCTGCTCCTACCCCGACCTCGTACATGACTCTACCTACCCTTCTAACCACACGTGCTTCGATCCAAGGATCACGATTTGCTCTGTAGTCTCGAGCGAATACTGGGCATCCAACGTTGTATGTGGGTAGCTTCCGGGACGTGGTTTGCGCTAGTGGTGGTGTGGTTTTCGGTAGCATCAAGTTGTGGATAGTCCTCAACCTTCTCCCCATGAGGATCTCTGCGGGGGACTTCTGCTCCGGCAGCGTTTCGTTAGGCGTCGTTCTGTAGGCGAATAAAAAATTCTGCAGTGTTTCCGCTGGCGTCCCCTCCCCTTTTGACTTAATCAGTCATACACGACCTTTTTGTGGGTAGTTTGTGTGTTAGCTCCGTACTTGCTGGGACCTTACCGCCGGAGACGGAAATCCGTGGGATAAGGCGAGGTGTGCATTTTTAGGGTCGACGTTTTCTAACCTCACCCCTCCTTGTGGGAATGCATCACCGCTGTTATGCTGTCTGTCTGAAGGAAACACCTTACTGCTGTCACACCTCTGTACAGTCGGCAGAACAACTTCGCCTTAGGACCTTGAGTTTGCTGCTTTTAGTCTTACCACTCTTCATTCGGCCTGTCTGGCATGGTAGGACCTTGATGAACGATTGTTCCAGCCAGTGTAGCTCGATTGGATCATCAGGATAGGCAAGCCCGACCACCACGTCAAGATAACAGCAACGGTCGGGAAAAACATACCAGAATTCACTTGTCAGTCATGCTTTTTTACATTTTACTGAGAGGGAATTAACTAGGCACATATTATCATCCTTTATTACCAATTTGTTTTCTGCAGCGTTCAATTTTTCCGTTGTGAAGGATGGGTTTGTGATTTTAGGAAAGAAGTTCCTGTTGTTAAAATGGGCGAAAAGAATGTTGATCGATTGATAAGATGCAATTTTTTTAAAAATTATTTTATTTAACATAAATATTAGTACAAAGGGGTGCCAGATATATATGCGCCGCACAAATCACATTTGATTTGTGTGAGGGCTGTGATACTGCCTAGGTGCCCAAATTGAAGTAGGGACTGACTAACTAACTCGTCTGTATTTAAGAACCATCATTTATTCAGTAGCTATGCACCAGACAAAATAGGTACAATAGAACTGTAATCCATACGTAATTAGTATTTAGTTCATTTCGGTTCTTATCACTTTTAGACATTCTCTTTGTTTATTGTTTTACTTTTAGAGATCCAGATCTAATGTCGACGATTTGAATGAATATACAAATTATGCATCTGAAGTAGAAGTTCAAGATAAAAAATCCAACCAACCGGCTAGTAACAATAAATCATATAGTAATGAAAATGTTACACCTCAAAAGAACGATGACGGTCACAATATTTTAAAACAGAAACCAGTTGGCAGTACACTATCTAGTGTTTTATCCAAACCGATATCACTTGCTAGATCAGATGTAAGCAATTTTGATGATCGTCATCGCAAAACAACAACACCAGTAAATGTTATAGGTTCTGGATATAGTGCGAATGAATCAAAGTATGAAGATTATGACGTAAGGAAAATCTTTTTATTAAATTGATATCTTTAATAATTTCTTTCAGTTTACATTTGCAGTTAGCTTTCACTATACATTGATATCAAGTAAAACACCATGAAACTCCGTAGACCGTTTCCGTTCTAGTTTGAAACTGTTCAGTGTTGTGCACTCACAAACCTATGTGGGCTCTAGTCTAGGACACACAGGTCTTGTAACGAGCACATTATCTTCGAATTACTGAATAGGAATTTTCAACGTGAGTCGATTCCAGCCAGTCACTCAGTCATACGCAAAATAAAATGTGGCATATATATGCGTCAGTTCAATTCGCTATACCATATTAATACAGCGAGATGTCAAAGTTGTTAATTAGTAACAGTATTAGTGGTGGTACAACAAGACCAGGCATAGGCTACACGATTTGATAAGGAATGAATTTGTGGAATAAAAAGAGTGTAAAATACCTTAGATCTAAGGGAAGACGAAGGATGAATGTATCTGTACCAGTATTAAGCCATGTCACCTGACCGATAAAATCGTAGGTTACGATAATTTGACGGATGGGAACCAGGTAGTATGTATCTGCCAAGATGCTCCAGTTGAACTATCAATAAATTCAGAGAGTGATGCCACATTTTGGTTTAGATTTCCCTAACTTTCTTCCAGTTTACTCTTACACTATCAGCCAACACCGCGTGTTGCTGTAGGTAGTGGTTGGACATACGTAATACATATCCCGACTACTTCAGTTGATAAAGACTCACTAACACTTTATCTACAGATTTACCACCTTCACGTAGTATACTTTCTAACCTCAGCATTGATCACTCGAATACCCTATCATGCATGAGTAATTATTGAAAAGTATTTATTTTTAAATACTAGTAACCTACGAATATTCTCTATGTTCAAAAGCCGTGTTTCATAGCTGTAAAATAGAGTAGAGCGAATTGGCTCTCGGTATATTCGTCGTTTAGGTTGGCAGGTAAGCATTTCTCCTATACTGCAAGTAACGTATGTCGGCACAAATCAACTGAGCTTTCTAAACTGGTGTCAAGATTTAAATTGCGTTATTGGAAGATGATAAAAATCAACTTTCAGGCATAATATACTTGTCCAATCAGGCATGATTACTAAGTATCTAAGTAAACTCATTAGAAATTTTTCTTCTAGTTTGTAATTAAAATGTAATATGAACGTGTGTGAACTGCATTTTGACTTGGAAAGTATCTGTGAAAATTCAAGGTAACCCTTCTCAAATTGTGAGCTACTTATGAGTAGTTTCGTTGTTACGGATTTTCAGGTTACACTGAAAGTTTATAATATCTCTATATATACTGTAACTTTTTCACTTTTTTGGTCGTCATTTCTGGTGATTTAACCAATAGTCTACATGTCGAAGCAGCTGGTTTTCTTAGGGGACCGCACCCGGAGCCTTTGACCTAAAGATCTGATTCACAAGGCAGTAGAGCATCGTGAGGAGATGCAGTCCCATGGTAGCCGGTGACCAACGATTGATCCATACACTGTTTGTTCCTTCAGGATACTGGAGCCCGTGTGCACCATTGGTTTGGAATCAGGGTTTTCCAACTCCTCTAGGTGGACTTTCCGTGTCCACTTACCCGGTTAAAGCACCGGACATTCGCTTTTCGTCCTCTCGATTTCGTAAACAACAGTAATGCTGTGAAAAGGCACTGAGTAGGACTTGTGTGGCAGAGGCTATATACGCGTTGCCGTGTGAGAGCATTTGGAGAGGGAGAGCGGACCTTCTCCACTCTCGGCTGTATCAGGGCATTAGTAAAACAAATGAGGTTTAAAATTCCATTACCTGTCGTAGTTTAAGTGTTCTGTTATGATGACTCAAGTTGTGATATAGATCTTGTGATGGTTATTTATCATTATTTATCGACTGATACCAAATGTATTTAATCGATTGTGTTATTAAAGTATATTGACATTACTGAATGAAGAAGTTTGCTAGTTTGATGTTAAGAAATCTTATCAGCTGTGGTAATGGTGGTTAATACATTTCAATACTATAGTTTCTCCTAGCCTTAACTCAAGTTATTGATTAAAGTGAATGGGTATTTGTTTGACAAGGGTATTTCATCTCTGAGTAGGTTTATAGCATATTGATATCGATACTTAACATAGAATGTATTGCTTTTTGTCACTCATAATAAATATACATCAGCTTATATAACGACGCGCTATGCTGACTAGTGTAGGGGATGGTTGGAAGAAAGTTAGGGGTGGCCAAACCAAAACGTGACATCAGTGCTTGAAGTCACTAACTTCTAGTCTAAGCCATGTTGGCAGGTGCAGACTACTTGGTTCGGGTCCGCGTGACTATCGTAACCAATGGTTGGAGACTCTATGTGACATGGCTCAGAATCGATCACAATGGCGTAGGTGTATACACTCTTCATTTTACCTTAAACCTTGAGATTAAAATTGGTTTATAACTTTCTTCCTTCCTATACTATATCCTTATATACAACCTATCTTTTATATACTACCACCACTAAATTAACTACTATGAATTCGGTGTTCATGTTGTTGTGCTAACGAGGTATGGCAACTTGGACCGATGCATAAATGTGCTTGGTCCTACGTTGTAGCTGACCGACTGACTTATATAAAGTTACTAATTTTGCTGTGAGTTACATCTATTATAACAAACTAAAGAAATTCTTACTTAAATTGAGGTAGATTAATACATGATTTGAGATCACAATCGGATATTTCAAAAATGAGTAATTAAACTTGTTCAAACCACCATGCTGGATTATTCAGCCAAGTTATTCTTTTCAATTAAGAAGTTTCACTAAATTTTCTTCATAAATATTGAAAAGTCAAATGCTGTGTCATGTACGATCAAGGTTAGGACTCGTCGATTCATCTATGAACCCCCGCCTCCGATGAATTTAGGGGGAATGAAATTAACTAATGAAAAGCGTTACACTGAGTAGTTACGTACAAGCTAATATCACAGTGTAGCATTTTTGGTTTTAGGCTTTGTCATTTGATTAGTTGTACTAATGTATCAGTGTCTAGTACTTGAGAATACTAACTTATGATTAAAGATTCAGTTCAATTTTCTAGAAAAGCATGTATCATTATGAAAAGTTTTTAGATCATTATCTCTCCCCTTCCATTTTGTCATCTAGAGCGATGACAGCGATTATGATGGTGCTGATGGTGGAGGTGGTCGTACACCTGGAGAAGATTATGAATCAGACGAAGAACAAGAGGAAGAGGAAGAAGAAGAAGAGGAAGCCGACGACAATGAGGATTACGATGAATAAACAGCAACAAATTGAATTATTAAATATTTGTGTATATGTCTTCATGATTGTTATTATTATTCATTATCATGTAAATTAGTGTTTATACTGATAAAATAAGTTAACGATATTAAAGAACTACAATCTCAATGAGCTCATAATTCAATTTTTCTATCTTTGGGTTATGGATTTAAAAACTGTCTTGTCTACTTCAATTTACGCTGCTATCTGACGTCTCCCAAGATCTCACTGAGTAAATATAAGCCAGAAATATACAGTATGAGACCTAGTATAGATTTGTATTAGCCTTGAAGTTTCTGCAGCAATTTGGCTCTCCCGGTCTCCCACATTGTACAAGCATTCCACGTACATAGATAAATGGTTACTCTGGTTGTCAGAAGGGCCATCGGCCTCGTGGGCTTCGAAGGAACTCGGCTTTCACCATGAGGCGTCTAACTCTTCTAAATGAAGACTTGACTCCAAGGGCAGAGTTTAAATGGTTTGAATAATTTTTTCTGGTTGGCGTTTTTTAGCGAGTTAGTTTTCTACGGGATGGGGTCGCTAACCCTATGCTCAACCCTCCTCCTTTATCCGGGCTTGGGACCGGCAGTAGTCCCCGGAGGGACTGCATGCGGAGTTGCCACACACCATATCAACGTAACAAACATAGGCATTTAAAACGAGGTGCAAAGCTATGGAGGGAAAATTAAAATACCTGGGTGGATCTTATGGTGTTGTGGCTCAAAGGACAGATAATGGCGACCGTCTGTTTCTTGTAAGTACTAACTGTAAGCACAAGGAAAAACATCTTTTGACATGGCGACCCCCCGAATTCGTCCCAACGTTGGACCCAAATAGATCACATCGCTATCAGCCACCGATGGAGAGACTCGACAGAAGACTGTCGCTCATTCTGGAACCCATGCTTAGATTCAGACCACGCTCTAGTGCGAGCACGTATCTGTCTGCGTCTTACTGGACGTAAGAAAGACGCTGCAAAGAAACCTCTTAGAGTTCTCCTTAATGATAGGCAAGCTAAGAGTATATTTCAGGAACAACTAGAAAAACGGTCAGGCAGCCATGTAAGTTGTGCCCAACCCGAGGCAGCGTGGAATGACATTCGAAGAGCTGTGGAAACAGTAGTGATATTTGTTAGTACGGTAAACCATAAATTTAGGGAGAAACACAGGATGTCAGCAGCATCTACCACACTGATAAATGCTCGTAAACTCATCCCATCTGGCTCTGAACATGACGAGGAGGGGAGTCAACTTAAGCGCAGGCTAGTAAGAAGCCTACTCAATGATTGCGAACAGTGGTGGGTAGCGAAAGCAAGAGAGATGGAAAAAACAGTGGCAACAGCAGACAACTGTTCAGACTTGTTAAAGAAACCGGTATTAGGAACCCAACTGTCAGCGAAATTACCTCGGAAAAAGATTGACATATCATTCATTCTCAATCCAGGAGATTGGATCGATGGGCAAAACACTTTAGGGACCAGTTCAACTGACCTCCAGCCACACTTCGATTTCGCACGATCCCCAGTCGACCTGAATGGCAAGTTAATGTAAGTCAGAGCTTATGACGAAGTGTCATCAGAATTGATTCCCTCAAGTAGTGTTTGTCAGGGCTGTCCACTCTCTCCATTCTTGTTTAACTTTATCGTAGGTGTGCTTTTAGAAATAACACTTTCTTCATACAAATTTGGAGAAGTTGGACTTCTACCAGGAGACTCATTTGTTGACTTAAAATACGCCGACGACATAGTTCTATTTGGTGAAGATGCTGACAAAATGCAGATTCTTCTGACCACTATAAACAATAACGCAGGCATGTTCGGGATGCTGTTCTCACCCCTCGAAATGCAAAATGTTACTTCAGGATTGGGCTGCATCGACACCCGAACTAATGATAAGGGGTAAAGTAGTTGGGCGTGTCGACCGCTTCACTTATCTTGGGAGTCACATCAGCCCCTGTGATCTGGTATGTGACAAAATCTCAGCGCGGATACAGAAGACTCGTCTAGCCTTCGCCAACTTGCGTCATTTATGGCATAGGCGAGATATCCGTCTAGCAAAAAAAGGACGGGTTTACTGTGCAGCAGTCTGTTCTGTCCTACTTTATGGCTGTGAAACATGGCCGGTAGGATATTCGTACGCTGCTAATATTCGATCATAGGTATCTTCGAAGCACTGCTCGTATATCCTGGGACCACCAAGTAAGTAATGCAGTTGTTAGGAAACGTATACTAGGTAAGGATGGGAAATCGATTGATGAAGTAGTGAAACTTCGTTAGTTTAGATGGCTAAGGACACGTGTTACGTATGCCCAACCACCAACTGACCCGACGTGCAATGTTTTATAATGTAAGAGTAGGTTGGAAGAAAGCTAGGGGTGGCCAGACCAAAACGTGGTACAAATCCATGAAGTCACTGACAAATGGACTGAGCAATGTTGGTAGGTGTAGACTACCTGGTTGGGATCCGCGAGATGATAGCAACCGACGGTTAGAGAACTTGAATGACATGCCTCAAAATCGTTTGCAGTGGCGAAGATGCATCCACTCTTTGTGTTCTCCCAAATTCTTCATGTCCCTTTTCTCTCTTTCCAAATTTATTTCACTGGATTATACTCCTTTAACAACATTTTCAAACCTTAATCTTTCGGATGACTGCTTATAATCTTACTACTCCTACCACTATGGGATTTGAATCGACAACTACATTTCTGTGCTAATGTGGTATAGCAACTGGAACTGATGTACGTACGTACGAAGTTCTACGTTGTGACTGACTCTTGTTGTTTGGAACCTTCATTACTTTTAGGCAAGAGGTTGTAAGGAAAATATTGTAGTAGGGTGGTAATAGTGAATTAATAAACGCTAATGTATTTACAACTAGATGTGTTCCTAATATAAGAATACCGAAATTAGATATAAATATGTACACATCATATAACAACTAGTAGTAAAAGTCGGACATCTTATTTAATTGAACACATAAATATTGGTATCTGTTATATCCCGGAGCGATCTATGAATGGTCATCTTTGAGAACTATTTATGGACCAATATGATATATATATCTCCTATTGTATAATTGTTGAGTAACTTGAGTATTCATATTAATGTTCTCTTCATTATAAGCCTTATTTTGACCCATCGACTAGTACTGTATGATTTGACATTCTTGAGTTATCCCTAGTCTATTGATTACTGTTCCCCCTATTCACAACCACATTTGGCTAAATCTTGTACAAATGTTATTTTCTATTTTATGGTACGATGTGATCAGTTTTGTTTGGTATATAAACCCAGTATGTTTGAGAATAATGATTCATATTGCAGAGGTTGTTATTGGTGTTCTGGACTTAACTGGCTTGGCTAGGCAGAAAGCAGGACTGATAAGTACTCAAGACTGCTCATACGGCTTTTGTATATCATCGCTCTGATCGATAATTCACTCCTCCCTAATTAGCGGTCTTAAAACGTCATATAATAGCAGGGCCTTTGGCATTAAAGTCTAATCCACAAGACAGCGGAGCAACGTCAGGTGATGCAGTCTCATGGAAGCCAGTGACCAACGATTGGTTCGTACGCCGTTTTTTCCTTCAGGATCCTGTAGCCCATGTGCGATTGCTTCAGAATCAGTTTTCCAACTCTGGTACATATGTGGATCATTTCAAGTCAACTCATTTTATCAGTACATCAATATTATCATCCTAAATGCCGGAGTCGTCGAAGCAGTAACAGTGTCAGGGATATTGGAAAGCATTTCATATGGACACGAATAAATGCAGAATAATTAATTCGCATTATGTAAAGTACGAGATAATTTTGAGACTTGAGATCTAAGAGATGACAGAGTGAATGCATTTGCGTTATTGCAACCGTTCCTGAGGTATGTCACCCAACGTCTCCATCCATTGATTACGATAATCGTGTTTGACTCAATTAATTAGTATATATTCACCAACATTATTCAAATTAACAGTCAATAACTTTATGAACTGATGCTACGCTTTGATTTGATCGCCTCTAACTTTCTTCTAACATAATCTTACACCAGCGAACACCGTGTGTCAAGGTAAGGGGTAGTTGGGTATATGTAATACATATCACAACCACCTTGGTTGGAGATTAACTATCTAATCAACCTATTCGGCATGCTAATCCAGTAGCCTAATGATTAATCTCGGTATTGCTCACTCGGTGGTCTTAATATGTCCGAGCAATGCTTCGGAGGTATCAACAACCAAATGAAAACACCCGAAAAATATCTGTCAACTGAAAACCAATAAACACGAGACCTTTGTTTCGTTTTATAGTCTCGAACTCGTCAGCAAGTCTGCATCCTTCACCCTAATATAACTAGCATTGAACCAACGGCTTTTATATTTCGCAGTGAGCAAAATACCTTTAAGATCGCTAATTTCATAAACCCATAAGCAATAGTCTATATATTTCTTACTTCAATCAAGTTGGAAAATTATAATTGATTGATCACTGGTTGGTGATCAATATCATGTGCGTCAAGTCCTTCTTAGTGTAGATCGAATGCTATCGATCAAGTTGCAATGTGGCCACTGCGTGCACTATGTTGAGATAAGATACTGATTAGAGGTGGTCAACAGGAAACCCTGGACCTGGGTTTCGTGCTACTTGGCACTCGTCAGCAAGGTGTACCTGTATTCTTGAGCCAACTGATGCTCCCTGGCGGATTCGATCCCGTGTCACTCAGCTTCACAGTCAGAGACGTTACCACTGAGTGGTGATCAATATCATGTGTTTCAAGTCCTTCTTAGTGTAGATCGAATGCTATCGATCAAGTTACAATGTAGCTACTAATCTAGGTGTCTCGACACTGCGTGCACTATGTTGAGATAAGATGGTGGTTGGAAAATAGTCCAACTATCTAAAATGAAAACTAACTTCAGTATTTTATAAAACGAAACGATACGATAACACTATTTGGAATAAATTGAACTTGAAATCATGAGTCAATTGAAGCTAGACCAACAAGGAAAACCTGAAAGCACTGGACGGCCGTTTCGTCCTATTGTGAGACTCCTCAGCAGTGCGCATCTACGATCTCGCCTTGCGAGATTCGAACCCAGGACCTAGCTTTAATTGACTCACGCTTTGAACTATGAAAATACTGAAATCTCCACAAAAATCCATAAATTGAAGTATCAGCAATTCGAGGAAAGAAAAACAACACCCAGTCTGTACATTCATTATTATGTAATATTCATAAACATTGAAAATACATAGAAAGGTCGTATATAGAGAGTTGTACACATTAGACTAAAAGACTTAAGTTAAAAGCATTCATAATACAGATAAATGTAAATACATAAAATCAATATGGAAACTATTCAATCTTCATTTTGTACAACAGTTTATAACATGTAAACTACAGAAGGGGGGGGGAAAGGGTTATTGAGATTTTGATTTGATTGTTCGATTACATTTAAAAAGATTTTGAACAATGTGGAAATACTGTAGAGAGAAAAGGAAATAAGAAAAATTTTTTTTAAAAAATGATGGAAAAAAACAGGCGAGACTATAATTTATGAATGAGCCAATTAGAAGCGTTTGAGAGATTTCAAGGTCACAGCGCTAATTTCAATATCTGATGCTCAAGTACAATCGGTTCACAGATTTTAGAGAAGATGTAACCATTAAACGACTACAACAAATGAGACTACGAAGAAGTTCCTTTATTTGTAATTACGATAATCCATTGACTTGTACATTTTGTACAGACTACCCTGATGATGTTGTCCTTCGACGTAATATTACAGGAAGAAGTCTGCTAGAATAGAAACTTTCTTCTCTTGATCCACATTGAAACTAGGGCAAATTATAATAATAGCTGCGAACTATTTGCAGATGTTACTGAAGTTTCGACTGTTCAGTGGTATGAGTATTGTAGAGATATATGCAAGATAAAAATGACAAACTTACACAACCGGAGTACATACAAACAATATTGAAGTTATATGGTCGAGGCTGATAGAGTTTGTGCTACCTTATCATGGCTTTCTTCAGAGATCGACTACTATGGAGTCATATGGATGAGTTCGTCTACCTTATGCATTACGATTTTAGAACCATGTAAAAGAAGTGTATCCATTCTGATTCTTCGGTGTTGTATAATATATTTTTACTTTATACTAGCTGCCTTCTGATTGGCTAATATTTCTCAAGGTCACTTGAGATTCGTTCGAAGGTCGTTCATAAATTATAGTCACACCAGAAAACAATACATTGTTATAAGAGAGAGAGAGCGAGTTCGAACTCTGCCATGACGCTTAAGTTATAAGAGATATTTTTCATTTTTGCAACAAACAGACGTATTTCCCCCTTTGCCTTTCTATAGTTATACCCTGTTTATCCTTTTTTGTTTTTTTAACGGCATCGGAAAGAAAATAACTGTATGGAAAGTTGCTCACTTAGTTCCATCTATTATCATAGTGATAAATATTAAGAAGATTAATTTTTCAGATTTACTTGAAAAAGTGGGGCTAGGGAGAGGATTAATAGGTATTTGTATTCAACAACAATATAACTGAAGCTAGCAGTACTTTTCTATTTGATCACAAGCGTTTCAGGTTGAAAAAATAAAGTTGTTTAGTGCTTTATTCATGATTTATGAAATGGAATTGTCGGAAAGATTCCAAATTGTCTGCCATTTTATGTACCATCTACAAGAGTTGGAACCATTTAGTCATTCAACAGAATACTGGATAGGTCGTTTTATGTTATGATGTCAGAGTACGTATAATGTGATGTAATTAGAGGGAATTACAGCAGGAAGTCTTGAGTCCATGTTTCGTACTAGCTTGAACTCTTTACCAGAGCACACCTACGACCACTATACAGGAGCTGATGTTTCCCCGGGGTGTTCGAATCTATCTCACCACATTGTTACAGTCAGATATGTTACAACGTCATATATAAGATTGTAAATGTGTCCAGATGACGAGTACCAAAAAGCACTACATTTAGATGTACAGCTTCTTTCTGATTGTCTCCAATCACTTAAAATCAAAGCATAGTATACGCAATGACTAGTTACTTGGACTAGTGGTGAAACTAGCTTAATCAATGCAATTCGATTAACACTAGGGACTAAATATACTTGATATCGATGGTTAATGCCAAGTGATCTATCATTTGGATTCACCTGTCGTGGTTGTAGTACTGAAGACAAATTGCAAATGTTACACACACACACAGACACAGAAAAAAACTCACCTCTAAAAACATATACATCAATCCAAGGTAACCAGTTATTAAACAAGCAATAACAAAATCAAATATGGACGATTTAAGCCTTCAAAAGGAAAAAAAAGAGAAAGAAACAAACTTTTTACAAGATTCCTCCCATGGTGCTTCAAGTTATATTCCAACGAAAGGTTAACAAATTCTAATTCAACTTATTATATACAACCCCCTATAAGATAGTCTATTGAATGTTTTAACTCCATCACTCAATGTATTAACTATGAACTGTCTATTATCTTAATATTAATAAGACTATAATCTTATCGATAACTCCACCTGAAGCCCCTCTGGAGTTGCTGCAGTTCCCAAGCCAGGATAAAGGAAGGAGGGTTGGGCATAGAGTTAGTGACTCTATCCCATAGAAAGCTAACTGGCTAAAAAATGCTAACCAGAAAAAAATAATTCAAAATAATCTTATCGATATAACAACTAATCATTAAGCAAAGATGGATAGTGGCTAGTAGTGGAATCAGTTTGACGCGCGTTTCTCCTTATTGGGACTCGTCAGTTGGATGTACCTGCATCGCACAGTTGATATTCACTCTGGGACTCGAAACCAGGACGAAACGCACGTCCTGGATTCCACTTCTAGCCACCATCCATCTTTGCTTATAATGCTTGTGACTTCAGGTAATATCGAGACAGTCCATACAGGATGCACATATGACAACAAGAGACTGATCGATTGTAGTCCTAAATAACAATGGGAAGATACAAGTAAACAACACCAAGTGAATTTAATAACTAATCATTAAGTTGCAAATGTAAATAGTGTTTTACTTTAAACAAATTGAATAGTTGTACTATTAAATTTTACCCTGCATAACCAATGTAACTAAAAGTTTGGTAAGTGAATTCTCATTTAGTTATTATGTAACATTGTATTTTACAATAAACGAAAGATTATAACCTAGTTACACAGTATAAATGCTCTCACATGGCCACGCGTATATAGCCTCTGACAGGGAAGTCCTACTCACTGCTTTCTTTATGCATTACTGTTTTTTTTTACGAAATTGAGAGGACGAAAAGTGAATGACCGGCTCTCTAACCGGGTTGATGAATATGGAGGATTCACCTAGGGGAGTTGGAAAACCCTGATTCCAAACCAATGGTTCACATAGGTTCCAGTATCCTGAAGGAATGAATGGCGCATGTACCACTTGTTGGTCACCAGCTACCACGGGACTGCATCTCTATACGTAGCTCCACTGCCTTGTGCATTAGACCTTTAGGTCAAAGGCTCGGTGTGTAGTCCTCCAAGAAGACCATCTACTTCGGTTTGGGCACCCAGGCAGTATCTAAGCCCTCATATAAATTGAATGATTTATGTGGCACATAGCTATTTAGTGACTTCTTGTACCAATGTTTATATGTTTAAATAAATAAATATGACCTTAATGGTATGAGAAAAGAATTATTTGATTAAGCTAAATCTTATGAAGCTTTAGATGTACTTCAACAATGAAAACGCTTAATATGTATGTATATACAGGAGGATAGAAAGAAGCTGAATATGAATGAATTGTTCTACGTGATTATCTGATACTCTACGGTTTTTAGACGCAAAACTATCAAGCTAGAATGAAACAACTATTCAATGTGATAAATCTTATACTTTGAACACTTTAGACATTAGATTTCTTTTAGTCTTTGAAACTTTTCGACCCCATCAACAGGAAACAGAAGCCCTACTGTGAACGTTGAATTATATATAAAAATGGGGGGTCCATTTACAAAATCGAGGTCCTAGAAGATTCGAAAAAAGTATATCAAGTTTTTTTTCAAGCTTCTAAAGTGTATTGATTTATTCAAGTATTTCTTTTTAGCATTCCTCCTGACTTTTGGGATATTTTCCAAGAGATCATTGACAACTTCCAGTACTGTAATCTTTAATTAAGTTTCTACTCTTGATGTTAATGAAGTTATTTATTATTTATTTAAACACATGAATATTGGTACAAGGAAGCACCAGATATATATGCGCCGCACAAATCTCATTTGATTTGTGTGAGGGCTGTGATACTGCTCGGGTGCCCAAACTGAAACAGTTAGTTTTCTTAGGGGGCCACACATGCGTCCTTTGACCTTAAGGTCTGATCCACAAGGCAGTGGAGCATTGTGAGGAGATGCAGTCACGTGATAGCCGATGACCAACGACTGATTCATACGCTATTTGTTCCCTCAGGATACTGGAGCCCATGTGCACCATTCGTTTGGAATCAGGGTTTTCCAAGTCCTCTAGGTAAACTTTCCGTGTTCACCAACTCGGTTAAAGCGCCGGACATTCGCTTTTCGTCCTCTCAATTTCGTAAACAACAGTAATGCCACAAGAAGGCAGTGAGTAGGACTTCCCTGGTATAGGCTACGTACGCGTGGCCATGTGAGAGCATTTCGAGAGGGAGAGCAGACTCTCCCCACTCTCGGCCGTACCAGGGCATTCGTGGGCGATGTTAATGAAGACTAACTACCTTCTTAATTTCTAGAATAGAAAAAAATGCAACCACAACATCGATAATAACAAAATTTTACAACTTACCTATGAACAGACATAATACATGGATCTGCATCAGAATATAAAACAACATCTATTTCTGTAGATGCCGCCGTCGAGGTAATAATCATTGATGGTATTGAATTAAATTCTGTTTCACTAGAATCTGAATGAGGACCAGTTTTTGTTCGACTACTACTACTACTTCTATGATTAGAAGATGATGTTTTATCACCTGACTTGGTAGTTTCATCATTTAATGAGTATTGCACAACATGAACATCATCGACGATTTGTGATAAATAATATTCTAAATCTTTAATGATACTTGTTCTATTTGAAGGATCTTTGCCATTGATTTTAGGATCTGTTGAAGGTATACGTTCCACAGCTTTATAATGAGTATTCCATTTTGAAGTTAAATATTGAGCACTTCTAGGAGTTCTAGTAATTAAATCCAATAATGCACCAGTTGTGATTTCATTAGACCACTATATATAAAGAAAATAATTAGACAAAACACGGTTAACTTCAAAAATGAGATTTGTGTACTTGGCGTTGAGTTCAACTCCAAGGAAATGCGCTTAAACCGAAGTAGATGTAACGAAGTTTGAACCTGTAATGAAGTAACTAAAAAAGCTGAACATTTTAACCGACCGTTGCTGCTACCTTGACGTGGTGGTCGAGCTTGCCTATCGTGATGAACCAATCAAGCTACACTGGCTGGAACAATCGTTCCTCAAGGTCCTATCATGCCAGGCAGGTCGGTTGAAGAGCGGTAAGACTAAAAGCAGCAAACCCAACGTCCGAAGTCGTACTGCTGACTGTACAGAGGTGTGACGGTAGTAAGGTGTTTATTTCAGACAACCAGCATAACAGCGATGCTGCCTTCCCACAAGGAGGGGTGAGGTCCGCGTGACTATCGTAACCAATGATTGGAGACTCTAGGTGACATGGCTCAGAATCGATCACAATGGCGTAGGTGTATACACTCTTCATCTTACCTTAAACCTTGAGATTAAAATTGCTTCATATCTGTCTTCCTTCCCATACTATATCCTTATATACAACCTATCTTTTTTATATTACCACCACTAAATTAACTACTTCTATGAATTCGGTGTTCATGTTGTTGTGCTAACGAGGTATGGCAACTTGGACCGATGCATAAATGTGCCTGGTCCTACGTTGTAGCTGACTGACTGATTGAGCTACAGTTCTACAAAGTCTGACGAAAGAGTTATAGAACAATACATTAATTGAAAGCGTGAGCCAATTGAAGCTAGACCACCAAGGAAAACCTGGAATCAATGAACGGCCGTTTCGTCCTATTATGGGACTCCTCAGCAGTACGCATCCACGATCCCGCCTCGCGAGCGAGATTCGAACCCAGGACCTATCAGTCTTGCGCCAGAGCACTTAACCGATAGACCACTAAGCCGGCATTCCATGGTGTTTATGTTTAACTCCAACCAATCCGCTTCAATTGACTCAGCTTTCAACTATGAAAATACTAAATCACCACAAAACCCCTTCTGATAATATGTTAATTGTTTATTTCTATCAAATCAATACAACTAACTCTATATAACTTAGTACAGTAGATATGAGATGAGGGTCAAAACCTGAGACTGCATTCAGTTATTGACTGGTGACTTGAGTAATGTTTGTGAATGTATACCACCTGATTGGGCTAAACGCGATCATCGTAGTCCATGGATGGAGACGTTGGGTGATAAACCTAAGGAACGGTTGCAATAACACAAAGGCATTCACTCTGTCATCTCTTAGATTTCAAGTCTTAAAATTATTCGTGTCCATATCTAATGCTCTCCGATACCCCTGATGCTGTTACTGCCTCGACGACTTTGATGTACTGATAAAGTGAGTTAACTTGAAATGATCCATATATGTGTCAGATCCTACGATATTCATGACTAACTGACTAACATTGATCAAATCCCATACTACCCAGCTTCCTGAATGGAAGTAGGTGCAATGAAGTTTGAATTTTTGACTTGATACTTGGAAGTTGAGCCCGAATGAGCCACTACTTTTGTCAAATAATACACCCAAACCATAAGAAATAAAACTTGAGAATAATAAAAATGTTGTTAAGTATTTCATATCTAAAGACGTCCTTGCCCCCGAATGCCCTCGTACGGCCGAAAGTGGGGAGAGTACACTCTTCCTCTCCATATGCTCTCACATGGACACGAGTATATAGCCTCTGCCAATGAAGTCCTATTCACTGCCTTCTCGTGACGGGGGTGTTGTTTACGAAATTGAGAGTATGAAAAGCGAATGTCCGGTGCTTTAACCAGGTTGGTGGACACGGAAAGTCCACCTAAGTTGGAAAACCCTCATTCCAAACCAGTGGTACACATGGGCTACAAGATCCCAAAGAAAAGAATGGAGTATGAACCAATCGTTGGTCACCGGCTACCATGGGACTGCATCTCCTTACGATGCTCCACTGCGTTGTGGATTAGACTTTTAGGTTAAATGCTCAGGGTATGGCCCCCTAAGAAAACCACTTGCTTCGGTTTGGGCACCTGGGCAGTATCACTGCCCTCACACAAATCGAATGAGATTTGTGAGGCGCATATATATCTTGTGCCCCCTTGTACCAATATTTATGAACAAAGCAAATAGGTCCTTAACTGTAGGAGTTTCATCTTTTTTTGTTGCATACATTTTGGACTGAATCCGATCACTCTCTATTAGGGGAAATAAACTCCTTGAATGAACGTCAGAATAATACTTACCATTTTAAAAGTTGATTGTACTTTTAACATACATTAACTAGCATTACAATCTAGGATGTACTTCGTCATAATGAATAATTCACTTACTAAACAAATGTTTGTATACTGGGACTTGTGCAAAACTCTAGATGTGAGAGTTAATGATACTACCCGACTGTACAAAGTTCTGACTTGGCCAATTCAACCATCACCGCTTTAATGTTTAAAGCAACGGGTACTAAATACAAGTTTTAGCATGAATATTATCGTTAAGATGCAGATGTTAATCGGCTAAAAACCCCCAACACATAAACATGGGTACAAGAAGACACACAAATTCTTTGATTTGCATGAGTGCCCAGACCGAAGTAAATGATTTTTTTATAGAGCTGCACCCGTAGCCTTTGACCTAAAGGTCTAATTTACAAGGCAATGGAACAACGTCAGTAGATGCTGTCCCATGGTAGCTGGTGACCAACAATAGGTTCATGTGCCATTTAATCCTTTAGGATACTGGAACCTATGTGCACCATTGGTTTAGAATCAGGGTTTTCCAACTCCCCTAGGTGGATCCTCCATATCCACCAACTCGGTTAGACAGCCGGGCATTTACTTTTCGTCCTCTCAATTTCGTAAACAACACCATCGCCACAAGAAGGCAGTGAGTATGACTTCCGCGGCAGTGGTTGTATGCATGTGGCTATATGAAAAGCATTTCGAGAGGGAGAGCTGACTCTTCCCACTCAGGGCATTTGGGGGAAAAACAAACAACTTACATGAGATCCAACAATTGGTGAATTATTCATTATCATCGATTGATTCATATTTATTTCATATAGAACACGTAATAAACCTTCCAATATAACACGTGTATTTCGAGCTAATATAACTGAATTCACATTGCCACGATGTATAATAGTATGATTAGAATAATCCGCTAATACATCATCATCATTATTCTTATTCATAACATTAATACCATCTAAAGTAGTTTGACGCCATTGATTAGCAATTTGTATAGATGGCCAATTTGATAATGTTACACTTGGTAATCGATGAATAGAGAAACGTTCATGTTCCCATGCTAAAATTTCTTGATTTAAATTAATTTTTTTATGAATCATTTGAATGGTATTAGTGTTGGATTCATTGTTACTTAGCGATTGATGATTGTGAATTATTAGCTGAAATGAGAATTAAAATACCCCCCCCCCACAAAATATTTTTTTAATATAGGCATAGAAACAAGAAATTAAAAATACAGTAGAGTCTTAAATTCATTTAGTATTGTTTGTTTGAATCTTTCAGCTGAAGAGCCCCAAATAGGACGAAACGCTCTTCGTCCTGGATTCCACTGCTAGCCACTATTCATCTTTGCTTACAGTAGAGTCTTGTTTTAAAATCATCATATTATATTTCTATATCTATAGCTCAATTGTAACTTAGAGCTTAAATAGACAAAAGTGTTATGTTCTAATGACCCTATTAATTACTACCACGTGATGAAATCACCGATCGATTTGACTTTGGCCATGTGCCAAACCAATGACACTCTAACCAACACAAACAGCCTAAAGCCAACTCTGAGTCCTTATTGGTTTTTCTTGCATTGCCCTGCTCTGCCCGCTAAGTTCAGAACGAAATCTCAGTCTCCAGTGTATGAATCATGTATTTACTTATAAAATCTTAACATATCTCTACATTCATAGTTCAATTAAATGGACAACTGTTATTACACAAACAATTTTCATTTATACAAGCATCTACAATTATACTATTCTTATCAGTTCAAATGATGTAACCATTAATTATTGAGTTTTATATTATTATACTAAAGTTGAAATTAACTTAATGAAATATAAGCAAAGATGGATAGTGGCTAGCAGTGGAATCCAGGACAAAGCGCGTTTCGTCCTATTTGGGACTCGTCAGTTGGATATACCTGCATCTTAGAGTTGATGTTTACTCTGGGACTCGAACCCAGTACCTTTCGTTTTAAACGCCAACGCTTTGTCCACTTAGCTACTGAGTCCTGATAGCCACTTGCTTGTGCAATGGGATGAAGTTTAAATTCACTTGGTATTGTTTGTTTGGATCTTCCCATTGATGTTTAGGACTGCAATTGATCAGTCTCTTATTGGCATATGTGCATCCTGTGCGTATTGCCTTGATATAACCTTAATTCACAAGCATTATAAGCAAAGATGGATAGTGGCTAGCAGTGGAATTTATTTATTATTATTTATTTAAACACATAAATATTGGTACAAGGAAGCACGAGATATATATGCGCCATACAAATCTCACTCGATTTGCTTGAGTGCTGTGATACTGCCCAGGTGCACAGACTGAAGCAGGTGGATTTCTTAGGGGACCACACCCGGAGCCTTTGACCTAAAGATTTGATCCACAAGGCAGTGGAGCATCGCGAGGAGATGAAGTCCCATGGTAGCCGGTGATCAACGATTGATTCGTACGCCATTTGTTCCCTCAGGATACTGGAGCCCATGTGCACCATTCGTTTGGAATCAGGGTTTTCCAACTCCCCTAGGTGGATCCTCCACATCCACTAACCCGGTTAAAGCGCCGGACATTCGCTTTTCGTCCTCTCACTTTTGCGAACAACACCCCCGCCACGAGAAGGCAGTGAGTAGGACTTCCCTGGCAGAGGCTATATATTCTCGTGGCCATGTGAGAGCATTTCGAGAGGGAGAGCGGACTCTCCCCACTTTCGGCCGTACCAGGGCATTCGGGGGCAAGTCTGTGTCGGAGATGGGATACGAACCCACGCCCACATCGTGGACCAGAAGGGCGTGGAATCCAGGATGCGCGTTTCATCTTATTTGAGACTCGTCAGCTGGATGTACCTGCTTGTGAATTAAGGCTATATCGAGGCAATACACACAGTATGCACAGTTTATGCTTTGAATTTGTACGGTGAAAGTGGAGAAATTTACGAACCAACTCAAGTATGATAATACGTACTTTTCATATGAACGACACAGAATAGATTGACCAACATAATTAAAATATTCTACGATTTGTAAACAAAGAAATAATCACAATGACTAGAACATTCGGTATGCGACTAGCAATGGCTAGAATATTCATTCCTTTGCTAGGGATAGGTTAGCTGGAGAGTGATGAAACGGCAAGCACCAGCAACTGAACATTCGATGCTGCTTTTCAACAATGAAACGGGAAGACTAGAAAATATCGGCCCTAAAAGTAGCACACTTCACTGTTACCGAAAGTAAGGCATGAACAGTACAGAGCTGATAAATTGAAAAAAACTATCCACAATAAGACTGTGTGGTAAACAGTTTAGGGAATTGTTTCTTGGGCTTCATGGTCATCAAGACCATTAATAATCCACTCTTTTAGGGATGAATATCTGTCAATAGTGTAGACAATCGGGAAATGATACCCGTCCACATACCTCTAATAGCACTTGGACTCACCAAGCTCATGATGAAATCACCTCGTCAACTACAATGTAGCAACTTTGACTGACAGACATTTGTGCCAGGACTTACATTGCTTATAACTGACTGTGATTTGTTTAAATGAATAAATTATTAATCTTAACAGTATCTAAAACTATACTGGGAAAATTAATCACAGTGAAATATATATGTATTATGAGAGTAGATTTACCTCATTTGGAAATGAATGTAACTGACTGGCTACATTTAAAGCTTTAAGAAAATAATATAAAAATGAACCTTCTTTTGGTGGCTTCGATACATGGGCATACATATTTTGACCAAAATTCGGTGAACCCAAACCTTCTAAGCAGATTACTTGTGTAACAGAATCCAAAAGAGCTAGAATATACACATATATATCAAAAACAATAGAGAGAGATTTCTGAATTATACAATGTGATATAATGAAACAGTTATTAATGCTACCAGAAAAAGAAAACTTTATCGTAACTTGTAGTAGGTGTAGGGCCCCCAAATACTCTGGTACGGCTGAGAGTGGGGAGAGTCCGCCTTCCCTCTCCAAATGCTCTCACTTGGCCAAAAGTATATAAACATTGCAAACGAAGTCCCACTCACTGCCTTCTCGTGGCAGAGGTGTTGTTTACAAATTTGAGAGGACGAAAAGTGAATGTCCGGCTCTCTAACCGGGTCGGTGGACACGGAAAATCCACCTAGGGGAGTTGGAAAACCCTCATTCCAAACCAATAGTGCACATGGGCTCCAGTATCCTCAGGGAACAAATGGTGTATGAATCAGTCGTCGGTCACCAGCTACCATGGGACAGCATCTCCTTACGATGCTCCACTGCCTTGTGGATCAAATCTTTAGGTCAAAGGCTCCGGGTGTGGTCCCCTAAGAAATCCACCTGCTTCAGTTTGGGCACCTGAGCAGTATCACAAATGAGATTTGTGCAGCACATATATATCTGGTGACTTTTTGTAGCAATATTCATGTGATTAAATAAATACATAATAAAGTAGGTTTAGGGTATTTTTCACAAGTGTATTTATTTGATCAGTTTTGGTTAGTATATAGGCTCATTAAGTGAATATTATGCATGATATTGCGTACATAACCGCAGTTTTATTATATTTTAACTAGAAGCCAGCAATGGATTTGAGGTTACTTACTCTATCAACATCGCAAAATTAACAAGCTTCTACAAATACATACATGTAAATCATACATGTTGGACAAGGTGGTAGGGTATAATGACTTAGTAGCTTAATAGATAACTAATTAGTATTTGAAGTGATAGGTACTGGGGGTTTGAGTCTCAATATAAACCATCAACACTAGGGGATGAAGGAGTTCCAAATAGGACGAAACATAGGTATTAGATTTCAGTGCCAATAACTCTCCTAAATATAATACTTTGCTTTTTCCAATAGTGGTATAACCAGTATCCAATTACAATGATGGTCATATTGAAACTTAGCGAAATTCTTTAATCTATTATGGTACGAAATATATGGGATGCTTATTCGGTATAACTTAGTACAGATAGATATAAATAATATCAAACCTGCTACAGAATAGAGAGCATAGCTTTCTTGAGAAGAAACTCATTTATCGTCAACAAGTATGATTTTCATAGTTGAAATCATGAGTCGATTGAAGCTAGACCACCATGGAAAACCTGGAAGCACTGCTTGACGGCCGTTTCGTCCTATTGTGGGACTTCAGTAGTGCGCATCCACGATCCCGCACTCGCGAGATTCGAACCCAGGACCAACCAGTCTCGCGTCAGAGCACTTAACCGATAGACCACTGAGCCGGCATTTGATGGTATTAATGTCTAACTCCAACCAATCCACGAAGTTGAGCAACCGTTCACCAATTGTCTTCAGTAATGTTGTTCTACAGGTATGATTTTGCTTTTAGCTAGATTATGAAATAACAATCTGACTTTTTAAATCATAGATATTAGCTACTAATATTGATCTTATGAACTTCCAGGGGTGTAGCAATCACTTAGTGGTTAAGGATTTCAACATTCAACCATTGGATTATATGTTCGGGCCTCGGCCTACTTAATTCGGTTTCAAAAGATAGGTCTTACATAGCGGATCCTCACATTTAGAATACGAATCAAAGCCAAGCACATGGATATGAACATGGTCAAGAAGCTACTAAGACTAAATCTTCCGTAAGACTTTCTTAAAAGTGCAGTAGTAGTAGTAGTAGTATCATCGCAAAAAATATACGGGTATGGATTAACACTGTTTTGTACTAATGCTAAACAACATACCTAAACCAACAGAATCTTTAATATTTTGATCAAGCCATCGTTTTGAACCAACAAAGTTGAACTTTCCACCACCAGTTAGAAGGAAAACAATTTGATATCTGAATAAGAAAATTTGAAATGTAATAAACTGATGGTAAATCATATTGAATATTCTTATTTAAAACATAAGAAAACGAGTTCAATGAACGTCAGGTATTTTTATGAACTAAAAACACAGTCGAAGAAACTGCTTTCAAGCTTTGGCATAAAAACCGGAAACAATTGAGTCTTACCTTCCACTGCATAGAACTTATGAAAGAAATACCTTAGTATTGTGCTAAGAGCCCCCAAATGCCCTGGTACGGCCGAGAATGGGGAGAGTACGCTCTCCCTCTCGAAATGCTCTCACATGGCCACGCGTATACAGCCTCTGTCATGGAAGTCCTACTCACTGCCTTCTCGTGGCGGGGGTGTTGTTAACGAAAAGCGAACATCAGAAGCTTTAACGGGGGTGGTGGAAACGGAAAGTCCACCTAGAGGAGTTGGAAAACCTTCATAACAAACCAATGGTGCACAAGGGCTCCAGTATCCAGAGGGGACAAATGGCGTATGAATCAATCGTTGGTCACCGGCTACCATGTGACTGCATCTCCTCACGATGCTCCACTGCCCTGTGGATCAGACTTTTAGGTCAAAGGCTCCGAGTGTGGCTCCCTAAGAAAACCACCTGCTTCAGTTTGGGCACCTGGGAAGTATCACAGCCCTCACACAAATCAAATAACATTTGTGTGGCGCATATGTGTCTGGTGTCTCTTTGTACTAATATTTGTGTTCAAATAAATAAGTTGTGCTAAGAACGTATGAAATCCTGTTTATCAAAATAGTAAAAGAAAAATGAAAGTGTTAAATGGATCCTATTTAAATACAGATTTTACATAAAGTGAATCAATCAGACTTTATTTCAAATTATGTTATTTATAACAAAACTTCGCCTGTAGCTCTTCTAGAGTTACTCTGACGGTCCCAAACCCAAACAAAGGGGGAGGGTTGAGCATGTGGTTAGCAACCCTATCCCGTAGAAAACAAACTTGCTAAAAAAACGGTAACCAGAATAAATAATTTAAACCATTTAAACTTCACCCTCTACATTAATAGGCTTTAACATACACAAAGGAAAAAGCAAGATTCTCAAATACAACATGGAGAACACCAACCCAGTCACACTTGATGGCGAAACTCTGAAAGATGTAGAAACATCCACCTATTTGGGAAGCATCATTGATGAACAAGGAGGACCTGATGCAGATGTAAAGGCGAGGGTTGGCAAAGCAAGGGCAGCATTTCTACAACTGAAGAACATATGGAACTCAAAAGAACTGTCAACTAATTTCAAAGTGAGAATCTTCAATACGAACGTCAAGACAGTTCTACTGTACGGAGCTGAAAAGTGGAGAACCACTACATCCGTCGTCAAAAAGGTACAAGTATTTATAAACAAAACACTCAATATTCACTGGCCGGATACTATCAGCAACAATGTTTTATGGGAGAGGAGAAACTAGCTTCCAACTGAAGAGGAAATTAGGAAAAAACGTTGGAAGTGGACCGGACATACATTAAAGAAATCACCAAACTTCATCACGAGGCATTTGCTAACTTGGAATCCGGAAGGGAAGAGAGAAAGAGGAAGGCTAAAGTACACATTACGCCGGGAAATAGACGCAGATATGAAAAGGATGAATAACAACTGGAAAGAACTGCCCAGGACGGGGTTAGATGGAGAATACTGGTATACGGCATATGCTCCTCCACGAGGGGTAACAGGCGTAAGTAAGTAATAGTAAAACTTGGATTGAAATGATTTTATTGGTGTTCTTGACGTATCAGATCGAAAACTGAAGAAATAGTAGCTATCGGGATTACTTTATAGATTATTATTATTGTATAATTACTATGTAACTGTACTACTACGTTTATTATGAGCCTTTTTTAACTCATCAAATGTTATTAAGCTGCTTATTAATTGTACTTTTGTCTTTTGCTAACCCGTTATTTACACCTTCCTTTAATCATAGTCACTTTTGGCTTGTTTATGTAGGATTGTGCTTTTATTTTATGGTGTGATATTTGTATATTGACCTATATATGCTTAAACTACAACATAATAGAAGTTGGTTGCTGATTTCTTTTTGGACTCAGGACAAGAAGTTGAGAAAGGCTGATGGATAGAGCACTAATAGGAGCCTAGTTTGCGTCGGCTCAAGATTAACAACAAAGGTCAGACTTATAATCCGGTAATGTCAGGGACACTAGACTATAGAAGAAATAGTAGAAGCAGAGAAGAAAAAGATGGTATTAGTATTCTGATTAATGATTTAAGCATGGTGATATTGATCAGTGTTTCAAGACATATTAGTTTAGTGAATAGTGTTAAAATATGTAATGATTTAATACATGAACTCTTCATACTGATATAGTGACTAAGATGGTTTTCTTAAAATTTGATTTCCAGAGTGCTTTGGCAAATTTATTAATAAACATTTAATAGATAATAATGAAATTTTCATAGTTCAAATCATGAGTCAATTGAAGCTAGACCACCATGGAAAACCTGGAAGCACTGGACGGCCGTTTCGTCCTATCGTGGGACTCCTCGGCAGTGCGCATCCACGCATCCACAAAAAACCCCTTCTGATAATAATAATAATCATATGCTCACTAGTGACTGACTTCGAGAGGTAAATCCAGGAGTTCTAGTGAGAAGCAGTGACCAGTGGAGTTCAAACTACGTCCGTTGTTTATTTATT
This sequence comes from Schistosoma mansoni, assembly GCF_000237925.1. NCBI lineage: Eukaryota > Metazoa > Platyhelminthes > Trematoda > Strigeidida > Schistosomatidae > Schistosoma > Schistosoma mansoni. The sequence continues at coordinate 1,415,742 of NC_031496.1, forward strand.
TATTTAAACACATATATATTGGTACAAAAGGGCACCAGATACATATGCGCCACACAAAATAATGAAAGTAGGAAGAGAAAGGATGAAAAGATAACGCGGACTAAAATGTACAACCAGAAGACTCTTTCAGTTAAGAAAGTTAGAACCACTCTTTATGTAGAAAGTAAAAGAAGGTTGCAGCAGGATCGCCACTGGCTTCTATTCTGAGCCATATCTGATAACGTCTCTAGCCACTGTGTTGCACAATCTCTCGGACCCCAGCCAGGGAGTCGTGAAGGACCAACAGAAGCCAGCCCTTTGCAGCTTTCTTCCATGCCACGACACCATGTCATACACTGACCTCCTCTCCGCTTTTTCCAACCAGTCCCAGAGTCGGCAAATAATGCACGACGTGGAAGTCCCTGGGACGACATTCGTAAAACATGTCCAAGCCACCGAAGTCGGTGTTTCAAGATGGTGACACCAATTGAATTATCGTCTCGGCGCCCGAACACACGATGCCGAACCTCTGAATTACTAACATGGTGTTGCCACTGTATGTCAGCAATCCTTCGGAGACAACGATGATCGAACACAGAGAGACGTCTAACATCCTCAACTCGGAGAGGCCAGGTTTCACAAGCATAGAGCAAAACTGCCCTCACCGACGCGTTGTAAATCCGACCTTTTACAGCCAGACTAACATCACGAAGGCGCCAAAGATGGCCCAGATTGGCATAAGCCGCTCTGGCTTTCATTATACGTGCATCAATCTCATCACTCACGCCACCACCAGCACTTATATAGCTACCTAGATACACGAACTTCTCAACTACTTCAATCTGCTCACCATCCAGGGTGAGTACAGGATTAGAATCCTGCCAGTCTTGTAGGAGTACTTCGCACTTGGAGGGTGCAAAGCACATGCCGTACCTGCGGACACTGATTGCCAACTGGTTAAGTGCGGATTGTATGCCTTGGGCATTATCGCACAGTAAGACAATATCATCCGCATACTCGAGGTCGAGAAGTCGTTCTCCAGGCAACATATCCACACCGCCATTACTTACATCCATCAGAGCTGTTTCCAGAATGTCATCGATGGCAAAGTTGAAGAGGAATGGTGAGATAGGGCAACCTTGCCTAACCCCACTGCTCGAATGAAACAAGGGAGAAAGGTGGTTGTATGCCCTCACTCTGCCTGAGGTGTTCGTATACAGGGCCTATAAGATGTTAATGAACTTCTCAGGCACACCCTTCTTCAATAGACAATCCCAGAGAACAGTCCTGTCCAACGAATCGAAGGCAGCTCTGATATCAAGAAACACTACGATTGTTGGCCTGCGATAAGTATGACGGTGTTCTAACATTTGGCGGAGGGTGAAGATGTGATCAATGCATCCTCGACTAGAACGAAAACCAGCCTGCTCCTCGCGAGTCAATCGTTCTCGGGTTTTAAACAACCTACGAAGAATGACAGAAGCCAATAGTTTGGACGCAATCGGAAGTAGACTTATCCCCCGATAGTTGTTACAGGAACAATGTGAACCCTTTTTAAAGATAGGGACGACTATTGACTCATTCCATGATGTTGGAACACTTTCTTGCTCCCAAACCTTTGCAAACAACACAGTCAGTTCCTTAGCCAGAAAGTCACCACCATCTTTAAAAAGAGCCGGAGGTAAGTCATCTGGGCCAGGTGATTTGTAGCGCTTCAAGAGTTGGAGTTCCTTGCGGACTTCCGCCTCGTTTGGTGGATCAGTCGTCACCGGCCATGGGGGGCAGGACAAACTGGTTGATGTTGCCGGAGCAGCAGGCCAGTTGAACTGCCCTTCGAAAAATTCCGCCCATCGTCCAAGACGTCGAGAGATGTTAGTGATTGGCATCCCGTCATCCTCGTAGATTGTTTCACTCACACCAGACTTCTTGCTGCCAGTGGCTCGGATGAGTTGGAAGAGCTTCCGGCAGTTACCAGATGCAGCTGCTGCTTCCATCTCATTAGCACGCTCCGACCACCAGGCTTCTCGGTCCTTATGCAAGCTTTGCCCAATTGCATTACGTAACAGCCTTCGTTTGTGGTCAAACTCACGGTCACCCGGAGTAGACCGACGGGCTTCCATCAGTTGTAAGGAGTCAGAAGAAACCCAGTGCTTGTAAGCGGGACATTTCGCGAAGCCACAAGCGGCTTTACTCGCCATTTTCATGGCGTCGTGAAGATGCAACCAATGCTCATTTATACTTTTCGGTGGGATGGTAGCTAGCCTAGAGGCTAACTCCGCTCGATACTTACTTGCAACAGAAGTTGCAGCCAGTTTACTAACATCGATCCGTTGGTGGTGGTCAATCCTTCGGCCACTGAAAAGTAAGGAGAGATTGGCGCAGACCAGGGCATGATCAGACTCCAGATAGGTACTCCAAAAGGAGCGGCAGTCTTGTACACAACCACGCCAGCGGTAGCTGATCGCGATGTGATCAATCTGAGTCCAGGCTTGAGATGCAGAGGGAGGACGCCAGGTGGCACACCGGCGATGACTGTGCCGGAAGTTAGTGCTAGCCAGAAACAGGTTGTGGTCTGTGCACAGTTGCAGTAAACGGTCCCCGTTATCTGTCCTGCGACTAACAAGTCCCCATCGGCCACCTAAACGACTCTCTTCTGTGCCTAGACGCCCGACCTGAGCATTCAAGTCTCCGGCTAATACTACAATATCTGTCGAACGCGCTTTCTGGAGAAGAACTGTTAACTGGTGGTAAAACTCACCCTTGATTGCATCCGGGCTGCAATCTGTCGGGGCATAGGCGGAGATGACGAAAAGACACCGTTTCTCACGCCGGTTTCTTCTCACTTTGATGGAACTTTCTAATCTAACAGCACATAACCGACTGTTAATGGGGATCCAATCGATTAGTGCTGCCTCAGCCCTAGCGCTTAGTACAACACCAACGCCTGCAAGACCAGACGAAGATGCCACAGAGTCCCCGGATAAGCGCACGTGAAACAAGCTTTTCGAGGCGACAGATGGAGAGCGAATTTGTAGCACTTCACTAGAGTCTTGAATACGGGTCTCGGATAGACAACAAACATCAACATTAAGACTTTCTAAAGACATAGCCAGCCCCATCTGTTGGCCGATCTGCATTAGTGTGCGAACGTTGAAGGAAGCCAGCTTGAACGACGTACGTGGTTTCAGAAAGACTGCTTCAGTATTCGTAATCGGTGGAAGCATTCACTTTCAACCAGACAGTGACTGGAGATCGTTTAGATAGGACAGAGTTTCCACCATGGGCGAGCTACTGCATAAGTTGGAAAGGAAGGATACACAATTTGGGAATAAAGGGAGTGAAAAAGCGACGTAGTAAATAATAGTAATAATAATAGTGTAAATTGTCTTGCTTCTAATATGAGCGAGAATAGTATCGTCAATAGAATTCATCACTTCATTTATTTGTGTGTGGGCTGTGATACTGCCCAAGTGCCCAAACTGAAGCAGGTGGTTTTCTTAGGGGGCCACACTCGGAGCCTTTGACCTAAAGGTCTGATCCACAAGGCAGTGAAGCATCGTGAGGAGATGCAGTCCCATGATAGCCGGTGACTAACAGCAGGTTCATTCGCCATTCGTTCCATCAGGATACTGGAGCCCATGTACACCATTCGTTTGGAATCAGGGTTTTCCAACTCCCCTAGGTGGACCCTCCGTGTCCACCAACCCGGTTAAAGCGCCGGACATTCGCTTTTCGTCCTCTCACTTTCGTAAACAACACCCCCGCCACGAGAAGGCAGTGAGTAGGACTTTCCTGGCAGAGGCTGTATATTCGCTGGCCATGTGAGAGCATTTCGAGAGGGAGAGTGGACTCTCCCCACTCTCGGCCGTACCAGGGCATTTGGGGGTTGTATTTACTGAAGACAATTGGTGAACGGTCGTTCAACTTCGCGGATTGGTTGAAGTTAGACATAAACACTATGGGATACCGGCTCAGTGGTCTATCGGTTAAGTGCTCTGACGCGAGACCGGTAGGTCCTGGGTTCGAATCTCACGAGGCGAGGTCGTGGATACTCACTGGTGAGGAGTCCCACAATAGGACGAAACGGCCGTCAAGCAGTGCTTCCAGGTCTTCCCTGGTGGTCTAGCTTTAATCGACTTACGCTTTCAACTGTGAAAATATTAAATCTCCACAAAAAACTTCTTCTGATAATCCCTATTATTGCCTGTTTGTACAAGTGAGAGAGTATTAGGAATTGAGTGATGTGTAGACGATTTCACATAACATATGCAGAATGTCTCGATAGTAAATTTTGTTTTCAAACCATCTAATAACGAGGCTATTCACATAATGTTTTCATAATATTCAGATTATATAAGTCATAGAGAAAAATAATCTTTCTTTCGTAATATACCTTTATGTCACTATAGAGAACTCTCAGAATCAATTATGTAATCAGTCAGTCAGTTACAACGTAGAACTTCGTATGTATGTACATCAGTTCGAGTTGCCATACCACATTAGCACAGAGATGCAGTTGTCCATTCAAATCCCATAGTGGTAGAGGTAGTAAGAGTATAAGTAGTAATCCGAAAGATTAGGGTTTGAATGTTATTCGAGGAGTATAATCCAATGAAATAAATAGATTATGTAATATAACAAATAAATCATTTTAACATCCAATCAAATTGTGATTTTAAAAAAAAATACTTACGGCAACTTATTAGCTTCATTTGCATAGAGACGTGATATTAGACGGGCAAGTTCCAGCAAGATAACCACACCACTACCATTTGCATCAGCTCCATAAGCCAAACTCTGTAACGTATAATATCAAGACACTGGAGACATGGTCTTACGATTAGAATTATGGTAATATAAACAAGTTAAATGATTTCTGTGATATAAAGTCATTTTATAACCTGTTGAAGATTCTACCAGCATTAATCAGACCCTAAATGCTCTGGTACGGCCGAGAGTGGGGAGAGTCCGCGCGCTTTAACCGGGTTGGTGGACACGGAAAATCCGCCTAGGGGATTTGGAAAACCCTGATTCCAAACCGATGGTGCACATGGGCTCCAGTATCCTCAGGGAACAAATGGAGTATGGATCAATCGTTGGTCACCGGCTACTATGGGACTGAATCTCTTCACGATGATCCACTGCCTTGTGGATCAGATCTTTAGGTCAAAGGATCCATGTGTGGCTCCTTAAGAAAACTACCTGCTTCAGTTTGGGCACCTGGGCAGTATCATAGCCCTCACACGAATCAAATGAGATTTGTGCGGCGCATATGTATCTGGTGCTTCCTTGTACCAATATTTATGTGTTTAAATAAATAAATAAATAATCAGCAGATTACAATTTGAATACAATGTAACCTTTAACAGAGATGATGAGGTTCAGAAAAATTACATCGTATCCAGGTGGGTACCAACAATTTTTATTATAATTGGATTGCTGTTTTAAAAGCTAAGCTGACAGATTCAAATTCTATCAGATAATCTGTATGATGAATACAAGTATATACGTTCCACGTTGTACAGTAAAATACAAATAAAAGTTAGCCTCTTTTAGTTGTATAGGACATGAAAGAAACGAAGTGACTCGTGTGTACTAGGACTTCGGAATTATGGTTAATTATGGATGGAACTCCCTCTATTTCAAGTAACTCTTGGGTCATAAAATATTTCGGTCGATACAGCAATGTTATTAACAAATGTATATATATGTTTGGTATTTGACAAACAACACCAACACTATAACTTAACAAAGAGTGAGCATAGTGGAAAAAATCTGCCTTAAGGAATTATCAGCAGAGTGGACCATAGGTTTTTTTTCAGCGTTCCTAGTGTATGGTAGGACAGCTAAGAGAAAACACTAGTGAATATTCAAAGTTAGGACACCGTCACATTAATTCAACATTTGATAATAAAGGAACAATTGACAGGAATGTCAAACTTACAGGAATTGCTGAAATTGCATCGTAATGTGCACAAATAATAATAGTGGATTTAGCACTCTCTTTCCCAAGACGACCCTAAGGATTGAGTATAAGAAAAATGTTGTTACCTCTATGTTTAACACATAATTATCAGCTATAGGCTTTGGTACTAGTGATCCAGTCAATAATCGGTACCCAGTTGACGATATTGCTCGAGTTAAGGCTGAAAATAAAGCAATATTAATAGAACTTACCAGATAACCCTGAGTTCTGTGTACTGGACTTAGTGAGTTGACTAACCTGTTCAAATACTTCCTGTACTGATGAACTGTTAAGAGTAAAGTAGATAGGGATTTGAAATTCATCAGTTAATAGCTCCTTTTCTACATGGATAAAATGCTGAGAAAATGTTGAATAAGTAATGTTACATTTATTAATGCTTGTGACCACGGACGGGATGGTAGAATAATTATAATTCCAGCCACTTTGTGGTAAATGGCATCCTTTATAATATCTACTGTCACTTCTGCTAACCGTAAAAGAAGGCAGTTCCGCCCAACTATTTTATTGCTTTGTGTTTGGGCTTCACAATTTATGGACGACAATCGACTGCCTAGAAAGCTATATTATTTACGTGTGAAAAAGAAACATACCAACACGAACACCTTGGAAATCGTACTGTTGGGCGCGATAAACGGTGAATTCCTGAACAGCGTCAACAGGAGAGAAAGGTGTCAAAACAAGCAATGTTGATAAAAATATGCACAAATATTGCGGGACGAAGTTCCCCAAACCTAATGCGATATCGTATACATCTCTAAACCACATGTTAGACGTTAAGCGCAGTCGAAAGTTTCTCGATGAGGGCACCAATTTGTTGATATCAGTACAAATTTAGTGATCAGCCAAGTTACTGAAAAGGGATGAAAAAGAGCAACCATTAGCAAACAAGTGTTATGGGAACTAAAACTAAACGGTTACGAACTGTCTTAGAGTTGATACGTTATGACTGGAAAGTTTACTCAGGTTGATGGCATCAGACAACTTGGGACCCGCTACATACGTAGATCAGGTAACAGAAATGTGGTTTTTATCACTACACTGAAGGAATTGACCACATGAAAACTGAAGTCGAAATAATATTATCGACAGTTGTAAAAAATAAAACACAATTATAAGCTAATTTAAGGCTAATTTCCCGTGCTCCAAGAAAACGTTAGTTCGGGGTGAAAAACTATAAATTGGTCAATCTCCACAAAAATGTTGACGTAACAGAACACAAAATGATGCTGAAACTCAATAACTAGAAAAACGTAGAGAATGAATAAATCTGGGTCACCACAAGCGATTATACGCCATCATCTAAAATCTTAAAGAATAGATTAGGGTAACTTTAAAATAATGTGTAACGTATTAGATAGAAGTTACCAAAATCAGTTAACAATACTATCCAACAAACAATTAACTATGGATACAAAGAAGTCACGTCCGGGTCTGTCGGCGTTTTCTAATGAAATTTGTAATGTGTAAGTTATTGATACCAACGCGGAACCTAGGTGTCAAAGAGTGGAACATATCTAAAACCCACTACATAATGGTTAGAATTAACAAGTATGAACCCCTGAAATATAACTTAGCTAACAAAAGAGTGGACTATCAGCTACGAAGAAGATTCAAAATGTGTGAGTTTCATCGGGTATTACAATGAGTCTTGAGCGGTTGAGTTGAATGCACCAGTAACCGTCACAATTCTGATCATAAATGGTCTGTTCCAGGACATTTTACAGATGACTCGGTAGCAGTTGAATAACTTTAAGCATAAGCAGATATACTAATCGAAACGTGATAGGTCTTCAATTTAGTATCTTCCAATCGCTTGTCTTTTAACTTGGATTAAAAGACAAGTAACTATCTCGAGACAAGGAAATGTAATATTATACTTTACAGTCATATTGTAACCAGCTTATTTTTCCTAAACCACGTGAAGGAATTTTATTCGTGTAATCCAGTGCATACTTTTTAATAGTAACTGTCTCTTGAGTTAGTTGTGCTCACTGGTCCCATGGGTTCAAAACAATCATAAGTTAGAAGCCAACCTGGTAGTCCACCCCTTCCGAAACACACATAAGCCTTTATGACAATCAAAAGGCTAAAATATTGTCCAGCATCATAACAACACAATATGGTTTTGGTGTCTTTGTCTAACAATATGATGTGTGATATGGATTTTGCTGTGTATTCGCAAGTAATTCATATAGGCATTAGAATCACGAATGAGATGTGAAAAGATCTTAGTGAAAACCAGGACGGAAATTAGAAAACCTATGGTGGATAAACATATTCAACAGCCGTTTACGAAAACTACACTTGTCTGTGGAGGCACAGGTTCAATTCTGTTTAAAAAAAAGGTCAGTTTGGCCCTAGCGGAAGTAACTGATATAGACGATTTCGCTTAATTTTTGTTCAAATATACGTCCAAAGGACGTGAAATTGGGAAAGACAACCAAGAACACGATTCCAAACAATTTCACTTAATGTAGAAAACGTTCTCTGTTTTGCTACACAGACTAGTAATCCCCCCCCCAAGTAAAATGCCCTGGTACGGACTAGGGTGGACAGAATCAACTCTTCCACTCCAAATGCTATCATATGGCCACGCATATACGGCCATTGTCAGGGAAGTCTTACTTACTGCCTTCTCGAGGCATTACTGTTATTTACGAAATTAAGAGGACGAAACGTGAATGTCTAGTGCTTTAACTGGGTTGGTGGATATACAGGATTAACCTAGGGGATTTTCAAAACCCTGATCCCAAACCGATGGTGCAAATGGGCTACAGAATTCTGAGAGAATAAATGGCGTACGAACCAATCATTGGTGACCGGCTACCATTGAACTGAATCTACTGATGTTGCTTCACGGCCTCGTAGATCAAACTTTCAGGTCGGAGACTCCGGATGTGGCCCCCTAAGAAAGCCATTTGCTTCGGCTTGGGCACCCAGGTAGTATACCAGTCCTTACGCGGAACAAAAAATTTGTGTGGCACATATATATTTGTATCAGTGTTTATGTTTAAATAAATAAAATGTCATCATGGTCTGAAGATTGGGCGATGGCTCATTATATTTACGATGTTTGCTTTATGCTCGTGAGATAATAAGATCCGGAGTAATACAGAAGCTGGCTCCAAAGTTTATAAATCCTATAACATGAACAATTTAGTTAGACTGGGTTTACCCCAATGTCAAGTTGTCATGAGAAGCGATAAAGATAGCTAATAACCGCCTATGAACCCATTGGAAAGTCTTTATAGACAGTGCGTTGTTAATATGAAGCCAAGCAACTGTAAATAAAAGAAGTCCGCACGGACTTCTAAGCAGGACAACTTACGTGGTGCATGGGCTCCTCAAGGTTACTGTCTCAAGGACAAACTGGGAATGATTCAGTATTTAAACTGACGGCCTCAAGTGTTATATGGCAGGGATTCAGAATAGTCGCTGTATAGTATTCTCCACTTTTTGTCTGAAAAATTGCTTTCTGAAAAGTTACTTTCAGCTCTATTGAGTCGAACTAAGTTATAACAGAAAGCGAGAGATCTGTTAGAGTATATTTTTCAGTAGTTCTCAGGCTAATATCAATCCGTGGTATAAACTGTTAGCAAAATATCTGTTTCACTTGTATGTGCGTTGAAATCTGCTCAAAATCAATCAGCCATTGCCTATAGCTCTTTGAAACTATATAGAATACTGGTACATACTGGTTTCCGGAACATTTATCGAAATCATTACCACTGTAGCTGTAAATAATTCCCCAAAATCAATAGCTCATTAAGTGTTCGACATTGGATGCTGACCACGTTGTTTAAGTGGACTTGTTTAGCTGAAGGCTTTCGGTCATGCATCCGCACCAGATCACGTTTCGACTCGGCGTGGGACACAGCTCCTACGTTTCATTAGCCAGCTCATAGAAAAGGTCCTCGATATATTGGTAACAAATCAAATATATCTTTCCTGCCTCCTCTCGTCTGACTTCTGATCTCTATCTGACTGGGAACGATCAAACATAGAAGGTGCTACTGGTATCCAGTTGTAAAACTAGAATATCCGTTGCATCCTCATTGGTGAGCCCGACGTGATCTGGTACACCAAGTCAATATACTGTGAGTCTGTTCCATTTTGGAATATTATTATTCATTGTTATTCTTTATTTGAATTTTATATATTGTGATATACTTTTTTCGCGAATTTTTTTTCTCGGATATATTTTACTTAGACATTTTTCGATATCTATATTACTATGACGGAACACTCTCCTAAGGTTCTTAAGTTTAAGTCTATTCCCCCTATTTCGATTCAGTTAACGCCATTTTGGCCCGACAATATCGAGTCCTGGTTCTGCTATGCAGAAGCCGATTTTTGCATGCACGGAATCACGGACTCGCGCACACGATTCCTCGCGGTAGTTAAGGCGTTACCGCGCGAGTTTAACAGGTACGTAACACCTAGTATGTTTACTAGTGATGTTTCCGAACCTTACGAATCGCTTAAGCTATCGATTTTAAAACGAGGAGACCTAACTGATCGACAACGGTTAGACCAACTCCTTAACAATATCGACTTGCAACATGGTTCTGCGACGGACATGTTGCTTAGAATGAGAGAAGTCATCGGCCAACGAACTTTCGATGATGGCCTATTTCGACAACTTTTCTTGTCTAAACTCCCTCAACAGGTGCAGGCAGTGCTTGTTTCATTTCAAAACAATGCCATAGATGAACTAGCTGCATCTGCCGATCGAATCTTGGAAATCACCAAATTTTCTAAGGCCGAGGTTTTTACTATCAAAGAAAAACCCCAATCGACCTCGACTGACATGGCCGAACTATGTCACACGCTTACACGATATCTTAGAGTTCGCAATGACCGTAGTCGGTCAAAAACCCCGCGTAGAAGCGCCTCACGTAAGCGATCTGGCTCTCGACCACGAGAGACAGACAATCCCGACTGGTGCTGGTATCATAACCAGTACGGTAAGTTTTCCAGAAATTGCAGGAAACCTTGCAATTATCCGACTTCAAAATCGACTGACACGAAAAACAGTTCGGGAAACTTCCCAGCCGGCACGCGTTAACGGCAACCGTAGCCGGCGAACACAGCCGTCTCTTATATGTCACGGATGTGACTACGAAAGTTCGCTACCTCGTCGACACTGGCGCAGAAGTTAGCGTTCTTCCAGCAAATCTCGACGACAGACTTCGCGAGTCTGTTTTAAGTTTACAGGCGGCAAACGGAAAGCCGATCGCTACTTACGGTAAAAGGTACGTCTACCTTAACGTGGGTTTACGCAAACCCATACACTGGATTTTCGTTGTTGCAGACGTCTCTATGCCAATCATTGGTATAGACCTGTTACAACACCACAATCTACTCATCGACACACGCGCACGAAAGTTAATAGACGGAAACACTAAGTTATCCGTTTGCGTAACTCCTTGTTCTGGTTGCAGGTTATCCCCAGTCACGATTAAGCACGCCATAGACCCCTTGTACCAAGCAGTACTCGACAAATACCCCGGGATATACCAATCGCAATCGAAATTAAGTTGTGTAACCAGCAATGTTACACATCACATCTCGACTACAGGACCACCTATATTTTCGAAAGCCCGAAGACTTGCTCCCGAAAAGCTTAGGTTAGCTAAAAACGAATTCAACCACATGATGGACCTAGGAATAATTCGACCATCGAATAGTCCATGGGCAACCCCATTGCACATGGTCCCTAAAAAGGACAGCAATGATTGGCGGCCAACTGGTGATTATCGGCGTCTGAATGCTAAAACCATTCCCGATCGTTACCCGCTGCCTCATATTCACGATTTGACAGCTACCTTGAAAGGTACAACTGTCTTTTCGAAAATCGACTTGGTTAAAGCTTATAACCAAATACCGATGGCACCTGACGACATTCCTAAAACCGCCATCATCACTCCTTTCGGTCTTTACGAATTTCTACGAATGCCTTTTGGTTTAAGAAATGCGGCTCAAACCTTCCAAAGGTTTATAGACGACGTCTTCCGAGGTCTCAACTTCGTACATGCGTATGTTGATGACTGTCTAATAGCAAGTCCGGACAGAGAATCACATCTCAAGCATCTGGACATTGTTTTCGATCGACTCCAAAGGCATGGCATTACTGTCAACATTCAGAAATGCCAAATCGGAACTAACTCCTTAGACTTCTTAGGACACACTATTGATGCTCAAGGCATCCGACCACTTAGGAGCAAAGTGGCGGCCATTCTGGATTACCCGGAACCGACCACGATCAAGCAGTTACGAACTTTCAACGGACTCGTGAGTTTCTATAGACGGTTCATACCCAAATGCGCATCCTTAATGAAACCGTTAACCGATCAGCTTCGTGGAAATGCGAAATCAATTAGTTTAGACGACATAGCCCGTAAAGCATTCTCCACAGTTAAGGAACACATTGCTAAAGCAACCCTGCTTGCTCATCAGGACACTCCAGCGCCCATTAGTATCGCAGTAGACGCATCCGACTCAGCAATCGGAGCAGTCTTACAACAATGGGTTAACAACTCGTGGCAACCTCTAGGATTTTTCTCGAGACGGTTGTTAGACGCGGAATCTAGGTACAGCACGTTCGGTAGGGAACTCCTAGCTATGTATTGTGCTGTACGGCATTTTCAACATTCCATCGAAGGAAGAGAATTCACGCTTTTTACCGATCATAAACCTCTTACCTTCTCTTTAAGTTCATCTTCAGACAAGTACTCACCGCGAGAGTCTCGACAACTCGACTATATTTCGCAGTTTACTTCAGACATACAACATATTTCTGGAGCAAACAATGTAGTCGCAGACGCCTTGTCTCGAATTAGCTCCTTCAACAGTTTCCAAGGAATCGACCTTCTTAAACTCGCTCAGCTTCAAAAAGAAGACATTGATCTTCAGCATGAGTTATCCTCGACAACTCTAAAACTAAGTATTAAGCAGATGGGAACAGGTAAGGAAACCTTACTCTGTGACACATCTACAGGTAGGGATCGTCCAATTGTACCAAAACATTATCGCCGCAACGTCTTCAATACGTTGCACAATCTTTCTCATCCAGGTGCTCGTGCAACAATCGAACTTATAGCCGAACGCTTTTGTTGGCCTGGCATGAATAAAGACGTGAGGGAGTGGGGACGCTCCTGTGTAAGCTGTCAGAAATCTAAGGTGATCAGACACAACAAATGTCCCTTAGGCTCTTTCAAAACCCCTGACGCTCGTTTCGACCACATCCATATAGATTTAGTAGGACCCTTACCCGACTCGAACGGATACTCATATCTCCTAACATGCGTAGACCGTTTCACGCGATGGCCAGAAGCAGTACTGATTAAGGACATTACTGCTGAAACCGTGGCCCGTGCTTTCGTCGAACGATGGGTAGCAAATTTCGGCTGCCCTTCCACAATCACTACAGACCGCGGACGCCAGTTCGAATCTGGACTTTTCCGTTGTCTGACCTCACTATTAGGAATCACGCGCTTCCGAACGACCGCCTACCACCCACAAGCAAACGGGTTGGTAGAACGTTTTCATCGACAACTAAAAGCTTCATTATCAGCTTCAAACGTTTCACAGTGGACAGACGCTCTTCCACTCGTCTTGCTAGGTATCCGCAATGCAGTGAAAGCTGACATTGGATACACGGCATCTCAACTCGTTTACGGAACGACACTCCGACTCCCAGGAGAATTCGTGGATCCTTCAGCTTCTTCATTGAACATGGATCTAAACTCTTACACGAGTAGGCTTACAAACGCTATGCGTTCAGTTAAACCTGCTCACACTCGACCTCAATCAACTGATGTTTTCGTTCAACCCGAATTACGACATAGTACACACGTCTTCGTTCGTCGAGACTCACATCGACGACCCCTCGAATCAGCATACGAAGGACCCTTCAAAGTTCTTCAACGCGAACCTAAGTACTATATAGTCGATAAGAACGGTACGAAAGATAGCATCAGTATCGATCGACTCAAAGCTGCGTACCTAGAAGGAAACCCTAGCTACGTCGATTTTCCTTCGGTACAAGCAAACGACACAGCTACTACACTCGTAGTACCCTACACGACAACCGACACACAACTTGATACTTCGTCAACGTCGATAGAAAAACCTAAAACAACGCGTTCTGGAAGACGAGTAAGATTTCCAGAACATCTTAACGAATATTGCACGTAGGACATAAGCTTTATCTTGAATTACCCTTTCAAAGTTTATTATAAATTTTTTTTAATATGCTCATTTTTTTATTTATATAAAAAAAAAAAACAAAAAAAAACAAAACATTTTTTTGAGCGTATATATATATATATTTATATATTGAAAAAAACCAAAAGAAAACCTTTTTTTTTCCGATCGCTTTTACGCTGTTTGTAAGTGTATCAGTTTATTTTTTTTCCGCTCATCTTGTGTCCTTACGCAAGTACGAGTGTATTTTCGACATGCACTCACACGTTTTATTTTTCCTCTTTTCCAGGATGGCTGGAAAAGAACAACGAAGTTTCGCAAGGAACCGAAATTTTCATTGTACTATATTTCTTTATTGCTACGTTGTACATTTTGGTCCCATAGTTTAAGGAAAGACGACCAGACGCTGCTAAACGAAGCAAGCTATCAGAAGAGTGTTTACCAACGACAAACTCGTTGGGTTTAAACTTCTGGCTGGTCACGTCTTAGGGGCATCACTACCTCACTAGGGGGGGAGTGATCTGTAGCTGTAAATAATTCCCCAAAATCAATAGCTCATTAAGTGTTCGACATTGGATGCTGACCACGTTGTTTAAGTGGACTTGTTTAGCTGAAGACTTTCGGTCATGCATCCGCACCAGATCACGTTTCGACTCGGCGTGGGACACAGCTCCTACGTTTCATTAGCCAGCTCATAGAAAAGGTCCTCGATATATTGGTAACAAATCAAATATATCTTTCCTGCCTCCTCTCGTCTGACTTCTGATTTCTATCTGACTGGGAACGATCAAACATAGAAGGTGCTACTGGTATCCAGTTGTAAAACTAGAATATCCGTTGCATCCTCACCACACTCCCAATTAGTTGTGTCCAGACCTCTGACTAAGAATTTTTCTGGTAGAAATTACTATATTCGTGCATGAATGAAGCAAGGCATAGAAAACAACGTATGTCTGGTTAAAGAGGAGTGAATACAAGCAGCCCATATGTAAGGATAGCTGTCAGAATTTTATGTGGACACTCTCTTCGCCTTTTAGCTGATCAGCTTCATTGAAGCGTCCTGTCTGTGTGTTTAAAACAGTAGAATAATGTTCAACCTAAGCTTCTTTAAGAGGTTCCTATGGTCCATTATGGAGCGAGCATAATACTGTGACGCTGATTAAAAGTTAGCATTCTCCAGAGTCATAGTTAATATGTTCCAAATGAACACACACGCTTTGTAAGATATCTAAAGTAGATGACCTGACCTAGGCTTGATAAAATCAATTAGGATAGAACGACTGATGTTGGTATTTGAAATTTAATACCTTTTAAGTACTTGGCTACAGTACATACAGTATCATTTTTCATCATAATTATGTAAAGTAGGGCGAGTAAAGACAGGTATTTATAATGGTATTAGTGTAAGGTCGAAAGGATCAGTCATCAGTAGTGACTTTACCATAAATTGACTTGTGAATGTTAGATTGAAATTTTGAATCGTATTTGGTTGTAAACAAATCTCTAAGATGAATAGTTCTGTAGGTCTTTGAAATTGATGCTGACCTAACTTCACTGAACACACCTCTAGCTGAAGGTACTCGCTCAGGCATCCACACTATATCACGTTTGGTTACGACGTATTACTCATCTCTCGCAACATTTAGTCAGCTTAAACTATGCACTTTTTGATGCATTGACCATTTTCTAAATACGTCTACGAACCCCCTTTATTCCTGATTTCTTGTTTGACTGACTTTCGGATCTCCGATTAAAAAGGCTTTCCCGACAACGGCTTTAACAAAAACTGTATATAGTTGGGAAATATCTGAAAGTTTATTTATAAATCTAAAACATACACATCCATATTGTCATTTACAGCCCACTGCCAATTTATTAAGTAATTCATTTTGTAGAATCCATTTGAACGTTTCGTGTTTAAAAATCCCTCCATGCATACATCCACAGCTTCTTCTCAATGTTTTTGTTGTTTGTACATTATTGTTAGTACTTTTTGATGCCATTTTGTATTGTGGTGTTTCATTTCATGATGGTTTTCTCTGTTTCTTCTGTTGCTTTCATTGGGTTTCTATATTCTTCTTGAACTGTATACAATTTGTTTTAATTGATATTATTATGGCGGCTGCTATATTGACTGCTCGCTTTTTGATTGTGTGGTTTGATCTTGACTGGGATCGTGTATTTTGGCTGTAAATTGGAGCACTTTCCCAGAAATTGAAACATTTTGTGTTATAGAACAGCCGATCAAACGGAATCTTACTTGGTCTATCCAGAAAGGGTAGAATAACACTTACTTTTTGGTGTTTTCGATTGAATATTTTGGGATCAATTGTTGGTTGAATAACTGGGTGGTAATATTTGTTTAGAACCGTTATTACCCCAACCGCTTTGTCCTGATATCGACTGGGGTTTGCGAGTCTCTTCCTTTTACTTGCCAGTTATTCGGCCACCTCCAGACCTTTTTGGATCTAGGTTTGGATCTTACACATTTTGGTAGTCTAATTCTTTGTGAAAGTGAGAGAAACACTTCTGCTAGATTTCGTGAAAAATTACCAACACAAGTAAGATGTGAACGATCAATAAACTTCGTCAGTAAACCTGATGAACAGAGTGTAAATGACGTAAACAAACTTTGAAGGAAGTAAACTTAAGAAATTCGGAATTCGATCAACCACCCGATGTTTTTGGCTAAATACGTGAAAGCATCCCGCCTACTTTTAAAAGCCATTAACTCCGAGGCCAAAAATCACTGAATGATGGGTTTGATGATGGTCCACACGCTTTGAGAGTTCACATTTCAAAACTTCGTAGAGATATTGTCTCATTCGATAGTGAATTACCCATAAACATAATATTTCAAACGTCCATCACCTATTCACATACCATTTCAAAGCTGTGTTGATATCTTATTGATGCAGTTGATACCTTATCTTGGAAGAATAGCCTGACTGATAACCGATCTCTTGGACGTAATTCGGTGAATCTTTTCTGAACATGACACTGAGGATAGACATTTTCGAGCCATTTATAAAGAATCTGAAGTATATCGGGATGAGTGGTATATTTGAAAGCCTGGTAAATATTGGCAATATGATGTCAGATCATTACAAGAATAACAGCTGGACAGGAAACTTTCACCCCTTTACATCAATGCCTAAATAAACCCTCGGTCAGATTACTGAAAATGAGAAGCTATTTGATAGAAATAGGCTGTTATTATAACAAACATCTTGTATCTCAGCATGCAGATACTATGGCCGCCAAAGTGGGGCCGATAGTTATGATAACCGACTCATACTTAGCGTTTCTTGAAACTTCAGAACCCGACCTAAGCGTCTCGTATGTATACTGTTAACAAAGTTGTAATGAGACCGTCGTCGTTCCATAACTACGTAAAACTAAAATAATGAAGCATGTCATAGTCGATTTAACGGAAGCTGTGGGTCATATGGGACCCAAATACATATGAGATGAATTGAGATATCCTGATCGTTTGACCATAGGTTCTTTGAGAATACTCTCACAAGGGTAACAGTTATTGTCAAAAGAGTGACTGATACGATATGACTACTGAATTGTTTAGGCAACTGTCCATAACTCTGAATACTAAGAGTTACCCAGTAAAATTATTAAGGCTAACTAAGTGAATTGCTCAAATTCACAACCAAAATTCACCATCCCAGTCAAATCTAGCAACACAATCAAAGAGGGAACAATCAATATTACTGCCGCTTTTATGACTTGATCAAGGTCGTCGCCAATTTGTTATGACTTTACAAAATAAACAAAGGACGTATACTAATTCGTTATCGGTTTTTATGTCCGGCTTTTATTCACGTGAATTATCCACCAATGGAAATACGACTCTTCCGGCCTTAACACTGTGACAATCAATGACGTTCGATCAGTATGAGTAATCTAGTGTCCTTATTGGTTCTTTATCCACCTAGTTCTTCCAATTGAGTCCAGAACACCAATGACAGCTTCTGTTATGCGAATCTATGCGAATCGTTCATTTCAAACATACTCTGTTTATACACCAGACAGACCACATCACACCATAAAATAGAAAATAAAATTTGTACAAGATCAAGCCAAATGTGGCTGTGAACGTGAGAAACAATAATCAATAAACTGAGTATAACTTGGGAACAGTAAATCGTAGAATAATAATTCACAGGTCAAAATGAAGCTTATAATAAGGTTGATATAGATATGCATAATCTAGTTACTGAATAGTTATACAATGAGAATATATATAAAATTATCGTCCAATAGTAAGTCCTGAGAGTTACCCGTACTTATGTCTTCGCTAGGATATAACAGCCGCCAAGATAATATATCAATTAAAACAACATAGATACATAGATAGATAGAAAGAAACATGGAAACTCAGTGAAAGCGACAGAATTGATGAGAAAACTATTATGAAATGAAACATTTCAATCTCAAACGGCATCAAAATGATTAACAATAATGTACAAATAAAGAAACCATTAGGAACAAGTTGCAAATATATGCATGGAGAGAATTTAACACACGAAACCTTCAAAATGGATCCTACAACATTCACGTTATAGCTTGTTGCCAACTTATCAGGGTCTATTGTCATTATTCACATTACGTAATGTGGTATTATTACCATTCGATGATATTATCATGATTATTCCTTGTTCATATATACTCACGGAACCGGTACTTTAAGTAAAAATGATCTTTATGTATGCATGCACGATTGTACAGCTTGATAACAAGTTCGTTGAAAAGAGATCTCTTCGCTGAACTTCGCGATTTTAAAACTTATCAATCAGTCCGAAGCTTAAAAGTAAATGTTATTTGACATGTATAAAACGACTGAGAGTCACTTTTGAGGCAAGTTGGAGATATTCTTAACTATTTGAATACGTTTTCAATCAACCAACCAACTAACATCATCGTTTACCTTCAATGATCTTCATGTGAATTCCAAGGACCTCATAAAGACATTCAAAACTCGCAGGGAGATGTAGGATATTTATTGATGAAATTATCTAATACATAGTATCAATACATACTACACATCAAGTTGTCTGAAATTTCTATGATGTCGGTTTCTTTAAACCGGCGTTTGATCTTCCTTGTATGCTGAAACAGTGAATATTTCTATGGAACCTGGACCGAATTGTTTTTTCGATGCAAAGACACCACCATATGCCTGTATACCGAAGCGAGAGAGTTGAGTTAAATTCAAAGGTGGTGATTCAGGCTTTAGTTGTCCACGAAAGTATGCTTTGAATGTTATAAATGGTAATTTGATTTGTTCTCGTCCTCCAGATGTCTGTAAAAATTTCATAGAAAACACATCGAATTATTCTACACATTTGAATACCATATTACCTCGAAAAACGACTCATATGATGGACAAGCGAATATATCCGAACAGTTACCATAGAAGATCAATTTGAAATTCGAATTTTCACCCTGTCTATGTAGATCAATTACAACACCCGTAAATTGTGACAAATTCCAAGTATTCAATATGTAGTCGACACCGGCGAAACATGATCCATCTGGTTGTGGGTTGAGTAGATAGAAGAATATTCCTGATTGATAATTCTAAACATGGTGTTAGTTAAATTATATGTATAAATAGAACTTACATAAGCAATTAATGGTGTGAGTGTAGCTACAGATCGCCCTTCAATTCGAAATGTATCTGACACTTCAACCCATACATCAAATAAAGTTGTTTCAGGATCAGTGAAGTTGAATAGAGTTGAATTGACCGAGTCACCTGGCTGAATGAGGGATGCTGGTGTGGAATTATCATTGAAATCAGATGTCATTATGTCATCGCTTGTAGTAAATGATTGTGTGTCATCAGTTTGTGATGAGTTTTCCTCCAAAGCGTTGTAAGTGTTGGGCAATAGAGTTGTAAATATGAAAACAACGACAGAGATATTTCTGATTACCGTTCTGAGGTGAAACAGTCTGAAATTCATTTGAACAATTTATCTGTAAGGTAGATTAGAATTGTGATTGAAGTTGAGTTAAAAAGATGTTATTAGTATAGCACGAGATGGCCGCACCATATTTTGTATCGGTTACACTTATACATTGACAACTTTGAGTACCGGATAAATGATCTACAGATAGGGTGTTCGAGCAACATCGAAGTTACTGGGTTCGAGTTCGATGTGTGAGATTGTGAATGAGCACTGCTGAAGGGTCCCATACAGAACGAAACGGTCGTCCTCTGCTTCCACATTTTCAATGTTGGCTTGACCTTGATCGGTTCCCGATATCAATTGAAGGAATTGACGTACATCCACGATTTATTTTCTTATTCTCTGTGAATGTATTTCAAGGCTTGCCGAAACTCGAGAAATTCACCATTTCAAGAATATACTTTACTAATATAGCGACAGTATTTCGAAGCACTGTAGGCTTTGCAAACGTAAGACACTCAGTAATGTATTACAGTCATTCCATGAATCGTAGTCACCATGACTGCCTTCTGATGGTAATTGATTTGAGCAGCATACCTTGGGTTTCGCGCTGCTTGAAAAACCATCAGAGAGGTGTACCCGCACTCAGGAGAACTGTTGGATCGAGGTGGATCTGAATTCCAACTACAAGGCTCTCAGTTGAATGTGTCACCACTGATCTATTTGAGTAGTAACTAGTTCCACAAGTGACTGAGACATTTACACAGATCGGACTGAATTCATGTTTGTTTAGTCCACAATGCTGATTGTAAACTGTAAATCCATCAATTTTTATAACAACACTCTAGCTCGGTGTTAGCATCACGACAGTAATAGACCTAATCTCCAAATTTTCTATTTGTCATGACGTGACTACCCAATCTATATAATTTATCGCGCAAGTCTCAACATTGTCTACAAAGACGTGTTTGACCTTGATCATCAACAATATGACGTCTGCCATTTCTGAAGACCACATTTGAGCTGGGCTGAGAACAATATGTTTGATGAAAAAAATAAGCAAGGAGTTATAGAGGGTGATCACGCCTGCATGACTGAGTCATGCGATCCCCATTCATTGTTGGCGCGTACACTATTACTGACCTTCTCTCCTTGTTATAGCACTATAATTTAACTACCATTTACCATTCAGTACATCGATATCGACTAGAAACTACTGATCTATTGATCAAGTACTGGTCAACTAGATTTCCAAACTTTTCGATTACTCAGTTCAGATAATATATCCGATGTCCATTCTCAATTCTATGTATTTGAGTTTACAGAATTAACGTTCATACCATTTGTACTATTTAACTATTTTGTTGGCCACTTTCACTTGGTCGGATATTTGAATTTTTTGTGTTATGAGGTGAATACTGACACCCCTTCGCGTAATACATTGAGAGAATTGCTAAGAATAACGTTGATAAAGTATCATCATGAATATTGAAGAAAATTCACTAGTTATGCAGAACTTGTTATATATATGTAGAGATTGTTCAACTGATAACGTATCGTCAAAGATTGGATTCAGTTAAACAACTGTGGGAGATTTGAGATTAGTGTATATTACTTGTCTTCCTAGTATGAAACTCCGGAGAAGCATTCGACCATAATCACGTCAAGCATCATCTCGAGTCCTTGAAACTGTGAAAACGAGGTTGGCCTCTAACACCTCACGTTTCTACGTTCGGTCTATTGTCAGAGTAAAGACCTCCATTGAATACTGGTGACCTCTGTGTTTATGGAAGCTATACAAATTTTTGGATCACAACGATTTGTTATATTTAGCTGTTTCTATTACTGACAATTTATATATCATTGTGAATCCATGGTTTGGAGGTAAATTTCAAAAAGCCAATGAAACACCAATCAAACACTGAAAATTTGAATAACTTACCTCAGGAATAGAATATTTCGCCTCTTCAACCAATGACATGCACGTTTGCTTTTATACTTTCATTTTACATTGAGATTATGAGTATCATGCAATCAAATTATCATGAATATGATCAGATTCCCAATTGCTGTTTAGAGTGGAATACGAAGGTCAGCGGATTACATAGAGAGGACGTGTGAAACATTAATACATGACAGAGTTAAGAAATAATACCAACAGTAAGCTTATTAAAACTTACACGAGATTACTAGTGGCACACGCACGCACACAAGTAAGTGCATGATTAGCTTTCAAGTAAAGGATAATATTATCATGTGATTTAATTAAAGTAGAATAAGGACGGCAATTGTTATTTTTTTACACTCTACACACTGAGTTGAGATAAACATCCGCTCGAAATTAGAGGGCATGGCAACGCTGTTTTGTCCAACTATGCGCCTGACGTCTAGTATTCTGATCCGGTATTCAACAGTTCGAATGCTTAACTCCAGTCAGTTTGCAATATTGAGAGAATTGATAATAAAATCTATAAATGAGAATGGACCGGACGGTTTAGTTTGTACAGATTGTTGTGACTAATTCGTTGAAATGCTTGTGGAATCTTTTATGTGCTTCTGTAATATGTATTGATAGTTTAGTTTACAAAATTTGTTGAAAGACATCAGAAAGTTAGACAAATGATATCTTCCCTCAATGAATCATAGCAGTAATCACTACGACTGAAATCCACAGTTCAACTAATAGAAATCACTAAATGAATAAAATGTTAGCGAATGAAGTAATTTGAAACTGAATTCAGTCTTCGAGTTAATTGTCTTCTATTATGAGAAGAAACAGTAAGAGGTATAGAGATAAAGCAGAAAGATTTATTGTTCCAGTGAGAGTCTCTGATTTCGGTACAGACTGATGGGTGACATTTACATGAATGCGTTCATAATTCTAATTGATAATGAATAATACTATTTGTTATATCCCAATGAGTAGGAGAAATGCATTTCTGACGATTCGTGACCTAATGTAAGCCACTTCTACAGAGTAAATAAATAACCGACCTTAAATTAACACACGTTTAAATTCTACTTAACACTCCATCAACAATTGAATTGTGATGGTGTACTCATTGGGACTCATTGTGATGCGTCGTAATCTTGTCACTTAACTATATATAATGGAATTACCAGTCGACATAAATAAAGAACTTGCTTGTAACCACTCCACTGACTATTCGATGCTCCGATTGTAGATACGGGAACGTTTGAGGAATCTTTCGATTATTTCACGTCCATTCCATAGAGAGAATATCACTCCATGTTTGTGATTGCTTACCAAAGACAAGAAACTTTGAGGATGATGTAATTATAGTGATGTTGAGAATATCTAACTACTTACTAATACATAACACAATCTATCATTATTCAATTGATATGGGTTCTATGGGAAAATAAATGTCTCAGGAAATGGAAAAGTGTTTTTGATGCCTCAAATGAATATCTTAATCAATGTATACATTTCTGTGTATCATCAGTGTGAGCTTGCAAATTTTAAAGAGAACGTGTAATGCTTATGATAATTGATCAGTCTTGAACTTTACTTAGAGCACCATTCTATAATCAACGTGATCCCTTCATATGTGTTTACAGCCTTCTATCATAATACATTAATCCATTTGGAACTACCGAAGTACGTGTTAAACAGATTTGAGCATATTTACTCTCTTGATGGCAAGCAATACGAACAGCTACTTCATCTAGACGTTTCTAATCGGATTTCAGTATACATCAATCGAAGACAGATCAAACCAGTAAAATTCCTCAGTATATAACTGTTTGAGTGCATTTTACAGGATACGAATATCCTATCAATGATGAGGCTATAAATTTACCTGGTTCCTGAAACTCCACTGTTATCGAATTCATGTTAAAAGTAGTGAGCATACCTATTTAATGAATAATTGTTATACCTGTGGTAAAATATCTGACAAACCAGTTATGAAAATCGAAGTAGTGAATACCAGTGAGGTAAACTGTATTTATGGAAAACATAATCATTTGGTACATCTGAATCCTGAAGAGTTGGTAAGATTGTTGACATTCAATCTCTGTTTCACATTACTATTCATTTGATCATATGTATTCCCAAAATTCTTGGTTCATTTTGTAGAAGTAAGGTGAAAATAGTGTTAACGACACGTTAGTGATTTGAGTATACTATATCTGTTCCAATCATCGTTGTTGTTTCTCAAACTAACCAGATTATTTGAGATGATGCGATACCTATCAACTCAAAAACCCTTCAGATTAATCCTCAGGTGATCTGGAAATATATAATTCTTCTATTCCACATGACTCAAATTGTCACTTTAACGTAAAGTATGTTTTATATTTGATCTGTTAGATGATAATTTGGGTTTTCGAAAAGTGGACACTGTAATGATGCATTTGGACTATTTCAGTTGATTGGATCTCACCCAGCGTTCCAAATCTTTGCAGTGAATACCCAAACAAATAAAAGATTGTACAATTCAATAACAACGACTTCAATCTCAGTTACATAGAATGAGTATAATACTGTAGTGACCTGCTTTTCTCGACGAAAACGCGATCGGTATAATGGAAACAATTGTTATTATAACCAATTGTACCAGTGATTGTTTTAATGTACTCGTTTTTGTTTAATTGTATCGAAATCACTATTCGTTTCGTGTCCATCATGTTCGTTTGAACTTTCTTACGCTCTGCATTTATTTCCTGTACTCGTCGGTACGTCTCGATATTTTTTCGATACCACGAGATCGCCAATAAATATACTTTATCTGAACTAATTACAGCCTTGTGGTTTACGAGCTATCAAAGGAACCAAGTCGTTTTCGGGCGCGTGATCTTACTGTAGTGGCGATCATAGTCAATCGAGACTCGACGCCACCAACAATACATGGTACATAATTATTAGTAGTGAGATAAGAAATCTCATTTCTCTCTCTGAGTAACTAATAGATAAAAGTGATGATCAGTAAAGGTATTGGAATTAACCATGTTGTGATTTTCTTGTAGCACCAATTGTTTAATTGTATTACTTCGTCAATACTTGACGAGACATGTGATCATTGCGGCTATTGATGTTCAATCTAAACAACAATCCCCAAGCAAACCATAGATCAAACTGACGAGGTCAATATAGAAAGTCATATATACTAAGGTTGAGTGAAGAGATCAAAACAGTTTGTTGACTTTAAAGTAAGACCAGTAGTAAAGCTAACTCACTGCGTTGTCTCTACAGGGATGCTGTCTACGAAATTAAGAGGATGAAAAGCGAATGTCCGGTTCTGTAATCGGGCACTTATCTACTCCCTTCTATTCCCATTTTGTGTGTTTTATTTTCAAACTTATAAGGCTACTCGCCGTGGTGAGTAAGTGAAACGAAACGGAAAAAGACGGAAACCTTATCTGCTTTCAGCCTATATGTTTAGAACAATGGGTGGAACACTTTAAGAAGCAGTTTAACTGGCCTTCAGCTACTGTACAACTACCCACTATTCCCAGAAAACCTGAATGGAACATTGAAGTAGGTCTCCCGACCCTACCTGAAGTTCAAAAGGCTATAGCTAATCTGAAACGACGTAGAGCAATTGGTCCAGATGGATTGGCTTAAGATGTCTCTAAATATGGCGGTCCAATTTTAGTAATTTGGCTGACTAATATATTGGCTAAAATCTGGGAGTTGGACGTAACCTCATCTGACTAGTCACAATCACTCATTGTCCTAATATGTAAGAAGAGGCCAAAATCATCCTGTGATAACCATAGAGGGATTATATTTGCAAATATAGCATCTAAAATACTAGCATCAATAATTTATGAATAAACATTGGTACCTGTGGTGGTATTTGGTCCTATGGTTATTTGGAGACGTAAGTTACAAGTATGTCGACCGACCGTGTTTCAATAACAGACGAAAGCAAAACCATGGTTGTAACACACTTTTTGGCTTACTCCATTTGCAATTGAGAAAAAAGCGGATAACTCATCCGGTCAATTTTTGGAACCATTTTAAAAGCAAGTTACGACTATCGAAATGTTTCGGAGTTAATTTTATCCACTTCTTTGGCTTATCGCATTGAAGATGCACTGACTTTCGCATACACTATAATTTTGATAACTGTCCAGATGACCAATATTTGTAGTGGGTATACTGGAGTCTAATGGTGGCGATGTGACCACTGAACTTCCCTGGAGCCATACTTCGAGGCTGATACCTATTTTGTATTACCCTGATGTGTTACTCAACAAACGCGGCTTCTCTTGTGACTGCGTAGAGCAAACGGCATATTACCTAAGTTACTAGGTGTGTTTATCAAAAAAGATTAGAGACCTACACTTAATAACATTGGTGAACTAGTTGATACATGTTGTACAAGTGGTTGACTTGGATTTGATCTTGGTGACATTCTACGAATAGTTCAGCGTCCAATGATCTGCTGTCTAATGACATTCAAGTCTTTGATAAATGAAGAACGGCAGATAAACTGTTCGCATAGTGCGATGAAAAAGGATAAATGTTTAAGTCAAGTTGGGCGAATAAAAGCATTCAACAGAATTGAAGTAGTTGTCACTGGTTCAACTTGCGGCACAAAATAAGGGAGATGGGTGAAACCACCTATCTGATAAACTTTATACAACCATAAAGTGATTAACAATATTTAGAAGCATGTTGTCACAAAGCGTCCCTTTAGGTAAAACTCCTATTTGATTTTGGTTTTATACAAACTGCTACACAGACGATCTCAGAGTTCACTATATCGTGGGCGTGGCTTATTTAGGTTGTTCGAAATTCAGTTAAGTGCCGTCCAACGTCTGATTTTACGCCTGGATGCTTTAACAGAAGCTAATGATCACATATCTCATACATACATTACCCTACCCTTTAGTTCGTTCCGTAGCTCACAATTTACATATAGTCCCAAAACTCCACCGATTCTTTTGTTTTTTGTCATGTGCTGCATTTCTGTTTCATAATCATCAGAATACACAGATTTCTCAATGAGCTTGGGATGCGACTTCTGGTAGATCAACATCCGGCCCAACTACAAATGAAACCGAATTTGTCGGACAATGAAACTACAATGTACGGTGATTCATTTAAACAGTACCAAATTCGAGTCCACTTGAATATAAAGTTCGAAACAATCGGTAAATTTTCACAAGAAACATTTTCAACTCAAAAATTTCGTATGTCCCTTCGTATATATTTTTGTGAGTTTTCCGTTATTCATGAAGATTTCATTATCAAACTACTGGTTTTAATTCCACTGCATCACACTCTTCAAACAGCCAATCCTATTCTATTAACTTGAATTTTACCTGAGAACACATGACCCATCCTATGGTTATAAACGAAACTACTAAAGAGGTCTTAGGAATGGTTAAGTTTTTCCAGAAAGGCTAAAATGTCTTTAAAAAGGACAACCTCCCGCACACTTTCCACCAATTCGATTTTCCTCACGACCTTTGTTCTCTGATCGGTTGTTATGTTTTTTAGTTCTTTAAATTGTTACATACTTGATGGTCAAATTTCGCTACTATAATGACAACTTTTGTATCAGTTTTGTTTGAGTTGATTGTTCTGCCACAAATATTAATTTTCTGAAATTCCATCTTCTTCCTGTGTCGGTTGCTGAGAGTTGATGTGTTGGGTATAATTGACTGCTGTCAGTTCCAAAGAGGACCGATTGTATTCGAGTAACTCAGTCTCCTTCATTCCTAGATCTATAGACCTCAACTCCTCAATATCCTTTAGATATACTACTCGTAGAAACAGTGTTTTTAATAGGACATCATACGATTTGTGGTGTAACATGAATGAAACCGAACCATCACCTTTGAAGAGCGTAACATCAAAAATGGTGGGAAGGGTGAATTTACAGGCCGGACAAAATTGATGGTGAGAAGGATGGCTCCGATACGCTCATGTTAGTGGAGAAAAGCATTTTATTCTTTTCAGACTCTTTTTAATGGAATTACAGCAATTATTTGCGATATTGTGTTTGTTCTTCTATGATTGTTAGTTCTGCCTAAAGTTTACTTTAGTTTTCTTCTGAGACGACCTACCTTATGGAAACTCAGACTCTTAAGGTGACGCCACATTTTTGACACCCAACGATACTGATTATGAAAAGAGCCACAGAGAGAAATAGGGTTTAATGACAAAGTTAGCGGAGTACAAAAAACGTTCGAAGCGAACAGATGCTTATTTGATTTAAACTTGATTCCTTGAGTTAGTTCGGACGTGTTCCATTTTGTTACGCCTAATCATACATTGTATTGAATTTCTGTAGTATGTGTGTTCCTTCTTTAACGATAGTTCACTCTAGCGAAAGTAACTAGTTTAACTTCCAGTTCATATATCGACAGTAAAATGAAAACTTGTCAATCTGTTTTGCCAGTGAACAGTTTTCTAGTTTAGAGAGAAGAATGTCAGCCAATATGAGACCTAGATGTGAACCAATCGCGACACCATCTATTTGTCTATACATTTCATCACTGGATTTGAAATGCATGTTCATAGTAGTAATAATTTATCAATCTCCACGGGGATTGTAGCCTCTATTTCCCGTTCTCTAAGTTCTTCATAAATATGTTCTGCAGTAACTCTGAGTGGAACATTTGTGAACAATGACGTTACGTCTGAGGATATCATCGTTTGATCTTCACTGTTTACGATTTTGATCTTATCCACGAACTGGAATACATCCCTAATACTATGCTTCACCAGATGTTTGTGGAGTGGATTAAGAATGGTTGCTAAGCACTTTGCTACAGCATGATATGAGTAATCGTTCACTCATAAAATTGGTCTCAATGGGAAGTGCGGTTTGTGTACATATGGTAGTCCGTACAACCTAGGTGAATGGGTATCTACCGGATTAGTTGTCTCCTATACATTTGTTAGAATCGCCTGTTGATCTCTGAGCTTTTTTAGGAATTCGGTCACTTCATTCCCTATCTTATTATTGACATCCTTTTTTTCCATTCAGTTTCATAAAGTTTCGGTGTTTACTCAAAATTCTACTCATCTTGTCAATGTAGTCTTTTCGCCAAGTAGGATAGTTCCTGTTCTTTTACCAGATTTCGTGATAACTGAATTTTCGTCATTATTGAGTTTATTGATAGCCTCCTTGTGTTTGATTTACTTGAAATACTTCTGTAGTTGTATCTATAAGAAAATTTACCGAACGCACCAAAAAATAAGTGTTATTCTATCCTTTCTCGATATATCAAGTAATTGTTTGTGGCTTTATAACACAAAGTGTTTCCAATTCTGTGAAAGTGCTCAAATTCACAACCAAAATTCACCATCCCAGTCAAATCTAGCAACACAATCAAAGAGGGAACAATCAATATTACTGCCGCTTTTATGACTTGATCAAGGTCGTCGCCAATTTGTTATGACTTTACAAAATAAACAAAGGATGTATACTAATTCGTTATCGGTTTTTATGTCCGGCTTTTATTCACGTGAATTATCCACCAATGGAAATACGACTCTTCCGGCCTTAACACTGTGACAATCAATGACGTTCGATCAGTATGAGTAATCTAGTGTCCTTATTGGTTCTTTATCCACCTAGTTCTTCCAATTGAGTCCAGAACACCAATGACAGCTTCTGTTATGCGAATCTATGCGAATCGTTCATTTCAAACATACTCTGTTTATACACCAGACAGACCACATCACACCATAAAATAGAAAATAAAATTTGTACAAGATCAAGCCAAATGTGGCTGTGAACGTGAGAAACAATAATCAATAAACTGAGTATAACTTGGGAACAGTAAATCGTAGAATAATAATTCACAGGTCAAAATGAAGCTTATAATAAGGTTGATATAGATATGCATAATCTAGTTACTGAATAGTTATACAATGAGAATATATATAAAATTATCGTCCAATAGTAAGTCCTGAGAGTTACCCGTACTTATGTCTTCGCTAGGATATAACAGCCGCCAAGATAATATATCAATTAAAACAACATAGATACATAGATAGATAGAAAGAAACATGGAAACTCAGTGAAAGCGACAGAATTGATGAGAAAACTATTATGAAATGAAACATTTCAATCTCAAACGGCATCAAAATGATTAACAATAATGTACAAATAAAGAAACCATTAGGAACAAGTTGCAAATATATGCATGGAGAGAATTTAACACACGAAACCTTCAAAATGGATCCTACAACATTCACGTTATAGCTTGTTGCCAACTTATCAGGGTCTATTGTCATTATTCACATTACGTAATGTGGTATTATTACCATTCGATGATATTATCATGATTATTCCTTGTTCATATATACTCACGGAACCGGTACTTTAAGTAAAAATGATCTTTATGTATGCATGCACGATTGTACAGCTTGATAACAAGTTCGTTGAAAAGAGATCTCTTCGCTGAACTTCGCGATTTTAAAACTTATCAATCAGTCCGAAGCTTAAAAGTAAATGTTATTTGACCATGTATAAAACGAACCTGAG
>NC_031496.1:1810837-1819477 GCF_000237925.1 Schistosoma mansoni
ACACCTACGCCATTGTGATCCATTCTGAGCCATGTCACCTAGAGTTTTCAACTATTGGACACGATAGTCATGCGGACCCAAACCAAGTAGTCTGTATCTACCAACATGGCGCAGACTAGAAGTTAGTACTATCAAGCACTGATGCCACATTTTCGTTTGGCCGCTCCTAACTTTTTTTCAACCATCTCCAATACTAGTCAGCATTGTGCGTCGTGGTAATCGGTGGTTGTTCATGAGTAATACATGGCGCAACCATCTCAGTCGGTAAAGATTTACAGCCTCATCAACTGATTTACCATCATTCCCTAATACCCTGTATCTAATCACACTATTACTTACTTATTGTCCATAGTCTACTATTTTTGTTGTTGTTATATTTCTTCAAATTTTCATTTCCTTATCTATTAAGGTACCGAAAGCAGTCAAATATTTATATAATAATCCAGTGAAACGAATCCCACGTGTTAACGAATCATCAAATATATGTCAATTAACAAATTTACTGGATGAATCCAGTACAGATGATAAGAGTATAGTAAGTTCCTCTTTTTTATTCCTCCCGTTAGTGTTGTGGATTTGATTTATGTTTGATCGGTTAAGTGCTCTGGCGCGAGACTGGTAGGTCCTGAGTTCGAATCTCACGAGGCGTGATCGTAAATACACACTGCTGAGGAGTCCCATAATAGGACGAAACGGCCGTCAAGCAGTGCTTCCAGGTTTTCCATGATGGTCTAGCTTCAATTGACTCATGATCTTTAACTATTTTATTCAATTCCTCCATACAGAATTAGGTAAGATTGATTAGTCACTGAATCGTGATAAATGTCTTGTTTGTTTAGTCTTTAGTTCTGATTGAATTCTGTTGATCATGTTCAAATGTGAACAGTATCTAAGTGACTCAAAATGTTGTAAATATTGTCTTGATGTCAGGTAGTTGGAGATAGTGAACAGGAAATCCCATTCCGTTTAGGTTTCATGCTAGTTGGTACTTCTTAGTAAGCTATTTCTTCAACGAAGTGGATTCAAGCCAAGATCGTTTGGTTTCGAGTTTATAATTTCCTGGCCGGATACTATCAGCAACAGCGTTATATGGCAGAGGACAAACCAGCTTCCAGCTGAAGAGGAAATTAGGAAAAGGCGTTGCTAGCGGACCGGACATACATTAAGGAAATCACCAGACGGCATCACGAGGCAATCTCTAACTTAGAATCCGGAAAGGAAGCGGAAAAGAGGAAGACCAAAGAACACATTACGCCGGGAGATTAAAGCGGATATGAAAAGGATGAATAACAACTGGAACGAACTGGAAAGGATTACTCAGAACAGAGTTGGATGGAGAATGCTTGTGTGCGGTCTATGCTCCTCCACGAGGGGTAATAGGCATTAGTAAGTCAGTAAGCAAGTAAGTAAGTATCAATTACCTGAAATCGCCTAATGTATATAACTTGTCTGTTCTTATTCATTATTCAATCGTTTATTGATTCTAATCATCTTCAATTGATTACTAATCTTTTGTTTCATTCATGTTTTTCTTTGTTTCATTGGCAACCAAAAGTTTGTTCGTGGCCTTTTACAATTTTATTTACAAAATACATTAAAATTACTTTCACCATCATCAAATCGAATACAAACAGATAACAGTACAACGGCTACTGATACTAGTTCGATTATTGTCACTACTCATTCAACAACTTTGTCAACATCATCATTTGAGGCAACTCCTGCTACTATAACAGCAACAACAACAGCTATTGACGACCTCCTCAATAATGATAATAATGATAATACATCCAGTTCATTCGTAATAGATAACAAGACCACGGATGCGTTGAAACTAACTACAGATTCAATTGGAATGGATATTAACAACAGTTTATCAACACTGTCATACAATACAGAAGAGTTATCTAAAGATCTTTCCTTTATTCAAGATAATAATGAAGATTCGTGTCATTCCTTGGAACAATGGAATACAACAGTTATGAATAAATTGAATGATATAACTGATGATAATAGTAGTAAGTTAAAAGAGAAAATATCTTTTCTTTATAACTGTTTTTTTATTTATTTGAACACATAAATATTCTGAGCTATATCTGATAACGTCTCGAGACATTGTGTTGCACCACCTCTAAGACCTCAATCAAGCGGTCGTGAAGTACCAACAGAAGCTAATTCTTTTTAGCTTTCTTTCATATCACGAGACCATGTCATACACTGACCACCTCTCCGCTTTTTTCCAACTAGTCTCAGTATCGGCAAACAATGCACGACGTTCGTAGAATATGTCCAAGCCACCGAAATCAGCGTTTCACGACAGTGACACTAATCGAATTATCGTCACTGTGCCCAAACACATGATGCCGAGCCTCTGCATTAATAACATAGTATTGCCACTGGATGTCAGCAATCCTTTGGAGACAACGATGGTCGAACACAGAGAGTCGTCTAACATCTTTAACTTGGAGAGGCCAGGTTTCATAAGCATAGAGCAAAACTTCTCTCATCGACGCGTTGTAGATCCGACCTTTTACAGCCAGATTAACATCACGAAGGTGCCGAAGATGGCTTAGATTGGCATAAGCCGCTCTGGCCTTCACTATACGTTCATCGATCTCATCACTCACGCCACCTCCAGCGCTTCTGCAGCTACCTAGATACACGCACTTCTCAACTACTTCAATCTGCTCACCATCCAGGGTGAGTACAGGATTAGAATCCTGCCAGTCTTGTAGAATTACTCTGCACTTCGAAGGTGCAAGGCACATACTGTACCTACGGACATAGATTGCCAACTGATTAAGTGCGGATTGCATGGTTTGGGTATCATCACACAGTAAGACAATATCATCCGCATACTCAAGGTCGAGAAGTCTTTCTCCAGGCAACCGATCCACACCACCATTACCTACATCCATCAGAGCTGTTTCCACAATATCATTGATGGCAAAGTTGAAGAGGAATGGTGAGATTGGGCAAGCCTGTCTAACCCCACTTCTTGTACACAACCACTCCAGCGGTAGGTGATCGCAATGTGATCAATCTGAGTACAGGTTTGAGATACAGAGGGAGGACTCCAGGTGGCAGATCGGCGATGACCATGCTGGAAGTTAGTGCTCGCCAAAAACAGGTTGTGGTCTGCGCACAGTTGCAGCAGACGGTCCCCGCTATCTGACCTGCGACCAACAAGTCCCCATCGGCCACCTAGATGACTCTCTTCTGTGCCTAGACATTCGACCTAAGCATTCAAGTCTCCGGGTAGTACTACAATATCTACAATATTTGTAAAGAAGAACAGTTAACTGATGGTAAAACTCATCCTTGATTGCATCCGGGCTGCAATCTGTTGGGTCATAGGCAGAGATAACGAAAAGACATCGTTTCTCACGCTGATTTCTTCTCAGTTTGATGGAACTTTCCAATCTAACAACACATAACCGACTGTTAATGGGGATCCAATCGATTAGTGTTGCCTCAGCTCTAGCGCTTAGTGCAACACTAACGCCAGCAAGACCAGACGAAGATGCCACATGGTCCCCGGATAAACTCATGTAAAACAAGCCTTTTGAAGCGATAGATGGAGAGCGAATTTGTAGTACTTCATTCTGTTTTTTTCTTTTCCTTCTCATGTTACAGTTTAAACCAGGAATCTTTAAGTTGCATAATTTTTGAATATGTTTATAATGTTTGAAGCAATAATATAAAGTAAAATAACCTTCTATATTCAAATTCTATTTTCAT
Source organism: Schistosoma mansoni (assembly GCF_000237925.1). Classification (NCBI taxonomy): domain Eukaryota; kingdom Metazoa; phylum Platyhelminthes; class Trematoda; order Strigeidida; family Schistosomatidae; genus Schistosoma; species Schistosoma mansoni. Next base: position 1,814,579 of record NC_031496.1, read on the forward strand.
ACATAGTCCCTTCTAAATTGGCTCGTTTAGATCCTCAATTGTTGTATACATTAGCAGCCCAACGTCTTTATGAACTCTTAGATGTTAACAATCAAAATTCTATTTTACCTAATCAAGACAATATTGAACAGAATAGTTGTAAAAGAAAGAAAGATTCTTCTAAAGCATTAAATATTCCTGAAAGTTGTATTCGTGCAAGAGCTGTCTTAACACCTTGTGATGGAACAAATGGATATGAAACTCGAATGCATTATAGGCAATTAACTGTTGGTACATGTAAGTTTTTTTGTGTTTTTTTAATTTCATACTTTATAGTTTTTGACTGAAAGTAAATCATCATTTCGGATAGCCAATAGGCACATAGTGGGTCATTCTTATTCATCCAATAGGGAAGCTACACTTCGACATTCTAGAATATTCCCCTAGTGGTGATTGGTTGGAATGTCTTCGACTCTTTAGGGGCTTCTTGAGTTTGCCAACGAGCCATCCTTACAGTAAGAAAGCTTATTCTGCTCCTAGTTACTCAGCTTGATAGTTTGAGACATTGTCGTCAAACTTTTCAAGTTCCACTAACTTCTTTTAAGAATGAGATATCTAAATTCATTGATGACTTAGTAATAGTAAGTATTGTCATGTTTGTTTAATCCTTCATACTGATCGAACTATATTGATCAAGGTACAAATAACATGAAACGTAGATGCTTAGTTTACTGCTGATTACCATCAAACCATCTAACATCAAAACATAGTCCACACTATATCAAGTCATTAGAACTAGTCGTAGCTACATTGGAACTTGATCAATAGAGTTCAGTCAGCAAATAAATGAACATTATTTATTATTTATTTGAAAACATACATATTGGTACAAAGAGGCACAAGATACATATGAGCCACACAAATCTCATTTGATTTGTATGAGGGCTGTGATACTTCCCAGACACCCAAACTGAAGCAGGTGGTTTTATTAAGGGGCCACACCCGAACCCTTGATCTAAAGGTCTGATCCACAAGGCAGTAGAGCATCGTGACGAGATGCAATCTCATGGTAGCCGTTGACCAACGATTGATTCATACGCCATTTGTTCCCTCAGTATACTGGAACCCATGTGCATCATTGGTTTGGAATCAGGGTTTTCCAACTCCTCTAGGTGGACTCTCCGTGTCCAGCGACCCGGTTAAAGCGTCAGACGTTTTTTTTCGTCCTCTCAATTTCGTGAACAACACCCTCGCCACGAGAATTCAGTGAATAGGACTTCCCTGGCAGAGACTTATCGGTTAAAGTCTTGAAAGTGTACATCCTAGAGAACTAATATTGATTAGTTTGTTAAGTTCATATTGTCATGGATACTGTGTAAAAGTGTTATCATGTAAAATAAAATATATATTCATCAGTTTAAAGTGACAATTCATTAAACCAGAAAAATAATTTAGGGAGAAAAATAAAGTGAACAAATAAGACATAAGGTTGAGATTATGAGTCAATTAAAGGTAGACCACCATGTAAAACCTGGAAGCACTGGACGACCGTTTCGTCCTATTATGGGACTCCTCAGCAGTGCGCATCCACGATCCCGCTCTCGCGAAATTTGAACCCAGGACCTACTACTCTCGCGCCAGAGCACTTAACCGACAATTGATGTGCGGTTGCTCAAACATCGTGGATTGGTTGAAGTTAGACATTAACACCGTTGGATGCCGGCTCAGTGGTCTATCGGTTAAGTGCTCTGGTGCGAGACTGATAGGTCCTGGGTTCGAATCTCCTGGGGTGGGATCGTGGATGGATGCTGCTGGGAAGCTCCACAATAGGACGAAATGGCCGTCATGCAGTGCTTCCAGGTTTTTCATGGTGGTCTAGCTTCAATTGGCTCATGATTTCAACTAAGAAAAAAGTCTACCTATAAAAGTAATTCTATTCTATCTATATTTCTCTGTGCACAGTGATAACTGCCATTAGTGGTCATTAGTAGATATTCATTATTTCTGGACCCTTCAGTTATGTGTGATTTTTATGAAAATACGTCAGCTCAGTCCTACAGGAGGTTGGTCGCGGCCTGAATAGCTCAGTGGTAGCGTCTCTGACTGTGAAGCTGAGTGACATGGGATCGAATCCGCCAGGGAGCACCAGTTCCCTCAAGATTACAGGTACACCTTGCTGACGAGTGCCAAGTAGCACGAAACTCGGTTCCAGGGTTTCCTGTTGACCACCTCCAACCACCATCTTACCTCAGTAGTTTTTTAATCAAAGTTCAATGTTTATGTAGTTCGTTTTGTATATGAAAGTAACTTTCATCGTAAGCTGACACATCCATTGGTAATTTTTTATAAAGCGGGGACGGCTACATCATAGCCAGTGTTTCATGAAGGTAAAACCAGTATAATTCTCATCAGTATCCTGGAGCACAGTGATCGATGTAAGAGAAGTTTCCGAACATCTAGGTATTAGGTCTTGTAAATAATCCTAGCATAACCGTCGTATACTCGACTGTTTACAGCCAGATTCATTTCATCTCCCATATTATCATCAGTCCTTACATTGCTAACTAGATATATAGTCCTCCTAACTATTTCTTACATCTTACTACAATTAATGGTTTCATACACAGATTTCTTCCAGTTAAATAATTCAGAGTACATTGTATACTTATTATTTATTTATTTATTAAGACACATAAGGAGGCACCAAATAGATATGCACAACACTTCAACATTCGATTTGTATGACGGCTGCAATACTGACTGGGTCTCAAACTAAATCAGGCGGTTTCCTTAGGGGTTCGCACCTAAAGCCTTCGACCTACATGTCTAATCCACAAGACAGTAGAGCAACGTCAGGAGATGCACTCCCATGATAGCCTATCAGCAACAATAAGTTCATACATCATTTGTTCCCTCAGGGTAATGGAGTCCATTTGCACCACTGGCTTGGAATCAGGGTTTTCCAACTCTCTTTGGTGAACTCTCCGTGTCCACTGACCTAGTTAGAGCGTCGAAGTTTCGCATTTCATCCTCTTAACTTCGTAAATAACACCCTCTTCGCAAGAAGGTAATGAGTAGGACTTCACTGGCAATGGTTATGTGTACGTGGACATGTGAGAGCATTTCTCGAGAGTGAGAGAGATCTGCCTCTCCTTACCTTCGATCATTTCAGGACATTCGAGGGCCTTATATTTGTTAACTTTGATCATCAACCGATTATGAACTATTCAAATTTGCTTCATTTACATTCTTCTTCTTTTTTTTGTTTCTATAGCACCAGATTGTCATTTATGTTTAGCTAATTATAATTTATCTTCAACATATAATAATAATGATAAATGTTCATTTGTATCACCACATCATGCTACAATATTCTATGATGATTGGACCCAACATTATGAATTAATTAATTATAGTGAATATGGTACATGTGTAGATGGTATTATCTATGGAAATGATATAGAAAAGAAGTTGATTTATATACCAGAAGTAAGTTCATCCTATTCTTTGATTCAATAAAACTATCCTAATGATGATGATTTATTTGATCTAAAGATCTGATTCACAAAGCAATGGAGCATCGTAAGGAGATGCAGTCCTAATGGTAGACGGTGACGAACGATTGGTTCATACGCTATTTGTTCCTTCTGGATTCTAAAGCCTATGGGCACCATTGGTTTGGAATCAGGGTTATTCAACTCCCCTAGATGGAATTTGCGTGTCCACGAACCCGGTTAAAGCGCCGGACATTTGCTTTTTGTCTTCTCACTTTCGTGTACAACACTCCTGCCACGAGAAGGCAGTGAGTTGGACTTCCCTGGCATAGGCTATATACGCGTGGCCATGTTAGAACATTTTTTGATGGAGAGCGTACTCTTCCTACTTTCGTCCGTATCAGAGCATTTGGGGGCAATGATGATTAAACTGTAATCACATTAAGAATAATAGGTCTTGGATGTCTGCGTGAAATTCATTCATCCACTTGGCTAAATAGAATGTTGACATTATAGCTGATGTCAGTTAGCGATAAAAACCCTATATCTAATGCCTAACCCCCTAACTTCATATTGCTTTATATTTCACTTTTTACTTTTCAAATCAATAACCTTCTCTTGAGTAATCGTACATTTATAGTGAAGGAGAACACAAATGGGGACAATTGAATGTATTTGAATACAAAAATTCAGAACATCTTAGTAAAATTTGAGAACCATACAGCACCATTTCCCTCAGGATTACAGGTACACCTTGCTGACGAGTGCCAAGTAGCACGAAACCCGGGTCCAGGGTTTCCTGTTGACTACCTCCAACCATCTTATCCCAACATAATGCAGGCAGTGTCAAGCCACCTAGACTAGTGACCACATTATAACTTGATCGATGACATTCGATCAGCACTAAGAAGGACTTGACACGCATGACATTGATCATCACCCATTGACCAATCAATTGTAAGTAAATACTTCATTTGCAAAGTATCAATCAATTGTCTCAATTTGACTGTTCCTTTTGCAAAGTATCAGTCAATCGTCGCAGTCTTCACCGCTCCTGCATTTCCATACCAATTACTTTCTGCTTCCGGACATTCTATTCCTGACCAGTGTTATATACTACTTATGATAAAGCATTAACAATTAATAAATTAAATAGGAATTTTGTAGTTAGAAGAATATAAGAATGATACGACAGATTTGTATTTCAGGTAGAGTCTTCTGTAAAAGTTGGATAGTTTGATCGTGGAGCTTTCATTGTTCTTCTGAACAACTTCGATAAGGTGATGAATCTTCATCGACTGAGATGGTTAGGCCACGTGTTACGTATGCTTAAACACCGATTACCACGACGCGCTATGCTGACTAGTGTAGGGGATGGTTGGAAGAGAGTTAGGGGTGGCCAAACCAAAAAGCGTCATCAGTGCTT
>NC_031496.1:1819706-1820478 GCF_000237925.1 Schistosoma mansoni
ATATACTACCATCACTGAATTAACTACTTCTATGAATTCGGTGTTCATCTTGTTGTGCTAACGAGGTATGGCAACTTGGACCGATGCATAAATGTTTCTGGTCCTACGTTGTAGCTGACTGACTGAACAACATCAATCTCTGATCTACTACCGGGTTGAAAGTTATAGTACTTTTATCACTTATCCATCTCTATCTTACGATGAATCTATTTATCTGAAATCAATTATTTAACCACAATAGTCTATAGTTTTTATTGTTTTTGACATTAGAATAAATAAGGTCTCGAGGAAACAAGGAATACTCAATCAATCAGCTAGCCAGAGATGATGTAGAACCTGGTACATGTATGCAGAAGATCGATTTTCAACAACGAATCAACACATCTAGGTGATATTATCAAGCGGGATATCGGAGTAGTAGTAGTCGTAGTAGTAATTGTTATGTTTTTGACCTAGGCTGTAGCCAATTGTTATGACTTGATCAAGGTCGTCGTTGATTCGTTATGACCTTACGAATTTAACAAGGACGTAATCCGCGTAAATTATCCACCAATAGAATACGCCTTCTACGACCTTCACACTGACAATGACGTTCGATTAATATGAGTAATCTAGCGTCCTTATTGGTCCTTATCCGCCTAACCCGTCCACTTGAGTCCAGAACACCAATAGCAGCCTCGGCAATACGAATCGTTTATTTCAAGCATACTTTGTTTATATATCAGACAGGCAGGCCACATCACACCATAAAATAGAAAATAATATTTGTACA
>NC_031496.1:1820678-1904638 GCF_000237925.1 Schistosoma mansoni
TTATTCACCTCAGACAGCGGATGAAGGTTTGTGCGATTTCATGGATCGATTAAAGTTAGACATTAACATCGTTGGATACCATCTCAGTGCTATAGAGGTTAAGCATTCGTGTACAAGGCTGATGGTCCTGGGTTCGAATCCTAACTGCGGGGTCGTAGATGGGCACTGATAACGAGTTTAATACTTAGACGAAATGGCCATCCTATGCTTCCAGATTTTCAATCTAGCTTACATCGATTCATGAATCCAATTATTAAAATTATTACAATCTCCACAAATCCTCATTCTCATAAAAGTGGATTTAATAGTAGTGACTACAAGTTAGTTTGGACTTATTTACCAAACCTCTCATCAATGGAAATCAGGAAGAATTCTCTAGGCAGTTGGAAATTGATTATAAATTATGCTGTTCAACGAATATGTTCGTCAGAGACAACTACATCCAAATCCTCTGGTTATTCGGTTAGCCACAAGTTGCATCATTCACTCTCACACGTGCATACCCGATAATCAGTGGTCATGCATATCTCGACTCATTCACATCCCTCATCAGCTTTTTCAAACTACAGTCTATAGCATACGGGTTTGACATGGTTGAGCGCAACCGGTATTGTGAACTTGGTCAGTTGAGATGCTTGCTTGCGTCGTCTAGCCTCCGAGTGTACTGATGTTAGGAGTGTGGGAGAGTGGAGAAGAGTGTGTGTGAGTGAGTGCGACACTAACAGTCGACTCAGTTGACACGAGAATGTGAAGGAGAGAAGGGAATGGGAAAATGTGGGAGGACCATCGTGTGCATCAGTCACGCACAAACAGATATACAGGATTGGTGGAATGTAACCAGTTGGTACTGCATCCTTTATCACCATAGTATTAAGCATGAAACAGGCCTGATCAATGTCATTTGAAAATCACACGATTCCCCAAAACAAATGTCACGCATATTGTCGTACGACTGTCTGGTACGACTAGAGTATGAGACAAGGAGATGGTGCAGCAGAACGCAATGCAATGCAATGAAATTCCATGCCATGCCATCACATCCCATACCACGCAACGCGACGCAATGCAATGCTATGCTATGCTACACAACACAAACCGACGATATTTAGTTGACCTCATTATGCTACTGAAGTGCGCGACAGTAGTTTGGTGTTGCATGAAAAGTGGAGTGCATGAAAAGAAATTTGTTGTGTGAACTGAATATACTACTGATGAGGTGTTGATGAATTGTGGTGTGAATGCACTACTGTTGGTGAGTAATTTGATTGGCGACTGTATATTGTAGTGTAGATGATGTGTAGAAGTGTGTGCTGTGGATTCGATGATTAATTAATTAGATTGGGATAAGACGTGCAAACGAATGACGTGGTTGATTGTGAAGTGTGTTGTAGTGAGGTGTTTTAGGATTGTCAGACAACACTCGTGCATCAGAAAAGGAGAGATGGTTGGCAGTCCCCTGCACAAGGTCGGACAGGGCATCTGATGCCCACTCTCCTGAGGCATGACACATCCGCTACTTTCGGATGGCCTTTTTCCAAAACATCTCATATCCTCCTCCAACTGACTACTCACTCACTCACTCACTCACTCACTCACTCACTCACTCACTCACTCACTCACTCACTCACTCACTCACTCACTCACTTCACTATCACTCCTACTGACACAACCAGCCACTAATTCCCTCTCCATAACAAACAACACATTCGTCACTCCAATTCGCATTAACACGCCTCAACCACTCGATTGTACGCACACTCACAAGATGTTGATGACTATTCATTGACAACTGGCATTCCATTACCGTTGTACAATCGACCACATCACCAGATACTACACTCCAACCAACACTTTCAACCACTCAATCCGCTTACATACACGTATACGAACTTCACATTTCGCATAGCATTCCTCAAACAAACAGAGAGGGGAAATAGTCACACGATTCTATATGGGGAATATGATGCGAACTTTTGGGTAACGCGACAAATTGTCACTTGTCTTGGTCGAATAGTGAGGATTCTCATCTGAATATCTCCCTTCACGGAGGGGAAATTTCGCCACTAGCTGACATCGTGAAGTTATTCAAAGTAATACAATTAGAATTCGTGGACACATCACTAGTAAAATGAGTAGTAGAAGTAGTATTGTAGTAGTGGTAGTGGTAGTGGTCGTTGTTGTTGTTGTTGTTGTCGTCGTCGTCGTCGTCGTAGCAATAGTAGTAGTAGTGGTTGTGGTAGTTTTGGACTTATTTACCAAACCTCTCATCAATGGAAATCAGGAAGAATTCTCTAGGCAGTTGGAAATTGATTATAAATTATGCTGTTCAACGAATATGTTCGTCAGAGACAACTACATCCAAATCCTCTGGTTATTCGGTTAGCCACAAGTTGCATCATTCACTCTCACACGTGCATACCCGATAATCAGTGGTCATGCATATATCGACTCATTCACATCCCTCATCAGCTTTTTCAAACTACAGTCTATAGCATACGGGTTGGACATGGTTGAGCGCAACCGGTATTGTGAACTTGGTCAGTTGAGATGCTTGCTTGCGTCGTCTAGCCTCCGAGTGTACTGATGTTAGGAGTGTGGGAGAGTGGAGAAGAGTGTGTGTGAGTGAGTGCGACACTAACAGTCGACTCAGTTGACACGAGAATGTGAAGGAGAGAAGGGAATGGGAAAATGTGGGAGGACCATCGTGTGCATCAGTCACGCACAAACAGATATACAGGATTGGTGGAATGTAACCAGTTGGTACTGCATCCTTTATCACCATAGTATTAAGCATGAAACAGGCCTGATCAATGTCATTTGAAAATCACACGATTCCCCAAAACAAATGTCACGCATATTGTCGTACGACTGTCTGGTACGACTAGAGTATGAGACAAGGAGATGGTGCAGCAGAACGCAATGCAATGCAATGAAATTCCATGCCATGCCATCACATCCCATACCACGCAACGCGACGCAATGCAATGCTATGCTATGCTACACAACACAAACCGACGATATTTAGTTGACCTCATTGTGCTACTGAAGTGCGCGACAGTAGTTTGGTGTTGCATGAAAAGTGGAGTGCATGAAAAGAAATTTGTTGTGTGAACTGAATATACTACTGATGAGGTGTTGATGAATTGTGGTGTGAATGCACTACTGTTGGTGAGTAATTTGATTGGCGACTGTATATTGTAGTGTAGATGATGTGTAGAAGTGTGTGCTGTGGATTCGATGATTAATTAATTAGATTGGGATAAGACGTGCAAACGAATGACGTGGTTGATTGTGAAGTGTGTTGTAGTGAGGTGTTTTAGGATTGTCAGACAACACTCGTGCATCAGAAAAGGAGAGATGGTTGGCAGTCCCCTGCACAAGGTCAGACAGGGCATCTGATGCCCACTCTCCTGAGGCATGACACATCCGCTACTTTCGGATGGCCTTTTTCCAAAACATCTCATATCCACCTCCAACTGACTACTCACTCACTCACTCACTCACTCACTTCACTATCACTCCTACTGACACAACCAGCCACTAATTCCCTCTCCATAACAAACAACACATTCGTCACTCCAATTCGCATTAACACGCCTCAACCACTCGATTGTACGCACACTCACAAGATGTTGATGACTATTCATTGACAACTGGCATTCCATTACCGTTGTACAATCGACCACATCACCAGATACTACACTCCAACCAACACTTTCAACCACTCAATCCGCTTACATACACGTATACGAACTTCACATTTCGCATAGCATTCCTCAAACAAACAGAGAGGGGAAATAGTCACACGATTCTATATGGGGAATATGATGCGAACTTTTGGGTAACGCGACAAATTGTCACTTGTCTTGGTCGAATAGTGAGGATTCTCATCTGAATATCTCCCTTCACGGAGGGGAAATTTCGCCACTAGCTGACATCGTGAAGTTATTCAAAGTAATACAATTAGAATTCGTGGACACATCACTAGTAAAATGAGTAGTAGAAGTAGTATTGTAGTAGTGGTAGTGGTAGTGGTCGTTGTTGTTGTTGTTGTTGTCGTCGTCGTCGTCGTCGTAGCAATAGTAGTAGAAGTAGTAGCAATAGTAGTAGTAGTAGTAGTAGTGGTTGTGGTAGTTTTGGACTTATTTACCAAACCTCTCATCAATGGAAATCAGGAAGAATTCTCTAGGCAGTTGGAAATTGATTATAAATTATGCTGTTCAACGAATATGTTCGTCAGAGACAACTACATCCAAATCCTCTGGTTATTCGGTTAGCCACAAGTTGCATCATTCACTCTCACACGTGCATACCCGATAATCAGTGGTCATGCATATCTCGACTCATTCACATCCCTCATCAGCTTTTTCAAACTACAGTCTATAGCATACGGGTTTGACATGGTTGAGCGCAACCGGTATTGTGAACTTGGTCAGTTGAGATGCTTGCTTGCGTCGTCTAGCCTCCGAGTGTACTGATGTTAGGAGTGTGGGAGAGTGGAGAAGAGTGTGTGTGAGTGAGTGCGACACTAACAGTCGACTCAGTTGACACGAGAATGTGAAGGAGAGAAGGGAATGGGAAAATGTGGGAGGACCATCGTGTGCATCAGTCACGCACAAACAGATATACAGGATTGGTGGAATGTAACCAGTTGGTACTGCATCCTTTATCACCATAGTATTAAGCATGAAACAGGCCTGATCAATGTCATTTGAAAATCACACGATTCCCCAAAACAAATGTCACGCATATTGTCGTACGACTGTCTGGTACGACTAGAGTATGAGACAAGGAGATGGTGCAGCAGAACGCAATGCAATGCAATGAAATTCCATGCCATGCCATCACATCCCATACCACGCAACGCGACGCAATGCAATGCTATGCTATGCTACACAACACAAACCGACGATATTTAGTTGACCTCATTATGCTACTGAAGTGCGCGACAGTAGTTTGGTGTTGCATGAAAAGTGGAGTGCATGAAAAGAAATTTGTTGTGTGAACTGAATATACTACTGATGAGGTGTTGATGAATTGTGGTGTGAATGCACTACTGTTGGTGAGTAATTTGATTGGCGACTGTATATTGTAGTGTAGATGATGTGTAGAAGTGTGTGCTGTGGATTCGATGATTAATTAATTAGATTGGGATAAGACGTGCAAACGAATGACGTGGTTGATTGTGAAGTGTGTTGTAGTGAGGTGTTTTAGGATTGTCAGACAACACTCGTGCATCAGAAAAGGAGAGATGGTTGGCAGTCCCCTGCACAAGGTGGGACAGGGCATCTGATGCCCACTCTCCTGAGGCATGACACATCCGCTACTTTCGGATGGCCTTTTTCCAAAACATCTCATATCCACCTCCAACTGACTACTCACTCACTCACTCACTCACTCACTCACTCACTCACTCACTCACTCACTTCACTATCACTCCTACTGACACAACCAGCCACTAATTCCCTCTCCATAACAAACAACACATTCGTCACTCCAATTCGCATTAACACGCCTCAACCACTCGATTGTACGCACACTCACAAGATGTTGATGACTATTCATTGACAACTGGCATTCCATTACCGTTGTACAATCGACCACATCACCAGATACTACACTCCAACCAACACTTTCAACCACTCAATCCGCTTACATACACGTATACGAACTTCACATTTCGCATAGCATTCCTCAAACAAACAGAGAGGGGAAATAGTCACACGATTCTATATGGGGAATATGATGCGAACTTTTGGGTAACGCGACAAATTGTCACTTGTCTTGGTCGAATAGTGAGGATTCTCATCTGAATATCTCCCTTCACGGAGGGGAAATTTCGCCACTAGCTGACATCGTGAAGTTATTCAAAGTAATACAATTAGAATTCGTGGACACATCACTAGTAAAATGAGTAGTAGAAGTAGTATTGTAGTAGTGGTAGTGGTAGTGGTCGTTGTTGTTGTTGTCGTCGTCGTCGTCGTCGTAGCAATAGTAGTAGTAGTGGTTGTGGTAGTTTTGGACTTATTTACCAAACCTCTCATCAATGGAAATCAGGAAGAATTCTCTAGGCAGTTGGAAATTGATTATAAATTATGCTGTTCAACGAATATGTTCGTCAGAGACAACTACATCCAAATCCTCTGGTTATTCGGTTAGCCACAAGTTGCATCATTCACTCTCACACGTGCATACCCGATAATCAGTGGTCATGCATATCTCGACTCATTCACATCCCTCATCAGCTTTTTCAAACTACAGTCTATAGCATACGGGTTTGACATGGTTGAGCGCAACCGGTATTGTGAACTTGGTCAGTTGAGATGCTTGCTTGCGTCGTCTAGCCTCCGAGTGTACTGATGTTAGGAGTGTGGGAGAGTGGAGAAGAGTGTGTGTGAGTGAGTGCGACACTAACAGTCGACTCAGTTGACACGAGAATGTGAAGGAGAGAAGGGAATGGGAAAATGTGGGAGGACCATCGTGTGCATCAGTCACGCACAAACAGATATACAGGATTGGTGGAATGTAACCAGTTGGTACTGCATCCTTTATCACCATAGTATTAAGCATGAAACAGGCCTGATCAATGTCATTTGAAAATCACACGATTCCCCAAAACAAATGTCACGCATATTGTCGTACGACTGTCTGGTACGACTAGAGTATGAGACAAGGAGATGGTGCAGCAGAACGCAATGCAATGCAATGAAATTCCATGCCATGCCATCACATCCCATACCACGCAACGCGACGCAATGCAATGCTATGCTATGCTACACAACACAAACCGACGATATTTAGTTGACCTCATTATGCTACTGAAGTGCGCGACAGTAGTTTGGTGTTGCATGAAAAGAAATTTGTTGTGTGAACTGAATATACTACTGATGAGGTGTTGATGAATTGTGGTGTGAATGCACTACTGTTGGTGAGTAATTTGATTGGCGACTGTATATTGTAGTGTAGATGATGTGTAGAAGTGTGTGCTGTGGATTCGATGATTAATTAATTAGATTGGGATAAGACGTGCAAACGAATGACGTGGTTGATTGTGAAGTGTGTTGTAGTGAGGTGTTTTAGGATTGTCAGACAACACTCGTGCATCAGAAAAGGAGAGATGGTTGGCAGTCCCCTGCACAAGGTCGGACAGGGCATCTGATGCCCACTCTCCTGAGGCATGACACATCCGCTACTTTCGGATGGCCTTTTTCCAAAACATCTCATATCCACCTCCAACTGACTACTCACTCACTCACTCACTCACTCACTCACTCACTCACTCACTCACTCACTCACTCACTCACTCACTCACTCACTCACTTCACTATCACTCCTACTGACACAACCAGCCACTAATTCCCTCTCCATAACAAACAACACATTCGTCACTCCAATTCGCATTAACACGCCTCAACCACTCGATTGTACGCACACTCACAAGATGTTGATGACTATTCATTGACAACTGGCATTCCATTACCGTTGTACAATCGACCACATCACCAGATACTACACTCCAACCAACACTTTCAACCACTCAATCCGCTTACATACACGTATACGAACTTCACATTTCGCATAGCATTCCTCAAACAAACAGAGAGGGGAAATAGTCACACGATTCTATATGGGGAATATGATGCGAACTTTTGGGTAACGCGACAAATTGTCACTTGTCTTGGTCGAATAGTGAGGATTCTCATCTGAATATCTCCCTTCACGGAGGGGAAATTTCGCCACTAGCTGACATCGTGAACTTATTCAAAGTAATACAATTAGAATTCGTGGACACATCACTAGTAAAATGAGTAGTAGAAGTAGTATTGTAGTAGTGGTGGTGGTAGTGGTCGTTGTTGTTGTTGTTGTTGTTGTCGTCGTCGTCGTCGTCGTAGCAATAGTAGTAGTAGTGGTTGTGGTAGTTTTGGACTTATTTACCAAACCTCTCATCAATGGAAATCAGGAAGAATTCTCTAGGCAGTTGGAAATTGATTATAAATTATGCTGTTCAACGAATATGTTCGTCAGAGACAACTACATCCAAATCCTCTGGTTATTCGGTTAGCCACAAGTTGCATCATTCACTCTCACACGTGCATACCCGATAATCAGTGGTCATGCATATCTCGACTCATTCACATCCCTCATCAGCTTTTTCAAACTACAGTCTATAGCATACGGGTTGGACATGGTTGAGCGCAACCGGTATTGTGAACTTGGTCAGTTGAGATGCTTGCTTGCGTCGTCTAGCCTCCGAGTGTACTGATGTTAGGAGTGTGGGAGAGTGGAGAAGAGTGTGTGTGAGTGAGTGCGACACTAACAGTCGACTCAGTTGACACGAGAATGTGAAGGAGAGAAGGGAATGGGAAAATGTGGGAGGACCATCGTGTGCATCAGTCACGCACAAACAGATATACAGGATTGGTGGAATGTAACCAGTTGGTACTGCATCCTTTATCACCATAGTATTAAGCATGAAACAGGCCTGATCAATGTCATTTGAAAATCACACGATTCCCCAAAACAAATGTCACGCATATTGTCGTACGACTGTCTGGTACGACTAGAGTATGAGACAAGGAGATGGTGCAGCAGAACGCAATGCAATGCAATGAAATTCCATGCCATGCCATCACATCCCATACCACGCAACGCGACGCAATGCAATGCTATGCTATGCTACACAACACAAACCGACGATATTTAGTTGACCTCATTGTGCTACTGAAGTGCGCGACAGTAGTTTGGTGTTGCATGAAAAGTGGAGTGCATGAAAAGAAATTTGTTGTGTGAACTGAATATACTACTGATGAGGTGTTGATGAATTGTGGTGTGAATGCACTACTGTTGGTGAGTAATTTGATTGGCGACTGTATATTGTAGTGTAGATGATGTGTAGAAGTGTGTGCTGTGGATTCGATGATTAATTAATTAGATTGGGATAAGACGTGCAAACGAATGACGTGGTTGATTGTGAAGTGTGTTGTAGTGAGGTGTTTTAGGATTGTCAGACAACACTCGTGCATCAGAAAAGGAGAGATGGTTGGCAGTCCCCTGCACAAGGTCGGACAGGGCATCTGATGCCCACTCTCCTGAGGCATGACACATCCGCTACTTTCGGATGGCCTTTTTCCAAAACATCTCATATCCACCTCCAACTGACTACTCACTCACTCACTCACTCACTCACTCACTCACTCACTCACTCACTTCACTATCACTCCTACTGACACAACCAGCCACTAATTCCCTCTCCATAACAAACAACACATTCGTCACTCCAATTCGCATTAACACGCCTCAACCACTCGATTGTACGCACACTCACAAGATGTTGATGACTATTCATTGACAACTGGCATTCCATTACCGTTGTACAATCGACCACATCACCAGATACTACACTCCAACCAACACTTTCAACCACTCAATCCGCTTACATACACGTATACGAACTTCACATTTCGCATAGCATTCCTCAAACAAACAGAGAGGGGAAATAGTCACACGATTCTATATGGGGAATATGATGCGAACTTTTGGGTAACGCGACAAATTGTCACTTGTCTTGGTCGAATAGTGAGGATTCTCATCTGAATATCTCCCTTCACGGAGGGGAAATTTCGCCACTAGCTGACATCGTGAAGTTATTCAAAGTAATACAATTAGAATTCGTGGACACATCACTAGTAAAATGAGTAGTAGAAGTAGTATTGTAGTAGTGGTAGTGGTAGTGGTCGTTGTTGTTGTTGTTGTTGTCGTCGTCGTCGTCGTCGTAGCAATAGTAGTAGAAGTAGTAGCAATAGTAGTAGTAGTAGTAGTAGTGGTTGTGGTAGTTTTGGACTTATTTACCAAACCTCTCATCAATGGAAATCAGGAAGAATTCTCTAGGCAGTTGGAAATTGATTATAAATTATGCTGTTCAACGAATATGTTCGTCAGAGACAACTACATCCAAATCCTCTGGTTATTCGGTTAGCCACAAGTTGCATCATTCACTCTCACACGTGCATACCCGATAATCAGTGGTCATGCATATCTCGACTCATTCACATCCCTCATCAGCTTTTTCAAACTACAGTCTATAGCATACGGGTTTGACATGGTTGAGCGCAACCGGTATTGTGAACTTGGTCAGTTGAGATGCTTGCTTGCGTCGTCTAGCCTCCGAGTGTACTGATGTTAGGAGTGTGGGAGAGTGGAGAAGAGTGTGTGTGAGTGAGTGCGACACTAACAGTCGACTCAGTTGACACGAGAATGTGAAGGAGAGAAGGGAATGGGAAAATGTGGGAGGACCATCGTGTGCATCAGTCACGCACAAACAGATATACAGGATTGGTGGAATGTAACCAGTTGGTACTGCATCCTTTATCACCATAGTATTAAGCATGAAACAGGCCTGATCAATGTCATTTGAAAATCACACGATTCCCCAAAACAAATGTCACGCATATTGTCGTACGACTGTCTGGTACGACTAGAGTATGAGACAAGGAGATGGTGCAGCAGAACGCAATGCAATGCAATGAAATTCCATGCCATGCCATCACATCCCATACCACGCAACGCGACGCAATGCAATGCTATGCTATGCTACACAACACAAACCGACGATATTTAGTTGACCTCATTGTGCTACTGAAGTGCGCGACAGTAGTTTGGTGTTGCATGAAAAGTGGAGTGCATGAAAAGAAATTTGTTGTGTGAACTGAATATACTACTGATGAGGTGTTGATGAATTGTGGTGTGAATGCACTACTGTTGGTGAGTAATTTGATTGGCGACTGTATATTGTAGTGTAGATGATGTGTAGAAGTGTGTGCTGTGGATTCGATGATTAATTAATTAGATTGGGATAAGACGTGCAAACGAATGACGTGGTTGATTGTGAAGTGTGTTGTAGTGAGGTGTTTTAGGATTGTCAGACAACACTCGTGCATCAGAAAAGGAGAGATGGTTGGCAGTCCCCTGCACAAGGTCGGACAGGGCATCTGATGCCCACTCTCCTGAGGCATGACACATCCGCTACTTTCGGATGGCCTTTTTCCAAAACATCTCATATCCACCTCCAACTGACTACTCACTCACTCACTCACTCACTCACTCACTCACTCACTCACTCACTCACTCACTTCACTATCACTCCTACTGACACAACCAGCCACTAATTCCCTCTCCATAACAAACAACACATTCGTCACTCCAATTCGCATTAACACGCCTCAACCACTCGATTGTACGCACACTCACAAGATGTTGATGACTATTCATTGACAACTGGCATTCCATTACCGTTGTACAATCGACCACATCACCAGATACTACACTCCAACCAACACTTTCAACCACTCAATCCGCTTACATACACGTATACGAACTTCACATTTCGCATAGCATTCCTCAAACAAACAGAGAGGGGAAATAGTCACACGATTCTATATGGGGAATATGATGCGAACTTTTGGGTAACGCGACAAATTGTCACTTGTCTTGGTCGAATAGTGAGGATTCTCATCTGAATATCTCCCTTCACGGAGGGGAAATTTCGCCACTAGCTGACATCGTGAAGTTATTCAAAGTAATACAATTAGAATTCGTGGACACATCACTAGTAAAATGAGTAGTAGAAGTAGTATTGTAGTAGTGGTAGTGGTAGTGGTCGTTGTTGTTGTTGTTGTTGTCGTCGTCGTCGTCGTCGTAGCAATAGTAGTAGAAGTAGTAGCAATAGTAGTAGTAGTAGTAGTAGCAGTAGTAGTAGTAGTAGTGGTTGTGGTAGTTTTGGACTTATTTACCAAACCTCTCATCAATGGAAATCAGGAAGAATTCTCTAGGCAGTTGGAAATTGATTATAAATTATGCTGTTCAACGAATATGTTCGTCAGAGACAACTACATCCAAATCCTCTGGTTATTCGGTTAGCCACAAGTTGCATCATTCACTCTCACACGTGCATACCCGATAATCAGTGGTCATGCATATCTCGACTCATTCACATCCCTCATCAGCTTTTTCAAACTACAGTCTATAGCATACGGGTTGGACATGGTTGAGCGCAACCGGTATTGTGAACTTGGTCAGTTGAGATGCTTGCTTGCGTCGTCTAGCCTCCGAGTGTACTGATGTTAGGAGTGTGGGAGAGTGGAGAAGAGTGTGTGTGAGTGAGTGCGACACTAACAGTCGACTCAGTTGACACGAGAATGTGAAGGAGAGAAGGGAATGGGAAAATGTGGGAGGACCATCGTGTGCATCAGTCACGCACAAACAGATATACAGGATTGGTGGAATGTAACCAGTTGGTACTGCATCCTTTATCACCATAGTATTAAGCATGAAACAGGCCTGATCAATGTCATTTGAAAATCACACGATTCCCCAAAACAAATGTCACGCATATTGTCGTACGACTGTCTGGTACGACTAGAGTATGAGACAAGGAGATGGTGCAGCAGAACGCAATGCAATGCAATGAAATTCCATGCCATGCCATCACATCCCATACCACGCAACGCGACGCAATGCAATGCTATGCTATGCTACACAACACAAACCGACGATATTTAGTTGACCTCATTGTGCTACTGAAGTGCGCGACAGTAGTTTGGTGTTGCATGAAAAGTGGAGTGCATGAAAAGAAATTTGTTGTGTGAACTGAATATACTACTGATGAGGTGTTGATGAATTGTGGTGTGAATGCACTACTGTTGGTGAGTAATTTGATTGGCGACTGTATATTGTAGTGTAGATGATGTGTAGAAGTGTGTGCTGTGGATTCGATGATTAATTAATTAGATTGGGATAAGACGTGCAAACGAATGACGTGGTTGATTGTGAAGTGTGTTGTAGTGAGGTGTTTTAGGATTGTCAGACAACACTCGTGCATCAGAAAAGGAGAGATGGTTGGCAGTCCCCTGCACAAGGTCGGACAGGGCATCTGATGCCCACTCTCCTGAGGCATGACACATCCGCTACTTTCGGATGGCCTTTTTCCAAAACATCTCATATCCACCTCCAACTGACTACTCACTCACTCACTCACTCACTCACTCACTCACTTCACTATCACTCCTACTGACACAACCAGCCACTAATTCCCTCTCCATAACAAACAACACATTCGTCACTCCAATTCGCATTAACACGCCTCAACCACTCGATTGTACGCACACTCACAAGATGTTGATGACTATTCATTGACAACTGGCATTCCATTACCGTTGTACAATCGACCACATCACCAGATACTACACTCCAACCAACACTTTCAACCACTCAATCCGCTTACATACACGTATACGAACTTCACATTTCGCATAGCATTCCTCAAACAAACAGAGAGGGGAAATAGTCACACGATTCTATATGGGGAATATGATGCGAACTTTTGGGTAACGCGACAAATTGTCACTTGTCTTGGTCGAATAGTGAGGATTCTCATCTGAATATCTCCCTTCACGGAGGGGAAATTTCGCCACTAGCTGACATCGTGAACTTATTCAAAGTAATACAATTAGAATTCGTGGACACATCACTAGTAAAATGAGTAGTAGAAGTAGTATTGTAGTAGTGGTAGTGGTAGTGGTCGTTGTTGTTGTTGTAGCAATAGTAGTAGTAGTAGTAGTAGCAGTAGTAGTAGTAGTAGTGGTTGTGGTAGTTTTGGACTTATTTACCAAACCTCTCATCAATGGAAATCAGGAAGAATTCTCTAGGCAGTTGGAAATTGATTATAAATTATGCTGTTCAACGAATATGTTCGTCAGAGACAACTACATCCAAATCCTCTGGTTATTCGGTTAGCCACAAGTTGCATCATTCACTCTCACACGTGCATACCCGATAATCAGTGGTCATGCATATCTCGACTCATTCACATCCCTCATCAGCTTTTTCAAACTACAGTCTATAGCATACGGGTTGGACATGGTTGAGCGCAACCGGTATTGTGAACTTGGTCAGTTGAGATGCTTGCTTGCGTCGTCTAGCCTCCGAGTGTACTGATGTTAGGAGTGTGGGAGAGTGGAGAAGAGTGTGTGTGAGTGAGTGCGACACTAACAGTCGACTCAGTTGACACGAGAATGTGAAGGAGAGAAGGGAATGGGAAAATGTGGGAGGACCATCGTGTGCATCAGTCACGCACAAACAGATATACAGGATTGGTGGAATGTAACCAGTTGGTACTGCATCCTTTATCACCATAGTATTAAGCATGAAACAGGCCTGATCAATGTCATTTGAAAATCACACGATTCCCCAAAACAAATGTCACGCATATTGTCGTACGACTGTCTGGTACGACTAGAGTATGAGACAAGGAGATGGTGCAGCAGAACGCAATGCAATGCAATGAAATTCCATGCCATGCCATCACATCCCATACCACGCAACGCGACGCAATGCAATGCTATGCTATGCTACACAACACAAACCGACGATATTTAGTTGACCTCATTGTGCTACTGAAGTGCGCGACAGTAGTTTGGTGTTGCATGAAAAGTGGAGTGCATGAAAAGAAATTTGTTGTGTGAACTGAATATACTACTGATGAGGTGTTGATGAATTGTGGTGTGAATGCACTACTGTTGGTGAGTAATTTGATTGGCGACTGTATATTGTAGTGTAGATGATGTGTAGAAGTGTGTGCTGTGGATTCGATGATTAATTAATTAGATTGGGATAAGACGTGCAAACGAATGACGTGGTTGATTGTGAAGTGTGTTGTAGTGAGGTGTTTTAGGATTGTCAGACAACACTCGTGCATCAGAAAAGGAGAGATGGTTGGCAGTCCCCTGCACAAGGTCGGACAGGGCATCTGATGCCCACTCTCCTGAGGCATGACACATCCGCTACTTTCGGATGGCCTTTTTCCAAAACACCTCCAACTGACTACTCACTCACTCACTCACTCACTCACTCACTCACTCACTCACTCACTCACTCACTTCACTATCACTCCTACTGACACAACCAGCCACTAATTCCCTCTCCATAACAAACAACACATTCGTCACTCCAATTCGCATTAACACGCCTCAACCCACACTCACAAGATGTTGATGACTATTCATTGACAACTGGCATTCCATTACCGTTGTACAATCGACCACATCACCAGATACTACACTCCAACCAACACTTTCAACCACTCAATCCGCTTACATACACGTATACGAACTTCACATTTCGCATAGCATTCCTCAAACAAACAGAGAGGGGAAATAGTCACACGATTCTATATGGGGAATATGATGCGAACTTTTGGGTAACGCGACAAATTGTCACTTGTCTTGGTCGAATAGTGAGGATTCTCATCTGAATATCTCCCTTCACGGAGGGGAAATTTCGCCACTAGCTGACATCGTGAAGTTATTCAAAGTAATACAATTAGAATTCGTGGACACATCACTAGTAAAATGAGTAGTAGAAGTAGTATTGTAGTAGTGGTAGTGGTAGTGGTCGTTGTTGTTGTTGTTGTTGTCGTCGTCGTCGTCGTCGTAGTAGCAATAGTAGTAGTAGTGGTTGTGGTAGTTTTGGACTTATTTACCAAACCTCTCATCAATGGAAATCAGGAAGAATTCTCTAGGCAGTTGGAAATTGATTATAAATTATGCTGTTCAACGAATATGTTCGTCAGAGACAACTACATCCAAATCCTCTGGTTATTCGGTTAGCCACAAGTTGCATCATTCACTCTCACACGTGCATACCCGATAATCAGTGGTCATGCATATCTCGACTCATTCACATCCCTCATCAGCTTTTTCAAACTACAGTCTATAGCATACGGGTTTGACATGGTTGAGCGCAACCGGTATTGTGAACTTGGTCAGTTGAGATGCTTGCTTGCGTCGTCTAGCCTCCGAGTGTACTGATGTTAGGAGTGTGGGAGAGTGGAGAAGAGTGTGTGTGAGTGAGTGCGACACTAACAGTCGACTCAGTTGACACGAGAATGTGAAGGAGAGAAGGGAATGGGAAAATGTGGGAGGACCATCGTGTGCATCAGTCACGCACAAACAGATATACAGGATTGGTGGAATGTAACCAGTTGGTACTGCATCCTTTATCACCATAGTATTAAGCATGAAACAGGCCTGATCAATGTCATTTGAAAATCACACGATTCCCCAAAACAAATGTCACGCATATTGTCGTACGACTGTCTGGTACGACTAGAGTATGAGACAAGGAGATGGTGCAGCAGAACGCAATGCAATGCAATGAAATTCCATGCCATGCCATCACATCCCATACCACGCAACGCGACGCAATGCAATGCTATGCTATGCTACACAACACAAACCGACGATATTTAGTTGACCTCATTATGCTACTGAAGTGCGCGACAGTAGTTTGGTGTTGCATGAAAAGTGGAGTGCATGAAAAGAAATTTGTTGTGTGAACTGAATATACTACTGATGAGGTGTTGATGAATTGTGGTGTGAATGCACTACTGTTGGTGAGTAATTTGATTGGCGACTGTATATTGTAGTGTAGATGATGTGTAGAAGTGTGTGCTGTGGATTCGATGATTAATTAATTAGATTGGGATAAGACGTGCAAACGAATGACGTGGTTGATTGTGAAGTGTGTTGTAGTGAGGTGTTTTAGGATTGTCAGACAACACTCGTGCATCAGAAAAGGAGAGATGGTTGGCAGTCCCCTGCACAAGGTCGGACAGGGCATCTGATGCCCACTCTCCTGAGGCATGACACATCCGCTACTTTCGGATGGCCTTTTTCCAAAACATCTCATATCCACCTCCAACTGACTACTCACTCACTCACTCACTCACTCACTTCACTATCACTCCTACTGACACAACCAGCCACTAATTCCCTCTCCATAACAAACAACACATTCGTCACTCCAATTCGCATTAACACGCCTCAACCACTCGATTGTACGCACACTCACAAGATGTTGATGACTATTCATTGACAACTGGCATTCCATTACCGTTGTACAATCGACCACATCACCAGATACTACACTCCAACCAACACTTTCAACCACTCAATCCGCTTACATACACGTATACGAACTTCACATTTCGCATAGCATTCCTCAAACAAACAGAGAGGGGAAATAGTCACACGATTCTATATGGGGAATATGATGCGAACTTTTGGGTAACGCGACAAATTGTCACTTGTCTTGGTCGAATAGTGAGGATTCTCATCTGAATATCTCCCTTCACGGAGGGGAAATTTCGCCACTAGCTGACATCGTGAACTTATTCAAAGTAATACAATTAGAATTCGTGGACACATCACTAGTAAAATGAGTAGTAGAAGTAGTATTGTAGTAGTGGTAGTGGTAGTGGTCGTTGTTGTTGTTGTTGTTGTTGTCGTCGTCGTAGCAATAGTAGTAGTAGTGGTTGTGGTAGTTTTGGACTTATTTACCAAACCTCTCATCAATGGAAATCAGGAAGAATTCTCTAGGCAGTTGGAAATTGATTATAAATTATGCTGTTCAACGAATATGTTCGTCAGAGACAACTACATCCAAATCCTCTGGTTATTCGGTTAGCCACAAGTTGCATCATTCACTCTCACACGTGCATACCCGATAATCAGTGGTCATGCATATCTCGACTCATTCACATCCCTCATCAGCTTTTTCAAACTACAGTCTATAGCATACGGGTTTGACATGGTTGAGCGCAACCGGTATTGTGAACTTGGTCAGTTGAGATGCTTGCTTGCGTCGTCTAGCCTCCGAGTGTACTGATGTTAGGAGTGTGGGAGAGTGGAGAAGAGTGTGTGTGAGTGAGTGCGACACTAACAGTCGACTCAGTTGACACGAGAATGTGAAGGAGAGAAGGGAATGGGAAAATGTGGGAGGACCATCGTGTGCATCAGTCACGCACAAACAGATATACAGGATTGGTGGAATGTAACCAGTTGGTACTGCATCCTTTATCACCATAGTATTAAGCATGAAACAGGCCTGATCAATGTCATTTGAAAATCACACGATTCCCCAAAACAAATGTCACGCATATTGTCGTACGACTGTCTGGTACGACTAGAGTATGAGACAAGGAGATGGTGCAGCAGAACGCAATGCAATGCAATGAAATTCCATGCCATGCCATCACATCCCATACCACGCAACGCGACGCAATGCAATGCTATGCTATGCTACACAACACAAACCGACGATATTTAGTTGACCTCATTATGCTACTGAAGTGCGCGACAGTAGTTTGGTGTTGCATGAAAAGTGGAGTGCATGAAAAGAAATTTGTTGTGTGAACTGAATATACTACTGATGAGGTGTTGATGAATTGTGGTGTGAATGCACTACTGTTGGTGAGTAATTTGATTGGCGACTGTATATTGTAGTGTAGATGATGTGTAGAAGTGTGTGCTGTGGATTCGATGATTAATTAATTAGATTGGGATA
Organism: Schistosoma mansoni; assembly: GCF_000237925.1. Taxonomy (NCBI): domain Eukaryota; kingdom Metazoa; phylum Platyhelminthes; class Trematoda; order Strigeidida; family Schistosomatidae; genus Schistosoma; species Schistosoma mansoni. The sequence goes on from NC_031496.1 coordinate 1,839,078, forward strand.
AGACGTGCAAACGAATGACGTGGTTGATTGTGAAGTGTGTTGTAGTGAGGTGTTTTAGGATTGTCAGACAACACTCGTGCATCAGAAAAGGAGAGATGGTTGGCAGTCCCCTGCACAAGGTCGGACAGGGCATCTGATGCCCACTCTCCTGAGGCATGACACATCCGCTACTTTCGGATGGCCTTTTTCCAAAACATCTCATATCCACCTCCAACTGACTACTCACTCACTCACTCACTCACTTCACTATCACTCCTACTGACACAACCAGCCACTAATTCCCTCTCCATAACAAACAACACATTCGTCACTCCAATTCGCATTAACACGCCTCAACCACTCGATTGTACGCACACTCACAAGATGTTGATGACTATTCATTGACAACTGGCATTCCATTACCGTTGTACAATCGACCACATCACCAGATACTACACTCCAACCAACACTTTCAACCACTCAATCCGCTTACATACACGTATACGAACTTCACATTTCGCATAGCATTCCTCAAACAAACAGAGAGGGGAAATAGTCACACGATTCTATATGGGGAATATGATGCGAACTTTTGGGTAACGCGACAAATTGTCACTTGTCTTGGTCGAATAGTGAGGATTCTCATCTGAATATCTCCCTTCACGGAGGGGAAATTTCGCCACTAGCTGACATCGTGAACTTATTCAAAGTAATACAATTAGAATTCGTGGACACATCACTAGTAAAATGAGTAGTAGAAGTAGTATTGTAGTAGTGGTAGTGGTAGTGGTCGTTGTTGTTGTTGTTGTTGTCGTCGTCGTCGTCGTCGTAGCAATAGTAGTAGTAGTGGTTGTGGTAGTTTTGGACTTATTTACCAAACCTCTCATCAATGGAAATCAGGAAGAATTCTCTAGGCAGTTGGAAATTGATTATAAATTATGCTGTTCAACGAATATGTTCGTCAGAGACAACTACATCCAAATCCTCTGGTTATTCGGTTAGCCACAAGTTGCATCATTCACTCTCACACGTGCATACCCGATAATCAGTGGTCATGCATATCTCGACTCATTCACATCCCTCATCAGCTTTTTCAAACTACAGTCTATAGCATACGGGTTGGACATGGTTGAGCGCAACCGGTATTGTGAACTTGGTCAGTTGAGATGCTTGCTTGCGTCGTCTAGCCTCCGAGTGTACTGATGTTAGGAGTGTGGGAGAGTGGAGAAGAGTGTGTGTGAGTGAGTGCGACACTAACAGTCGACTCAGTTGACACGAGAATGTGAAGGAGAGAAGGGAATGGGAAAATGTGGGAGGACCATCGTGTGCATCAGTCACGCACAAACAGATATACAGGATTGGTGGAATGTAACCAGTTGGTACTGCATCCTTTATCACCATAGTATTAAGCATGAAACAGGCCTGATCAATGTCATTTGAAAATCACACGATTCCCCAAAACAAATGTCACGCATATTGTCGTACGACTGTCTGGTACGACTAGAGTATGAGACAAGGAGATGGTGCAGCAGAACGCAATGCAATGCAATGAAATTCCATGCCATGCCATCACATCCCATACCACGCAACGCGACGCAATGCAATGCTATGCTATGCTACACAACACAAACCGACGATATTTAGTTGACCTCATTGTGCTACTGAAGTGCGCGACAGTAGTTTGGTGTTGCATGAAAAGTGGAGTGCATGAAAAGAAATTTGTTGTGTGAACTGAATATACTACTGATGAGGTGTTGATGAATTGTGGTGTGAATGCACTACTGTTGGTGAGTAATTTGATTGGCGACTGTATATTGTAGTGTAGATGATGTGTAGAAGTGTGTGCTGTGGATTCGATGATTAATTAATTAGATTGGGATAAGACGTGCAAACGAATGACGTGGTTGATTGTGAAGTGTGTTGTAGTGAGGTGTTTTAGGATTGTCAGACAACACTCGTGCATCAGAAAAGGAGAGATGGTTGGCAGTCCCCTGCACAAGGTCGGACAGGGCATCTGATGCCCACTCTCCTGAGGCATGACACATCCGCTACTTTCGGATGGCCTTTTTCCAAAACATCTCATATCCACCTCCAACTGACTACTCACTCACTCACTCACTCACTCACTCACTCACTCACTCACTCACTCACTTCACTATCACTCCTACTGACACAACCAGCCACTAATTCCCTCTCCATAACAAACAACACATTCGTCACTCCAATTCGCATTAACACGCCTCAACCACTCGATTGTACGCACACTCACAAGATGTTGATGACTATTCATTGACAACTGGCATTCCATTACCGTTGTACAATCGACCACATCACCAGATACTACACTCCAACCAACACTTTCAACCACTCAATCCGCTTGCATACACGTATACGAACTTCACATTTCGCATAGCATTCCTCAAACAAACAGAGAGGGGAAATAGTCACACGATTCTATATGGGGAATATGATGCGAACTTTTGGGTAACGCGACAAATTGTCACTTGTCTTGGTCGAATAGTGAGGATTCTCATCTGAATATCTCCCTTCACGGAGGGGAAATTTCGCCACTAGCTGACATCGTGAAGTTATTCAAAGTAATACAATTAGAATTCGTGGACACATCACTAGTAAAATGAGTAGTAGAAGTAGTATTGTAGTAGTGGTAGTGGTAGTGGTCGTTGTTGTTGTTGTTGTTGTCGTCGTCGTCGTCGTCGTAGCAATAGTAGTAGTAGTAGTAGTGGTTGTGGTAGTTTTGGACTTATTTACCAAACCTCTCATCAATGGAAATCAGGAAGAATTCTCTAGGCAGTTGGAAATTGATTATAAATTATGCTGTTCAACGAATATGTTCGTCAGAGACAACTACATCCAAATCCTCTGGTTATTCGGTTAGCCACAAGTTGCATCATTCACTCTCACACGTGCATACCCGATAATCAGTGGTCATGCATATCTCGACTCATTCACATCCCTCATCAGCTTTTTCAAACTACAGTCTATAGCATACGGGTTTGACATGGTTGAGCGCAACCGGTATTGTGAACTTGGTCAGTTGAGATGCTTGCTTGCGTCGTCTAGCCTCCGAGTGTACTGATGTTAGGAGTGTGGGAGAGTGGAGAAGAGTGTGTGTGAGTGAGTGCGACACTAACAGTCGACTCAGTTGACACGAGAATGTGAAGGAGAGAAGGGAATGGGAAAATGTGGGAGGACCATCGTGTGCATCAGTCACGCACAAACAGATATACAGGATTGGTGGAATGTAACCAGTTGGTACTGCATCCTTTATCACCATAGTATTAAGCATGAAACAGGCCTGATCAATGTCATTTGAAAATCACACGATTCCCCAAAACAAATGTCACGCATATTGTCGTACGACTGTCTGGTACGACTAGAGTATGAGACAAGGAGATGGTGCAGCAGAACGCAATGCAATGCAATGAAATTCCATGCCATGCCATCACATCCCATACCACGCAACGCGACGCAATGCAATGCTATGCTATGCTACACAACACAAACCGACGATATTTAGTTGACCTCATTGTGCTACTGAAGTGCGCGACAGTAGTTTGGTGTTGCATGAAAAGTGGAGTGCATGAAAAGAAATTTGTTGTGTGAACTGAATATACTACTGATGAGGTGTTGATGAATTGTGGTGTGAATGCACTACTGTTGGTGAGTAATTTGATTGGCGACTGTATATTGTAGTGTAGATGATGTGTAGAAGTGTGTGCTGTGGATTCGATGATTAATTAATTAGATTGGGATAAGACGTGCAAACGAATGACGTGGTTGATTGTGAAGTGTGTTGTAGTGAGGTGTTTTAGGATTGTCAGACAACACTCGTGCATCAGAAAAGGAGAGGTGGTTGGCAGTCCCCTGCACAAGGTCGGACAGGGCATCTGATGCCCACTCTCCTGAGGCATGACACATCCGCTACTTTCGGATGGCCTTTTTCCAAAACATCTCATATCCACCTCCAACTGACTACTCACTCACTCACTCACTCACTCACTCACTCACTCACTCACTCACTCACTTCACTATCACTCCTACTGACACAACCAGCCACTAATTCCCTCTCCATAACAAACAACACATTCGTCACTCCAATTCGCATTAACACGCCTCAACCACTCGATTGTACGCACACTCACAAGATGTTGATGACTATTCATTGACAACTGGCATTCCATTACCGTTGTACAATCGACCACATCACCAGATACTACACTCCAACCAACACTTTCAACCACTCAATCCGCTTACATACACGTATACGAACTTCACATTTCGCATAGCATTCCTCAAACAAACAGAGAGGGGAAATAGTCACACGATTCTATATGGGGAATATGATGCGAACTTTTGGGTAACGCGACAAATTGTCACTTGTCTTGGTCGAATAGTGAGGATTCTCATCTGAATATCTCCCTTCACGGAGGGGAAATTTCGCCACTAGCTGACATCGTGAAGTTATTCAAAGTAATACAATTAGAATTCGTGGACACATCACTAGTAAAATGAGTAGTAGAAGTAGTATTGTAGTAGTGGTAGTGGTAGTGGTCGTTGTTGTTGTTGTTGTTGTCGTCGTCGTCGTCGTCGTAGCAATAGTAGTAGAAGTAGTAGCAATAGTAGTAGTAGTAGTAGTAGCAGTAGTAGTAGTAGTAGTGGTTGTGGTAGTTTTGGACTTATTTACCAAACCTCTCATCAATGGAAATCAGGAAGAATTCTCTAGGCAGTTGGAAATTGATTATAAATTATGCTGTTCAACGAATATGTTCGTCAGAGACAACTACATCCAAATCCTCTGGTTATTCGGTTAGCCACAAGTTGCATCATTCACTCTCACACGTGCATACCCGATAATCAGTGGTCATGCATATCTCGACTCATTCACATCCCTCATCAGCTTTTTCAAACTACAGTCTATAGCATACGGGTTTGACATGGTTGAGCGCAACCGGTATTGTGAACTTGGTCAGTTGAGATGCTTGCTTGCGTCGTCTAGCCTCCGAGTGTACTGATGTTAGGAGTGTGGGAGAGTGGAGAAGAGTGTGTGTGAGTGAGTGCGACACTAACAGTCGACTCAGTTGACACGAGAATGTGAAGGAGAGAAGGGAATGGGAAAATGTGGGAGGACCATCGTGTGCATCAGTCACGCACAAACAGATATACAGGATTGGTGGAATGTAACCAGTTGGTACTGCATCCTTTATCACCATAGTATTAAGCATGAAACAGGCCTGATCAATGTCATTTGAAAATCACACGATTCCCCAAAACAAATGTCACGCATATTGTCGTACGACTGTCTGGTACGACTAGAGTATGAGACAAGGAGATGGTGCAGCAGAACGCAATGCAATGCAATGAAATTCCATGCCATGCCATCACATCCCATACCACGCAACGCGACGCAATGCAATGCTATGCTATGCTACACAACACAAACCGACGATATTTAGTTGACCTCATTGTGCTACTGAAGTGCGCGACAGTAGTTTGGTGTTGCATGAAAAGTGGAGTGCATGAAAAGAAATTTGTTGTGTGAACTGAATATACTACTGATGAGGTGTTGATGAATTGTGGTGTGAATGCACTACTGTTGGTGAGTAATTTGATTGGCGACTGTATATTGTAGTGTAGATGATGTGTAGAAGTGTGTGCTGTGGATTCGATGATTAATTAATTAGATTGGGATAAGACGTGCAAACGAATGACGTGGTTGATTGTGAAGTGTGTTGTAGTGAGGTGTTTTAGGATTGTCAGACAATACTCGTGCATCAGAAAAGGAGAGATGGTTGGCAGTCCCCTGCACAAGGTGGGACAGGGCATCTGATGCCCACTCTCCTGAGGCATGACACATCCGCTACTTTCGGATGGCCTTTTTCCAAAACATCTCATATCCACCTCCAACTGACTACTCACTCACTCACTCACTCACTCACTCACTCACTTCACTATCACTCCTACTGACACAACCAGCCACTAATTCCCTCTCCATAACAAACAACACATTCGTCACTCCAATTCGCATTAACACGCCTCAACCACTCGATTGTACGCACACTCACAAGATGTTGATGACTATTCATTGACAACTGGCATTCCATTACCGTTGTACAATCGACCACATCACCAGATACTACACTCCAACCAACACTTTCAACCACTCAATCCGCTTGCATACACGTATACGAACTTCACATTTCGCATAGCATTCCTCAAACAAACAGAGAGGGGAAATAGTCACACGATTCTATATGGGGAATATGATGCGAACTTTTGGGTAACGCGACAAATTGTCACTTGTCTTGGTCGAATAGTGAGGATTCTCATCTGAATATCTCCCTTCACGGAGGGGAAATTTCGCCACTAGCTGACATCGTGAAGTTATTCAAAGTAATACAATTAGAATTCGTGGACACATCACTAGTAAAATGAGTAGTAGAAGTAGTATTGTAGTAGTGGTAGTGGTAGTGGTCGTTGTTGTTGTTGTTGTTGTCGTCGTCGTCGTCGTCGTAGCAATAGTAGTAGTAGTGGTTGTGGTAGTTTTGGACTTATTTACCAAACCTCTCATCAATGGAAATCAGGAAGAATTCTCTAGGCAGTTGGAAATTGATTATAAATTATGCTGTTCAACGAATATGTTCGTCAGAGACAACTACATCCAAATCCTCTGGTTATTCGGTTAGCCACAAGTTGCATCATTCACTCTCACACGTGCATACCCGATAATCAGTGGTCATGCATATCTCGACTCATTCACATCCCTCATCAGCTTTTTCAAACTACAGTCTATAGCATACGGGTTTGACATGGTTGAGCGCAACCGGTATTGTGAACTTGGTCAGTTGAGATGCTTGCTTGCGTCGTCTAGCCTCCGAGTGTACTGATGTTAGGAGTGTGGGAGAGTGGAGAAGAGTGTGTGTGAGTGAGTGCGACACTAACAGTCGACTCAGTTGACACGAGAATGTGAAGGAGAGAAGGGAATGGGAAAATGTGGGAGGACCATCGTATGCATCAGTCACGCACAAACAGATATACAGGATTGGTGGAATGTAACCAGTTGGTACTGCATCCTTTATCACCATAGTATTAAGCATGAAACAGGCCTGATCAATGTCATTTGAAAATCACACGATTCCCCAAAACAAATGTCACGCATATTGTCGTACGACTGTCTGGTACGACTAGAGTATGAGACAAGGAGATGGTGCAGCAGAACGCAATGCAATGCAATGAAATTCCATGCCATGCCATCACATCCCATACCACGCAACGCGACGCAATGCAATGCTATGCTATGCTACACAACACAAACCGACGATATTTAGTTGACCTCATTATGCTACTGAAGTGCGCGACAGTAGTTTGGTGTTGCATGAAAAGTGGAGTGCATGAAAAGAAATTTGTTGTGTGAACTGAATATACTACTGATGAGGTGTTGATGAATTGTGGTGTGAATGCACTACTGTTGGTGAGTAATTTGATTGGCGACTGTATATTGTAGTGTAGATGATGTGTAGAAGTGTGTGCTGTGGATTCGATGATTAATTAATTAGATTGGGATAAGACGTGCAAACGAATGACGTGGTTGATTGTGAAGTGTGTTGTAGTGAGGTGTTTTAGGATTGTCAGACAACACTCGTGCATCAGAAAAGGAGAGATGGTTGGCAGTCCCCTGCACAAGGTCGGACAGGGCATCTGATGCCCACTCTCCTGAGGCATGACACATCCGCTACTTTCGGATGGCCTTTTTCCAAAACATCTCATATCCACCTCCAACTGACTACTCACTCACTCACTCACTCACTCACTCACTCACTTCACTATCACTCCTACTGACACAACCAGCCACTAATTCCCTCTCCATAACAAACAACACATTCGTCACTCCAATTCGCATTAACACGCCTCAACCACTCGATTGTACGCACACTCACAAGATGTTGATGACTATTCATTGACAACTGGCATTCCATTACCGTTGTACAATCGACCACATCACCAGATACTACACTCCAACCAACACTTTCAACCACTCAATCCGCTTACATACACGTATACGAACTTCACATTTCGCATAGCATTCCTCAAACAAACAGAGAGGGGAAATAGTCACACGATTCTATATGGGGAATATGATGCGAACTTTTGGGTAACGCGACAAATTGTCACTTGTCTTGGTCGAATAGTGAGGATTCTCATCTGAATATCTCCCTTCACGGAGGGGAAATTTCGCCACTAGCTGACATCGTGAAGTTATTCAAAGTAATACAATTAGAATTCGTGGACACATCACTAGTAAAATGAGTAGTAGAAGTAGTATTGTAGTAGTGGTAGTGGTAGTGGTCGTTGTTGTTGTTGTTGTTGTCGTCGTCGTCGTCGTCGTAGCAATAGTAGTAGTAGTAGTAGTGGTTGTGGTAGTTTTGGACTTATTTACCAAACCTCTCATCAATGGAAATCAGGAAGAATTCTCTAGGCAGTTGGAAATTGATTATAAATTATGCTGTTCAACGAATATGTTCGTCAGAGACAACTACATCCAAATCCTCTGGTTATTCGGTTAGCCACAAGTTGCATCATTCACTCTCACACGTGCATACCCGATAATCAGTGGTCATGCATATCTCGACTCATTCACATCCCTCATCAGCTTTTTCAAACTACAGTCTATAGCATACGGGTTTGACATGGTTGAGCGCAACCGGTATTGTGAACTTGGTCAGTTGAGATGCTTGCTTGCGTCGTCTAGCCTCCGAGTGTACTGATGTTAGGAGTGTGGGAGAGTGGAGAAGAGTGTGTGTGAGTGAGTGCGACACTAACAGTCGACTCAGTTGACACGAGAATGTGAAGGAGAGAAGGGAATGGGAAAATGTGGGAGGACCATCGTGTGCATCAGTCACGCACAAACAGATATACAGGATTGGTGGAATGTAACCAGTTGGTACTGCATCCTTTATCACCATAGTATTAAGCATGAAACAGGCCTGATCAATGTCATTTGAAAATCACACGATTCCCCAAAACAAATGTCACGCATATTGTCGTACGACTGTCTGGTACGACTAGAGTATGAGACAAGGAGATGGTGCAGCAGAACGCAATGCAATGCAATGAAATTCCATGCCATGCCATCACATCCCATACCACGCAACGCGACGCAATGCAATGCTATGCTATGCTACACAACACAAACCGACGATATTTAGTTGACCTCATTATGCTACTGAAGTGCGCGACAGTAGTTTGGTGTTGCATGAAAAGTGGAGTGCATGAAAAGAAATTTGTTGTGTGAACTGAATATACTACTGATGAGGTGTTGATGAATTGTGGTGTGAATGCACTACTGTTGGTGAGTAATTTGATTGGCGACTGTATATTGTAGTGTAGATGATGTGTAGAAGTGTGTGCTGTGGATTCGATGATTAATTAATTAGATTGGGATAAGACGTGCAAACGAATGACGTGGTTGATTGTGAAGTGTGTTGTAGTGAGGTGTTTTAGGATTGTCAGACAATACTCGTGCATCAGAAAAGGAGAGATGGTTGGCAGTCCCCTGCACAAGGTCGGACAGGGCATCTGATGCCCACTCTCCTGAGGCATGACACATCCGCTACTTTCGGATGGCCTTTTTCCAAAACATCTCATATCCACCTCCAACTGACTACTCACTCACTCACTCACTCACTCACTTCACTATCACTCCTACTGACACAACCAGCCACTAATTCCCTCTCCATAACAAACAACACATTCGTCACTCCAATTCGCATTAACACGCCTCAACCACTCGATTGTACGCACACTCACAAGATGTTGATGACTATTCATTGACAACTGGCATTCCATTACCGTTGTACAATCGACCACATCACCAGATACTACACTCCAACCAACACTTTCAACCACTCAATCCGCTTACATACACGTATACGAACTTCACATTTCGCATAGCATTCCTCAAACAAACAGAGAGGGGAAATAGTCACACGATTCTATATGGGGAATATGATGCGAACTTTTGGGTAACGCGACAAATTGTCACTTGTCTTGGTCGAATAGTGAGGATTCTCATCTGAATATCTCCCTTCACGGAGGGGAAATTTCGCCACTAGCTGACATCGTGAAGTTATTCAAAGTAATACAATTAGAATTCGTGGACACATCACTAGTAAAATGAGTAGTAGAAGTAGTATTGTAGTAGTGGTAGTGGTAGTGGTCGTTGTTGTTGTTGTTGTTGTCGTCGTCGTCGTCGTCGTAGCAATAGTAGTAGTAGTGGTTGTGGTAGTTTTGGACTTATTTACCAAACCTCTCATCAATGGAAATCAGGAAGAATTCTCTAGGCAGTTGGAAATTGATTATAAATTATGCTGTTCAACGAATATGTTCGTCAGAGACAACTACATCCAAATCCTCTGGTTATTCGGTTAGCCACAAGTTGCATCATTCACTCTCACACGTGCATACCCGATAATCAGTGGTCATGCATATCTCGACTCATTCACATCCCTCATCAGCTTTTTCAAACTACAGTCTATAGCATACGGGTTTGACATGGTTGAGCGCAACCGGTATTGTGAACTTGGTCAGTTGAGATGCTTGCTTGCGTCGTCTAGCCTCCGAGTGTACTGATGTTAGGAGTGTGGGAGAGTGGAGAAGAGTGTGTGTGAGTGAGTGCGACACTAACAGTCGACTCAGTTGACACGAGAATGTGAAGGAGAGAAGGGAATGGGAAAATGTGGGAGGACCATCGTGTGCATCAGTCACGCACAAACAGATATACAGGATTGGTGGAATGTAACCAGTTGGTACTGCATCCTTTATCACCATAGTATTAAGCATGAAACAGGCCTGATCAATGTCATTTGAAAATCACACGATTCCCCAAAACAAATGTCACGCATATTGTCGTACGACTGTCTGGTACGACTAGAGTATGAGACAAGGAGATGGTGCAGCAGAACGCAATGCAATGCAATGAAATTCCATGCCATGCCATCACATCCCATACCACGCAACGCGACGCAATGCAATGCTATGCTATGCTACACAACACAAACCGACGATATTTAGTTGACCTCATTGTGCTACTGAAGTGCGCGACAGTAGTTTGGTGTTGCATGAAAAGTGGAGTGCATGAAAAGAAATTTGTTGTGTGAACTGAATATACTACTGATGAGGTGTTGATGAATTGTGGTGTGAATGCACTACTGTTGGTGAGTAATTTGATTGGCGACTGTATATTGTAGTGTAGATGATGTGTAGAAGTGTGTGCTGTGGATTCGATGATTAATTAATTAGATTGGGATAAGACGTGCAAACGAATGACGTGGTTGATTGTGAAGTGTGTTGTAGTGAGGTGTTTTAGGATTGTCAAACAACACTCGTGCATCAGAAAAGGAAAGATGGTTGGCAGTCCCCTGCACAAGGTCGGACAGGGCATCTGATGCCCACTCTCCTGAGGCATGACACATCCGCTACTTTCGGATGGCCTTTTTCCAAAACATCTCATATCCACCTCCAACTGACTACTCACTCACTCACTCACTCACTCACTCACTCACTCACTCACTTCACTACCACTCCTACTGACACAACCAGCCACTAATTCCCTCTCCATAACAAACAACACATTCGTCACTCCAATTCGCATTAACACGCCTCAACCACTCGATTGTACGCACACTCACAAGATGTTGATGACTATTCATTGACAACTGGCATTCCATTACCGTTGTACAATCGACCACATCACCAGATACTACACTCCAACCAACACTTTCAACCACTCAATCCGCTTACATACACGTATACGAACTTCACATTTCGCATAGCATTCCTCAAACAAACAGAGAGGGGAAATAGTCACACGATTCTATATGGGGAATATGATGCGAACTTTTGGGTAACGCGACAAATTGTCACTTGTCTTGGTCGAATAGTGAGGATTCTCATCTGAATATCTCCCTTCACGGAGGGGAAATTTCGCCACTAGCTGACATCGTGAAGTTATTCAAAGTAATACAATTAGAATTCGTGGACACATCACTAGTAAAATGAGTAGTAGAAGTAGTATTGTAGTAGTGGTAGTGGTAGTGGTCGTTGTTGTTGTTGTTGTTGTCGTCGTCGTCGTCGTCGTAGCAATAGTAGTAGTAGTGGTTGTGGTAGTTTTGGACTTATTTACCAAACCTCTCATCAATGGAAATCAGGAAGAATTCTCTAGGCAGTTGGAAATTGATTATAAATTATGCTGTTCAACGAATATGTTCGTCAGAGACAACTACATCCAAATCCTCTGGTTATTCGGTTAGCCACAAGTTGCATCATTCACTCTCACACGTGCATACCCGATAATCAGTGGTCATGCATATCTCGACTCATTCACATCCCTCATCAGCTTTTTCAAACTACAGTCTATAGCATACGGGTTTGACATGGTTGAGCGCAACCGGTATTGTGAACTTGGTCAGTTGAGATGCTTGCTTGCGTCGTCTAGCCTCCGAGTGTACTGATGTTAGGAGTGTGGGAGAGTGGAGAAGAGTGTGTGTGAGTGAGTGCGACACTAACAGTCGACTCAGTTGACACGAGAATGTGAAGGAGAGAAGGGAATGGGAAAATGTGGGAGGACCATCGTGTGCATCAGTCACGCACAAACAGATATACAGGATTGGTGGAATGTAACCAGTTGGTACTGCATCCTTTATCACCATAGTATTAAGCATGAAACAGGCCTGATCAATGTCATTTGAAAATCACACGATTCCCCAAAACAAATGTCACGCATATTGTCGTACGACTGTCTGGTACGACTAGAGTATGAGACAAGGAGATGGTGCAGCAGAACGCAATGCAATGCAATGAAATTCCATGCCATGCCATCACATCCCATACCACGCAACGCGACGCAATGCAATGCTATGCTATGCTACACAACACAAACCGACGATATTTAGTTGACCTCATTGTGCTACTGAAGTGCGCGACAGTAGTTTGGTGTTGCATGAAAAGTGGAGTGCATGAAAAGAAATTTGTTGTGTGAACTGAATATACTACTGATGAGGTGTTGATGAATTGTGGTGTGAATGCACTACTGTTGGTGAGTAATTTGATTGGCGACTGTATATTGTAGTGTAGATGATGTGTAGAAGTGTGTGCTGTGGATTCGATGATTAATTAATTAGATTGGGATAAGACGTGCAAACGAATGACGTGGTTGATTGTGAAGTGTGTTGTAGTGAGGTGTTTTAGGATTGTCAGACAATACTCGTGCATCAGAAAAGGAGGGATGGTTGGCAGTCCCCTGCACAAGGTCAGACAGGGCATCTGATGCCCACTCTCCTGAGGCATGACACATCCGCTACTTTCGGATGGCCTTTTTCCAAAACATCTCATATCCACCTCCAACTGACTACTCACTCACTCACTCACTCACTCACTTCACTATCACTCCTACTGACACAACCAGCCACTAATTCCCTCTCCATAACAAACAACACATTCGTCACTCCAATTCGCATTAACACGCCTCAACCACTCGATTGTACGCACACTCACAAGATGTTGATGACTATTCATTGACAACTGGCATTCCATTACCGTTGTACAATCGACCACATCACCAGATACTACACTCCAACCAACACTTTCAACCACTCAATCCGCTTACATACACGTATACGAACTTCACATTTCGCATAGCATTCCTCAAACAAACAGAGAGGGGAAATAGTCACACGATTCTATATGGGGAATATGATGCGAACTTTTGGGTAACGCGACAAATTGTCACTTGTCTTGGTCGAATAGTGAGGATTCTCATCTGAATATCTCCCTTCACGGAGGGGAAATTTCGCCACTAGCTGACATCGTGAAGTTATTCAAAGTAATACAATTAGAATTCGTGGACACATCACTAGTAAAATGAGTAGTAGAAGTAGTATTGTAGTAGTGGTAGTGGTAGTGGTCGTTGTTGTTGTTGTTGTTGTCGTCGTCGTCGTCGTCGTAGCAATAGTAGTAGTAGTGGTTGTGGTAGTTTTGGACTTATTTACCAAACCTCTCATCAATGGAAATCAGGAAGAATTCTCTAGGCAGTTGGAAATTGATTATAAATTATGCTGTTCAACGAATATGTTCGTCAGAGACAACTACATCCAAATCCTCTGGTTATTCGGTTAGCCACAAGTTGCATCATTCACTCTCACACGTGCATACCCGATAATCAGTGGTCATGCATATCTCGACTCATTCACATCCCTCATCAGCTTTTTCAAACTACAGTCTATAGCATACGGGTTTGACATGGTTGAGCGCAACCGGTATTGTGAACTTGGTCAGTTGAGATGCTTGCTTGCGTCGTCTAGCCTCCGAGTGTACTGATGTTAGGAGTGTGGGAGAGTGGAGAAGAGTGTGTGTGAGTGAGTGCGACACTAACAGTCGACTCAGTTGACACGAGAATGTGAAGGAGAGAAGGGAATGGGAAAATGTGGGAGGACCATCGTGTGCATCAGTCACGCACAAACAGATATACAGGATTGGTGGAATGTAACCAGTTGGTACTGCATCCTTTATCACCATAGTATTAAGCATGAAACAGGCCTGATCAATGTCATTTGAAAATCACACGATTCCCCAAAACAAATGTCACGCATATTGTCGTACGACTGTCTGGTACGACTAGAGTATGAGACAAGGAGATGGTGCAGCAGAACGCAATGCAATGCAATGAAATTCCATGCCATGCCATCACATCCCATACCACGCAACGCGACGCAATGCAATGCTATGCTATGCTACACAACACAAACCGACGATATTTAGTTGACCTCATTGTGCTACTGAAGTGCGCGACAGTAGTTTGGTGTTGCATGAAAAGTGGAGTGCATGAAAAGAAATTTGTTGTGTGAACTGAATATACTACTGATGAGGTGTTGATGAATTGTGGTGTGAATGCACTACTGTTGGTGAGTAATTTGATTGGCGACTGTATATTGTAGTGTAGATGATATGTAGAAGTGTGTGCTGTGGATTCGATGATTAATTAATTAGATTGGGATAAGACGTGCAAACGAATGACGTGGTTGATTGTGAAGTGTGTTGTAGTGAGGTGTTTTAGGATTGTCAGACAACACTCGTGCATCAGAAAAGGAGAGATGGTTGGCAGTCCCCTGCACAAGGTCAGACAGGGCATCTGATGCCCACTCTCCTGAGGCATGACACATCCGCTACTTTCGGATGGCCTTTTTCCAAAACATCTCATATCCACCTCCAACTGACTACTCACTCACTCACTCACTCACTCGCTCACTCACTTCACTATCACTCCTACTGACACAACCAGCCACTAATTCCCTCTCCATAACAAACAACACATTCGTCACTCCAATTCGCATTAACACGCCTCAACCACTCGATTGTACGCACACTCACAAGATGTTGATGACTATTCATTGACAACTGGCATTCCATTACCGTTGTACAATCGACCACATCACCAGATACTACACTCCAACCAACACTTTCAACCACTCAATCCGCTTACATACACGTATACGAACTTCACATTTCGCATAGCATTCCTCAAACAAACAGAGAGGGGAAATAGTCACACGATTCTATATGGGGAATATGATGCGAACTTTTGGGTAACGCGACAAATTGTCACTTGTCTTGGTCGAATAGTGAGGATTCTCATCTGAATATCTCCCTTCACGGAGGGGAAATTTCGCCACTAGCTGACATCGTGAAGTTATTCAAAGTAATACAATTAGAATTCGTGGACACATCACTAGTAAAATGAGTAGTAGAAGTAGTATTGTAGTAGTGGTAGTGGTAGTGGTCGTTGTTGTTGTTGTTGTTGTCGTCGTCGTCGTCGTCGTAGCAATAGTAGTAGTAGTGGTTGTGGTAGTTTTGGACTTATTTACCAAACCTCTCATCAATGGAAATCAGGAAGAATTCTCTAGGCAGTTGGAAATTGATTATAAATTATGCTGTTCAACGAATATGTTCGTCAGAGACAACTACATCCAAATCCTCTGGTTATTCGGTTAGCAACAAGTTGCATCATTCACTCTCACACGTGCATACCCGATAATCAGTGGTCATGCATATCTCGACTCATTCACATCCCTCATCAGCTTTTTCAAACTACAGTCTATAGCATACGGGTTTGACATGGTTGAGCGCAACCGGTATTGTGAACTTGGTCAGTTGAGATGCTTGCTTGCGTCGTCTAGCCTCCGAGTGTACTGATGTTAGGAGTGTGGGAGAGTGGAGAAGAGTGTGTGTGAGTGAGTGCGACACTAACAGTCGACTCAGTTGACACGAGAATGTGAAGGAGAGAAGGGAATGGGAAAATGTGGGAGGACCATCGTGTGCATCAGTCACGCACAAACAGATATACAGGATTGGTGGAATGTAACCAGTTGGTACTGCATCCTTTATCACCATAGTATTAAGCATGAAACAGGCCTGATCAATGTCATTTGAAAATCACACGATTCCCCAAAACAAATGTCACGCATATTGTCGTACGACTGTCTGGTACGACTAGAGTATGAGACAAGGAGATGGTGCAGCAGAACGCAATGCAATGCAATGAAATTCCATGCCATGCCATCACATCCCATACCACGCAACGCGACGCAATGCAATGCTATGCTATGCTACACAACACAAACCGACGATATTTAGTTGACCTCATTGTGCTACTGAAGTGCGCGACAGTAGTTTGGTGTTGCATGAAAAGTGGAGTGCATGAAAAGAAATTTGTTGTGTGAACTGAATATACTACTGATGAGGTGTTGATGAATTGTGGTGTGAATGCACTACTGTTGGTGAGTAATTTGATTGGCGACTGTATATTGTAGTGTAGATGATGTGTGGAAGTGTGTGCTGTGGATTCGATGATTAATTAATTAGATTGGGATAAGACGTGCAAACGAATGACGTGGTTGATTGTGAAGTGTGTTGTAGTGAGGTGTTTTAGGATTGTCAGACAATACTCGTGCATCAGAAAAGGAGAGATGGTTGGCAGTCCCCTGCACAAGGTCAGACAGGGCATCTGATGCCCACTCTCCTGAGGCATGACACATCCGCTACTTTCGGATGGCCTTTTTCCAAAACATCTCATATCCACCTCCAACTGACTACTCACTCACTCACTCACTCACTCGCTCACTCACTTCACTATCACTCCTACTGACACAACCAGCCACTAATTCCCTCTCCATAACAAACAACACATTCGTCACTCCAATTCGCATTAACACGCCTCAACCACTCGATTGTACGCACACTCACAAGATGTTGATGACTATTCATTGACAACTGGCATTCCATTACCGTTGTACAATCGACCACATCACCAGATACTACACTCCAACCAACACTTTCAACCACTCAATCCGCTTACATACACGTATACGAACTTCACATTTCGCATAGCATTCCTCAAACAAACAGAGAGGGGAAATAGTCACACGATTCTATATGGGGAATATGATGCGAACTTTTGGGTAACGCGACAAATTGTCACTTGTCTTGGTCGAATAGTGAGGATTCTCATCTGAATATCTCCCTTCACGGAGGGGAAATTTCGCCACTAGCTGACATCGTGAAGTTATTCAAAGTAATACAATTAGAATTCGTGGACACATCACTAGTAAAATGAGTAGTAGAAGTAGTATTGTAGTAGTGGTAGTGGTAGTGGTCGTTGTTGTTGTTGTTGTTGTCGTCGTCGTCGTCGTCGTAGCAATAGTAGTAGAAGTAGTAGCAATAGTAGTAGTAGTAGTAGTAGCAGTAGTAGTAGTAGTAGTGGTTGTGGTAGTTTTGGACTTATTTACCAAACCTCTCATCAATGGAAATCAGGAAGAATTCTCTAGGCAGTTGGAAATTGATTATAAATTATGCTGTTCAACGAATATGTTCGTCAGAGACAACTACATCCAAATCCTCTGGTTATTCGGTTAGCCACAAGTTGCATCATTCACTCTCACACGTGCATACCCGATAATCAGTGGTCATGCATATCTCGACTCATTCACATCCCTCATCAGCTTTTTCAAACTACAGTCTATAGCATACGGGTTTGACATGGTTGAGCGCAACCGGTATTGTGAACTTGGTCAGTTGAGATGCTTGCTTGCGTCGTCTAGCCTCCGAGTGTACTGATGTTAGGAGTGTGGGAGAGTGGAGAAGAGTGTGTGTGAGTGAGTGCGACACTAACAGTCGACTCAGTTGACACGAGAATGTGAAGGAGAGAAGGGAATGGGAAAATGTGGGAGGACCATCGTGTGCATCAGTCACGCACAAACAGATATACAGGATTGGTGGAATGTAACCAGTTGGTACTGCATCCTTTATCACCATAGTATTAAGCATGAAACAGGCCTGATCAATGTCATTTGAAAATCACACGATTCCCCAAAACAAATGTCACGCATATTGTCGTACGACTGTCTGGTACGACTAGAGTATGAGACAAGGAGATGGTGCAGCAGAACGCAATGCAATGCAATGAAATTCCATGCCATGCCATCACATCCCATACCACGCAACGCGACGCAATGCAATGCTATGCTATGCTACACAACACAAACCGACGATATTTAGTTGACCTCATTGTGCTACTGAAGTGCGCGACAGTAGTTTGGTGTTGCATGAAAAGTGGAGTGCATGAAAAGAAATTTGTTGTGTGAACTGAATATACTACTGATGAGGTGTTGATGAATTGTGGTGTGAATGCACTACTGTTGGTGAGTAATTTGATTGGCGACTGTATATTGTAGTGTAGATGATGTGTAGAAGTGTGTGCTGTGGATTCGATGATTAATTAATTAGATTGGGATAAGACGTGCAAACGAATGACGTGGTTGATTGTGAAGTGTGTTGTAGTGAGGTGTTTTAGGATTGTCAGACAACACTCGTGCATCAGAAAAGGAGGGATGGTTGGCAGTCCCCTGCACAAGGTCGGACAGGGCATCTGATGCCCACTCTCCTGAGGCATGACACATCCGCTACTTTCGGATGGCCTTTTTCCAAAACATCTCATATCCACCTCCAACTGACTACTCACTCACTCACTCACTCACTCACTTCACTATCACTCCTACTGACACAACCAGCCACTAATTCCCTCTCCATAACAAACAACACATTCGTCACTCCAATTCGCATTAACACGCCTCAACCACTCGATTGTACGCACACTCACAAGATGTTGATGACTATTCATTGACAACTGGCATTCCATTACCGTTGTACAATCGACCACATCACCAGATACTACACTCCAACCAACACTTTCAACCACTCAATCCGCTTACATACACGTATACGAACTTCACATTTCGCATAGCATTCCTCAAACAAACAGAGAGGGGAAATAGTCACACGATTCTATATGGGGAATATGATGCGAACTTTTGGGTAACGCGACAAATTGTCACTTGTCTTGGTCGAATAGTGAGGATTCTCATCTGAATATCTCCCTTCACGGAGGGGAAATTTCGCCACTAGCTGACATCGTGAAGTTATTCAAAGTAATACAATTAGAATTCGTGGACACATCACTAGTAAAATGAGTAGTAGAAGTAGTATTGTAGTAGTGGTAGTGGTAGTGGTCGTTGTTGTTGTTGTTGTTGTTGTCGTCGTCGTCGTCGTCGTAGCAATAGTAGTAGTAGTAGTGGTTATGGTAGTTTTGGACTTATTTACCAAACCTCTCATCAATGGAAATCAGGAAGAATTCTCTAGGCAGTTGGAAATTGATTATAAATTATGCTGTTCAACGAATATGTTCGTCAGAGACAACTACATCCAAATCCTCTGGTTATTCGGTTAGCCACAAGTTGCATCATTCACTCTCACACGTGCATACCCGATAATCAGTGGTCATGCATATCTCGACTCATTCACATCCCTCATCAGCTTTTTCAAACTACAGTCTATAGCATACGGGTTGGACATGGTTGAGCGCAACCGGTATTGTGAACTTGGTCAGTTGAGATGCTTGCTTGCGTCGTCTAGCCTCCGAGTGTACTGATGTTAGGAGTGTGGGAGAGTGGAGAAGAGTGTGTGTGAGTGAGTGCGACACTAACAGTCGACTCAGTTGACACGAGAATGTGAAGGAGAGAAGGGAATGGGAAAATGTGGGAGGACCATCGTGTGCATCAGTCACGCACAAACAGATATACAGGATTGGTGGAATGTAACCAGTTGGTACTGCATCCTTTATCACCATAGTATTAAGCATGAAACAGGCCTGATCAATGTCATTTGAAAATCACACGATTCCCCAAAACAAATGTCACGCATATTGTCGTACGACTGTCTGGTACGACTAGAGTATGAGACAAGGAGATGGTGCAGCAGAACGCAATGCAATGCAATGAAATTCCATGCCATGCCATCACATCCCATACCACGCAACGCGACGCAATGCAATGCTATGCTATGCTACACAACACAAACCGACGATATTTAGTTGACCTCATTATGCTACTGAAGTGCGCGACAGTAGTTTGGTGTTGCATGAAAAGTGGAGTGCATGAAAAGAAATTTGTTGTATGAACTGAATATACTACTGATGAGGTGTTGATGAATTGTGGTGTGAATGCACTACTGTTGGTGAGTAATTTGATTGGCGACTGTATATTGTAGTGTAGATGATGTGTAGAAGTGTGTGCTGTGGATTCGATGATTAATTAATTAGATTGGGATAAGACGTGCAAACGAATGACGTGGTTGATTGTGAAGTGTGTTGTAGTGAGGTGTTTTAGGATTGTCAGACAACACTCGTGCATCAGAAAAGGAGAGATGGTTGGCAGTCCCCTGCACAAGGTCGGACAGGGCATCTGATGCCCACTCTCCTGAGGCATGACACATCCGCTACTTTCGGATGGCCTTTTTCCAAAACATCTCATATCCACCTCCAACTGACTACTCACTCACTCACTCACTCACTCACTCACTCACTCACTCACTTCACTATCACTCCTACTGACACAACCAGCCACTAATTCCCTCTCCATAACAAACAACACATTCGTCACTCCAATTCGCATTAACACGCCTCAACCACTCGATTGTACGCACACTCACAAGATGTTGATGACTATTCATTGACAACTGGCATTCCATTACCGTTGTACAATCGACCACATCACCAGATACTACACTCCAACCAACACTTTCAACCACTCAATCCGCTTACATACACGTATACGAACTTCACATTTCGCATAGCATTCCTCAAACAAACAGAGAGGGGAAATAGTCACACGATTCTATATGGGGAATATGATGCGAACTTTTGGGTAACGCGACAAATTGTCACTTGTCTTGGTCGAATAGTGAGGATTCTCATCTGAATATCTCCCTTCACGGAGGGGAAATTTCGCCACTAGCTGACATCGTGAAGTTATTCAAAGTAATACAATTAGAATTCGTGGACACATCACTAGTAAAATGAGTAGTAGAAGTAGTATTGTAGTAGTGGTAGTGGTAGTGGTCGTTGTTGTTGTTGTTGTTGTCGTCGTCGTCGTCGTCGTCGTAGCAATAGTAGTAGTAGTGGTTGTGGTAGTTTTGGACTTATTTACCAAACCTCTCATCAATGGAAATCAGGAAGAATTCTCTAGGCAGTTGGAAATTGATTATAAATTATGCTGTTCAACGAATATGTTCGTCAGAGACAACTACATCCAAATCCTCTGGTTATTCGGTTAGCCACAAGTTGCATCATTCACTCTCACACGTGCATACCCGATAATCAGTGGTCATGCATATCTCGACTCATTCACATCCCTCATCAGCTTTTTCAAACTACAGTCTATAGCATACGGGTTTGACATGGTTGAGCGCAACCGGTATTGTGAACTTGGTCAGTTGAGATGCTTGCTTGCGTCGTCTAGCCTCCGAGTGTACTGATGTTAGGAGTGTGGGAGAGTGGAGAAGAGTGTGTGTGAGTGAGTGCGACACTAACAGTCGACTCAGTTGACACGAGAATGTGAAGGAGAGAAGGGAATGGGAAAATGTGGGAGGACCATCGTGTGCATCAGTCACGCACAAACAGATATACAGGATTGGTGGAATGTAACCAGTTGGTACTGCATCCTTTATCACCATAGTATTAAGCATGAAACAGGCCTGATCAATGTCATTTGAAAATCACACGATTCCCCAAAACAAATGTCACGCATATTGTCGTACGACTGTCTGGTACGACTAGAGTATGAGACAAGGAGATGGTGCAGCAGAACGCAATGCAATGCAATGAAATTCCATGCCATGCCATCACATCCCATACCACGCAACGCGACGCAATGCAATGCTATGCTATGCTACACAACACAAACCGACGATATTTAGTTGACCTCATTGTGCTACTGAAGTGCGCGACAGTAGTTTGGTGTTGCATGAAAAGTGGAGTGCATGAAAAGAAATTTGTTGTGTGAACTGAATATACTACTGATGAGGTGTTGATGAATTGTGGTGTGAATGCACTACTGTTGGTGAGTAATTTGATTGGCGACTGTATATTGTAGTGTAGATGATGTGTAGAAGTGTGTGCTGTGGATTCGATGATTAATTAATTAGATTGGGATAAGACGTGCAAACGAATGACGTGGTTGATTGTGAAGTGTGTTGTAGTGAGGTGTTTTAGGATTGTCAGACAACACTCGTGCATCAGAAAAGGAGAGATGGTTGGCAGTCCCCTGCACAAGGTCGGACAGGGCATCTGATGCCCACTCTCCTGAGGCATGACACATCCGCTACTTTCGGATGGCCTTTTTCCAAAACATCTCATATCCACCTCCAACTGACTACTCACTCACTCACTCACTCACTCACTTCACTATCACTCCTACTGACACAACCAGCCACTAATTCCCTCTCCATAACAAACAACACATTCGTCACTCCAATTCGCATTAACACGCCTCAACCACTCGATTGTACGCACACTCACAAGATGTTGATGACTATTCATTGACAACTGGCATTCCATTACCGTTGTACAATCGACCACATCACCAGATACTACACTCCAACCAACACTTTCAACCACTCAATCCGCTTACATACACGTATACGAACTTCACATTTCGCATAGCATTCCTCAAACAAACAGAGAGGGGAAATAGTCACACGATTCTATATGGGGAATATGATGCGAACTTTTGGGTAACGCGACAAATTGTCACTTGTCTTGGTCGAATAGTGAGGATTCTCATCTGAATATCTCCCTTCACGGAGGGGAAATTTCGCCACTAGCTGACATCGTGAAGTTATTCAAAGTAATACAATTAGAATTCGTGGACACATCACTAGTAAAATGAGTAGTAGAAGTAGTATTGTAGTAGTGGTAGTGGTAGTGGTCGTTGTTGTTGTTGTTGTTGTCGTCGTCGTCGTCGTCGTAGCAATAGTAGTAGTAGTGGTTGTGGTAGTTTTGGACTTATTTACCAAACCTCTCATCAATGGAAATCAGGAAGAATTCTCTAGGCAGTTGGAAATTGATTATAAATTATGCTGTTCAACGAATATGTTCGTCAGAGACAACTACATCCAAATCCTCTGGTTATTCGTTTAGCAACAAGTTGCATCATTCACTCTCACACGTGCATACCCGATAATCAGTGGTCATGCATATCTCGACTCATTCACATCCCTCATCAGCTTTTTCAAACTACAGTCTATAGCATACGGGTTTGACATGGTTGAGCGCAACCGGTATTGTGAACTTGGTCAGTTGAGATGCTTGCTTGCGTCGTCTAGCCTCCGAGTGTACTGATGTTAGGAGTGTGGGAGAGTGGAGAAGAGTGTGTGTGAGTGAGTGCGACACTAACAGTCGACTCAGTTGACACGAGAATGTGAAGGAGAGAAGGGAATGGGAAAATGTGGGAGGACCATCGTGTGCATCAGTCACGCACAAACAGATATACAGGATTGGTGGAATGTAACCAGTTGGTACTGCATCCTTTATCACCATAGTATTAAGCATGAAACAGGCCTGATCAATGTCATTTGAAAATCACACGATTCCCCAAAACAAATGTCACGCATATTGTCGTACGACTGTCTGGTACGACTAGAGTATGAGACAAGGAGATGGTGCAGCAGAACGCAATGCAATGCAATGAAATTCCATGCCATGCCATCACATCCCATACCACGCAACGCGACGCAATGCAATGCTATGCTATGCTACACAACACAAACCGACGATATTTAGTTGACCTCATTGTGCTACTGAAGTGCGCGACAGTAGTTTGGTGTTGCATGAAAAGTGGAGTGCATGAAAAGAAATTTGTTGTGTGAACTGAATATACTACTGATGAGGTGTTGATGAATTGTGGTGTGAATGCACTACTGTTGGTGAGTAATTTGATTGGCGACTGTATATTGTAGTGTAGATGATGTGTAGAAGTGTGTGCTGTGGATTCGATGATTAATTAATTAGATTGGGATAAGACGTGCAAACGAATGACGTGGTTGATTGTGAAGTGTGTTGTAGTGAGGTGTTTTAGGATTGTCAGACAATACTCGTGCATCAGAAAAGGAGGGATGGTTGGCAGTCCCCTGCACAAGGTCAGACAGGGCATCTGATGCCCACTCTCCTGAGGCATGACACATCCGCTACTTTCGGATGGCCTTTTTCCAAAACATCTCATATCCACCTCCAACTGACTACTCACTCACTCACTCACTCACTCACTTCACTATCACTCCTACTGACACAACCAGCCACTAATTCCCTCTCCATAACAAACAACACATTCGTCACTCCAATTCGCATTAACACGCCTCAACCACTCGATTGTACGCACACTCACAAGATGTTGATGACTATTCATTGACAACTGGCATTCCATTACCGTTGTACAATCGACCACATCACCAGATACTACACTCCAACCAACACTTTCAACCACTCAATCCGCTTACATACACGTATACGAACTTCACATTTCGCATAGCATTCCTCAAACAAACAGAGAGGGGAAATAGTCACACGATTCTATATGGGGAATATGATGCGAACTTTTGGGTAACGCGACAAATTGTCACTTGTCTTGGTCGAATAGTGAGGATTCTCATCTGAATATCTCCCTTCACGGAGGGGAAATTTCGCCACTAGCTGACATCGTGAACTTATTCAAAGTAATACAATTAGAATTCGTGGACACATCACTAGTAAAATGAGTAGTAGAAGTAGTATTGTAGTAGTGGTAGTGGTAGTGGTCGTTGTTGTTGTTGTTGTTGTTGTTGTCGTCGTCGTCGTATCAATAGTAGTAGAAGTAGTAGCAATAGTAGTAGTAGTAGTAGTAGTAGTGGTTGTGGTAGTTTTGGACTTATTTACCAAACCTCTCATCAATGGAAATCAGGAAGAATTCTCTAGGCAGTTGGAAATTGATTATAAATTATGCTGTTCAACGAATATGTTCGTCAGAGACAACTACATCCAAATCCTCTGGTTATTCGGTTAGCCACAAGTTGCATCATTCACTCTCACACGTGCATACCCGATAATCAGTGGTCATGCATATCTCGACTCATTCACATCCCTCATCAGCTTTTTCAAACTACAGTCTATAGCATACGGGTTTGACATGGTTGAGCGCAACCGGTATTGTGAACTTGGTCAGTTGAGATGCTTGCTTGCGTCGTCTAGCCTCCGAGTGTACTGATGTTAGGAGTGTGGGAGAGTGGAGAAGAGTGTGTGTGAGTGAGTGCGACACTAACAGTCGACTCAGTTGACACGAGAATGTGAAGGAGAGAAGGGAATGGGAAAATGTGGGAGGACCATCGTGTGCATCAGTCACGCACAAACAGATATACAGGATTGGTGGAATGTAACCAGTTGGTACTGCATCCTTTATCACCATAGTATTAAGCATGAAACAGGCCTGATCAATGTCATTTGAAAATCACACGATTCCCCAAAACAAATGTCACGCATATTGTCGTACGACTGTCTGGTACGACTAGAGTATGAGACAAGGAGATGGTGCAGCAGAACGCAATGCAATGCAATGAAATTCCATGCCATGCCATCACATCCCATACCACGCAACGCGACGCAATGCAATGCTATGCTATGCTACACAACACAAACCGACGATATTTAGTTGACCTCATTGTGCTACTGAAGTGCGCGACAGTAGTTTGGTGTTGCATGAAAAGTGGAGTGCATGAAAAGAAATTTGTTGTGTGAACTGAATATACTACTGATGAGGTGTTGATGAATTGTGGTGTGAATGCACTACTGTTGGTGAGTAATTTGATTGGCGACTGTATATTGTAGTGTAGATGATGTGTGGAAGTGTGTGCTGTGGATTCGATGATTAATTAATTAGATTGGGATAAGACGTGCAAACGAATGACGTGGTTGATTGTGAAGTGTGTTGTAGTGAGGTGTTTTAGGATTGTCAGACAACACTCGTGCATCAGAAAAGGAGAGATGGTTGGCAGTCCCCTGCACAAGGTCGGACAGGGCATCTGATGCCCACTCTCCTGAGGCATGACACATCCGCTACTTTCGGATGGCCTTTTTCCAAAACATCTCATATCCACCTCCAACTGACTACTCACTCACTCACTCACTCACTCACTTCACTATCACTCCTACTGACACAACCAGCCACTAATTCCCTCTCCATAACAAACAACACATTCGTCACTCCAATTCGCATTAACACACCTCAACCACTCGATTGTACGCACACTCACAAGATGTTGATGACTATTCATTGACAACTGGCATTCCATTACCGTTGTACAATCGACCACATCACCAGATACTACACTCCAACCAACACTTTCAACCACTCAATCCGCTTACATACACGTATACGAACTTCACATTTCGCATAGCATTCCTCAAACAAACAGAGAGGGGAAATAGTCACACGATTCTATATGGGGAATATGATGCGAACTTTTGGGTAACGCGACAAATTGTCACTTGTCTTGGTCGAATAGTGAGGATTCTCATCTGAATATCTCCCTTCACGGAGGGGAAATTTCGCCACTAGCTGACATCGTGAAGTTATTCAAAGTAATACAATTAGAATTCGTGGACACATCACTAGTAAAATGAGTAGTAGAAGTAGTATTGTAGTAGTGGTAGTGGTAGTGGTCGTTGTTGTTGTTGTTGTTGTTGTTGTCGTCGTCGTCGTATCAATAGTAGTAGAAGTAGTAGCAATAGTAGTAGTAGTAGTAGTAGTAGTGGTTGTGGTAGTTTTGGACTTATTTACCAAACCTCTCATCAATGGAAATCAGGAAGAATTCTCTAGGCAGTTGGAAATTGATTATAAATTATGCTGTTCAACGAATATGTTCGTCAGAGACAACTACATCCAAATCCTCTGGTTATTCGGTTAGCCACAAGTTGCATCATTCACTCTCACACGTGCATACCCGATAATCAGTGGTCATGCATATCTCGACTCATTCACATCCCTCATCAGCTTTTTCAAACTACAGTCTATAGCATACGGGTTTGACATGGTTGAGCGCAACCGGTATTGTGAACTTGGTCAGTTGAGATGCTTGCTTGCGTCGTCTAGCCTCCGAGTGTACTGATGTTAGGAGTGTGGGAGAGTGGAGAAGAGTGTGTGTGAGTGAGTGCGACACTAACAGTCGACTCAGTTGACACGAGAATGTGAAGGAGAGAAGGGAATGGGAAAATGTGGGAGGACCATCGTGTGCATCAGTCACGCACAAACAGATATACAGGATTGGTGGAATGTAACCAGTTGGTACTGCATCCTTTATCACCATAGTATTAAGCATGAAACAGGCCTGATCAATGTCATTTGAAAATCACACGATTCCCCAAAACAAATGTCACGCATATTGTCGTACGACTGTCTGGTACGACTAGAGTATGAGACAAGGAGATGGTGCAGCAGAACGCAATGCAATGCAATGAAATTCCATGCCATGCCATCACATCCCATACCACGCAACGCGACGCAATGCAATGCTATGCTATGCTACACAACACAAACCGACGATATTTAGTTGACCTCATTGTGCTACTGAAGTGCGCGACAGTAGTTTGGTGTTGCATGAAAAGTGGAGTGCATGAAAAGAAATTTGTTGTGTGAACTGAATATACTACTGATGAGGTGTTGATGAATTGTGGTGTGAATGCACTACTGTTGGTGAGTAATTTGATTGGCGACTGTATATTGTAGTGTAGATGATGTGTGGAAGTGTGTGCTGTGGATTCGATGATTAATTAATTAGATTGGGATAAGACGTGCAAACGAATGACGTGGTTGATTGTGAAGTGTGTTGTAGTGAGGTGTTTTAGGATTGTCAGACAACACTCGTGCATCAGAAAAGGAGAGATGGTTGGCAGTCCCCTGCACAAGGTCGGACAGGGCATCTGATGCCCACTCTCCTGAGGCATGACACATCCGCTACTTTCGGATGGCCTTTTTCCAAAACATCTCATATCCACCTCCAACTGACTACTCACTCACTCACTCACTCACTCGCTCACTCACTTCACTATCACTCCTACTGACACAACCAGCCACTAATTCCCTCTCCATAACAAACAACACATTCGTCACTCCAATTCGCATCAACACGCCTCAACCACTCGATTGTACGCACACTCACAAGATGTTGATGACTATTCATTGACAACTGGCATTCCATTACCGTTGTACAATCGACCACATCACCAGATACTACACTCCAACCAACACTTTCAACCACTCAATCCGCTTACATACACGTATACGAACTTCACATTTCGCATAGCATTCCTCAAACAAACAGAGAGGGGAAATAGTCACACGATTCTATATGGGGAATATGATGCGAACTTTTGGGTAACGCGACAAATTGTCACTTGTCTTGGTCGAATAGTGAGGATTCTCATCTGAATATCTCCCTTCACGGAGGGGAAATTTCGCCACTAGCTGACATCGTGAAGTTATTCAAAGTAATACAATTAGAATTCGTGGACACATCACTAGTAAAATGAGTAGTAGAAGTAGTATTGTAGTAGTGGTAGTGGTAGTGGTCGTTGTTGTTGTTGTTGTTGTTGTCGTCGTCGTCGTCGTCGTCGTCGTAGCAATAGTAGTAGAATTAGTATTAATAGTAGTAGTAGTAGTAGTAGCAGTAGTAGTAGTGTTTGTGGTAGTTTTGGACTTATTTACCAAACCTCTCATCAATGGAAATCAGGAAGAATTCTCTAGGCAGTTGGAAATTGATTATAAATTATGCTGTTCAACGAATATGTTCGTCAGAGACAACTACATCCAAATCCTCTGGTTATTCGGTTAGCCACAAGTTGCATCATTCACTCTCACACGTGCATACCCGATAATCAGTGGTCATGCATATCTCGACTCATTCACATCCCTCATCAGCTTTTTCAAACTACAGTCTATAGCATACGGGTTTGACATGGTTGAGCGCAACCGGTATTGTGAACTTGGTCAGTTGAGATGCTTGCTTGCGTCGTCTAGCCTCCGAGTGTACTGATGTTAGGAGTGTGGGAGAGTGGAGAAGAGTGTGTGTGAGTGAGTGCGACACTAACAGTCGACTCAGTTGACACGACTGTCTGGTACGACTAGAGTATGTTTTCTTCGAATCACGCTTTACACATGTTGTCATATTTACTAATAAATCGAGTGTTTAATCCATTGTCACCTAACATTTATACTATTCACTGTGTGTGGATTTACTTTTTGATGTAACTATGTTTTTAGTAACTAGTTATGCCTTTTTATATACTTTTACCTGTTCGAATATCATTATGTTTATGCTCTATTTTCAGCCACGTTCATTAGAACTCTCCTGATGTTTGTTTTGATGTTGTTCAATTTGATTTCTTTTGACACTTTTTTGATTTTCATATGTTCGTCAACCATATGAATTCTGTCCTTCCTTTGCCAATCCTCAGTTTTACCTCTGCATCAGATCCTCCACGTTCATCTCCGATGCTACTTAGATATGTGGGTTTTACCATCTCTTCCAGAATTGCAGCATCATGTGTGCTTTGGTTGGTGTTCTCTGTGTTGGATTTGAGGATCCTGCTTTTTCCCTTATGTATGTTGAGGCATATTGCTGCAGATATTTCTGCTACACTGTTTGTCTTGAACTGCATTTGTTGATGTGTATGAAGTTGAAAGGTTAATTCACCTAAGTATTCCAAATCTTCTAACTGATTCCTAGCCGTCCATTAGATTCCTTGTCTCCTCTTCGATGCCGTTATCATCATAATCCAGTCAATCACCAGAAGATAGAAACAGTGAGAGATTTAACCATCTCTTATTACTCCGATGGTCACTTGGAATTCATCTATCATTTGTCTTCACCATGAATTTTGATTCAACTATCATTTCCTTCTGACTAACTTCACTTAATACATAACTCTTATATCGTCTTCATAACTATCTTCAACCATTGAGCATTACATAATCGTTTATCAGAAGTAAATTTACATATCTGGGGAGCATCATTGATGAGCATGGTGGATCATATGCAGATGTTAGGGCGGGGATCGGCAAAGCAAGAGCAGCATATTTACGACTGAAAAACATCTGGAACTTAAAACAATTGTTAATCAACACCAAGGTTAGAATTTTCCATACAAATGTCAAGACAATTCTATTGTATGGGGCGGAGACGTGGAGTACTACGAAAGCCATCATCCAGAAGATAAAAGTGTTTATTAACAGTTGTCTACACAAGATACTTCGGATTCGATGGCCAGACACTATAAGCAACATTCTACTGTGAAAGAGAACAAACCAGATTACAACGGAGTAAGAAATCAGGAAGAAGCGCTAGAAGTGGATAGGACACACATTGAGGAAATCACTCAAATGCGTCACAAGACAAGCCCTTACATGGAATCCTCAAGGCTAAAGGGAAAGTGAAAGATCAAAGAAGACATTACTTTAAGAAATAGAGATAGATATGACAAAAATGAACAAGAATTGGATAGAACTAGAAAGGAAGTCCCAGGACAGAGTGGGTTGGAGAATACTGGTCAGCGACTTATACTCCATCAGGAGTAACATGCGCAAATTAGTAAGTTTCTCTACGTGTTTTTGCCTTTCCTCTATGAGAGAGAAGCTGTCTCTTCTTATAAATAAATGAAAAAACTTAAATTATTACCCCTTGAAATAAGAACATTTCAATACATGTCATAATCACATTGTGTTATATTACTTATAAGTAACTATTTATGATAAACATGTTACCCTTAAAATTAATCATTCATCTATCATCTATTGAAAAATAAAAACACAACATAAATGACACATAGAGATATTATATAAATAAATATCTAATTACATAATTTATCGAAGTAGAGGGAGTGGGGGGGGAGAGTAGGTAGGGGTACGGACGGGGAAAGTAGAGTGAATATCTATTTTAAGTGTAAGTAATTGTTATATCCCCCCCCTTTTTGTTTGTTTCTATGACATTAAAATGATGATTCTTTCATGATAATTGAATAGTACAGGGAGTGAGAGTGAAGGCTGGAGGGGGCGTGGGGAAAGTTGAGTGAATATCTATTTTAAGTGTGTGTAATTGTTATATCCCCCCTCTTTGTTTGTTTCTATGACATTAAAATAATGATTATTTCATGGTAATTGAATAGATAATTTGTTTTTATTCTTTATTTAAAATGATGGACAGATAGAATGAAATGAGTAGATTTGTGTTTTTTTTAAATATAAAATAGTGTAATAATAATAATTGAAAGCGTAAGTCAATTGAAACTAGACCACCAGGGAAAACCTGGAATCACTGCTTGACGGCCGTTTCGTTCTATTGTGGGACTCCTCAGCAGTGCGCATCTACGATCCCGCCTCGTGAGATTCGAACTCAGGACCTACCAGTCTCGCGCCAGAGCCTTTAACCGATAGACCACTGAGCCGGTATACGATAGTGTTTATCTTTAACTCCAACCAATCCACGAAGTTGAGCAACCGTTCACTAATTGTCTTCAGTGAGTTGATATCTCACAACAGATGTGGTTTGAACTCCACTGGTCACTGCTTCTTACTAGAACTCCAGGATTTACCTCTCAAATCGAGTCACTAGTGAGCATATGATTGTTATTATTATTATCACAAGGGGTTTTGTGTAGATAATAATAATTTGTATTATAAAGTAGAATAGGAAATAGAATAATCAAAAAACGTTTCACCATCTAACTTGTAGACTGTTTATTATTAGGAACAAAATTACTTACTTACTTACTTAGTTACTGACTTACTTACTTTCACCTGTTACTCCTAATAGAGCATAGGCCACCGACCAGCATTCTCCAACCCACTCTGTTTTGAGTCTTCCTTTCTAGTTCTATCAGTTTTTTGTTCATTCTCCTCATGTCTGTCTCGATTTCTCGACATAATGTGTTTTTTGGTCTTCCTTTTTTCTTTTGGCCTTGAGGATTCTATGTGCGGGTTTGTCTTGTGATGTCGTTAGGTGATTTCCTCAATGTGTCTCCTATCCACTTCCAACGCCTCTTCCTGATTTCTGCCTCCGTTGGAATCTGTTTTGTTGTCCCACACAATAGATTGTTGGTGATAGTATTTGACCAACGGATCGGAAGTATTTTGCGTAGACAACTGTTAATAAACTTCTGTAACTTCTGGGTGATAGCTTTCGTAGTTCTCCACGTATAAACATAGATCATCATGGAAATCCTGTAAGCACTGGATGAGCATTTCGTTTTAGTATGGGACACCACAATAATGCTCATCCATGATCCCACACGCAGGATTCAAACCGAGGACTTTCGGTCTCGCACGCGAACGCTTAACCTAAGACTAATGAATATTTAATAAGCTTTTATTTAAACATATAAACATTGGTACAAGAAGGCACCAAATATATATGCATCACACTTCATCATTCGATTCGTTACTGGACTGTGATACTGCTCGGGTGCCCAAACAGAAACAGGTGGTTTTCTTAGAAGGCCATACCCTAGAGACTTCGACCTGAAGGTTTAATCCACAAGGCGGTGGAGTGACGTCTGGAGATGCAGTTACATAGTAGCAAATGACCAGCAATTGGTTCATACGTTATTTGTTTCTTTCTGGATTCTGGAGTCCATGTGCACCACTGATTTCGAATGAGAGTTTTTCAACTCTACTGGGTAGATCCTCCATATCTTGAAACTTGGTTACAACACCAAACATTCAATTTTCGTCTTCTCAATTTCGTAAATGACACCCCTGTCGCGAGAAGGCAGTGAGTAGGACCTCTCTAACAGTGGTTGTTTGCATGTGACCTTGTGAGAGCATTTTGAGAGTGAGAGCTGACTCTCCCTACTCTCGCGCGTGGTGATCAATGTCATAAGTTTCAGGTCCTTCTTAGTGCAGATCGAATACTATCGACCAAATGGCGATGTGTTCACTAGTCTAGATGACTCGACATTGTGTGCATTATGTTGAGATAAGATGGTGGTTAGAGTTAGTCAACAGGAAACCCTTGACCTAGGTTTCTTGCTATTTTGCACTCATCAGCAAGGTATATCTATCATCTTCAGGTAACTGATGCTCCCTGATGTATCAGATCCTGTGTCACCCAACTTCATAATCACAGACGCTACTACTGAGCTATCCTGGCCGCGACTTATTTCCTGTTGGACCGAAATTTATTATAAATTTCTTGGTCACCACCCGTTGTTAGGTACACCCTGGTAACGAGTGCCAAATAGCGTGAAACACGGGTGCAGCATTACCTGTTGACTATCTACAACCGCTATCTTACCCGCTTCTTATTTACATATCCTTGTTTTGCTTTTTTCCATTATTTGATTGTTTGTTCTCAACTTTTTAGACTGCTGTTGTGATTCTGTATTCACTGGTATGAAAACTGGGTCGTTCTGTCAAATGCTTAATTCTATTGAATAATAAGCTTTCCTTGAGTTTCTAACCTCTCTCTTCAGTCGAATGAAGCATTACTTTTGGGTGTGTGGAGTACTACTCTTCAGATAGATCCAGTTCGTACAAGAGGGAGCATATCTCAAGAATGTTATCTTAGCATTACTGATATGAAGCAGTAATTGACAAGCAAATGATCACTTGAAAATAAAAATTCTCTAAACACAAAAGTATTTCTACCATATGGTTTTTTTCATAATATTTTCATTAGGTTCCATACTACTAATGAGTAGTTAAAAGGTTACATTGAAACATTAGTGAGAGTAAAATTGGATAGTGGCTAGCAGTGGAATCCAGGTTGCGCGTTTCATCATACTTGGAACTCATCAGTTGAATGTACCTGCATCCCAGAGTTGATTTTCACCTCATAATTCAAACCCAGTACTGTTCCCTACCAACGCCATCCACTTGTCTATCTATTTAGTGGCTATCAGGACTCTGTAGCTAAGAGAATAACGCAATAACGTTTGAAACGAACGACACTGGGTTTGAGCTCGGAATGAACATCAAATCTGAGATGCAGGTATATCCAGCTGACGATTCCCAAATAAAATGAAACGTGCGTCTTGGATTCCATTACTAGTCACCATACATCTAAGCTTATAATGTTTGTGACTTGAGGCGATATCGATGCAATCCGCACAACATGCACATATGCCAATAAGAGAGACTGATCAATTGTAGTGTTAAAACATCAATGGAAAGATTCAAGTGAACAATACCAAGTGAATATTATTGAGAGTATATACGTGATGGGTGAACAATCAGTCAAGACACTTCTATCACAATGAAAGAATGGGATTGGATAAAGTTAGACATCAACTCTATTGGATGCCAGCTCATCTGTCTAGAGATTCAGTGCTCGCGCGCAAAACTGAAATTCCTGAGTTCGAATCTCGCTTGAGGAATAGTGTATGTGCACTGATGAAGAGTTCCATACCGGGACAAAACAACCATCCAATGCTTCCAAGTTTTCAAGTACGGTCTAACATCGATCGATTAATGATCTCAATCAAAAAATATATATGAATCAAATTCCAAGTGAGAAACTATTAAAAACAATCATGAATTCACTTAGTATTGTTTGTTTGAATCATCCCATTGATGTTTTAGGACTGTAACTTGTCAGTCACTAATTAGCACATGTGCATACTGTGCGTATTGCCTTGATATAGCCTTAATTCACAAGCATTGTAAGCAAAGATGGATAGTGGCTAGTAGTGGAATCCAGGATGCCCGTTTCGTCCTATTTGGGTGTATCTGCATCTCACTGTTGATATTTACTCTCGGACTCGAACCTCATTGTACAAGCAAGTGACTATCAGGACTCAGTGTACAAGTGAATAACGCGATAGCGTTTGAAGCGAACAGTGCTAGGTTCGAGTCCCAGAGTGAACATCAACACTGAGATGCAGGTACATCCAGCTGACGAGTCACAAATGTGATGAAACGCGCTGTATCCTGGATTCCACTGCTAGCCACTATTCATCTTTGTTTAATCATGAATTAACTAGAAAATAAGACTCAATGAATGAATTCCCTTTTATGTATATTGTGAATATCAATTAATGGGATAACATTATATAAAAATTAAAATAGTCACGCAATCAAACGATTCATTTAGCTTGGTCAATTATCAATAAAATTCACTAATTGATTTATGGATGCATAATTTAGTAGTCTATAAAATGAATGAATAACTAAACCAGTTTCAAACCGGAAATGGGTTGTTGTTGTTGTGGTGGTGATTGTGGTTGTGATTCTTTCATTTTAAACTTTTCCCCCTTCTTTATCTCTCTCTGTTAGTCTCTTCTCTTTCCTTCAGTGTATATTTCAGTTATTTAGAATATAAATGATTATAAATTTTGAGTGATTATGTTTTATAGTAGAAAGCATGAATCAATTGAAGCTAGATCACCATGGAAAATGTGGAAACACTGGACGGCCGTTTCGTCCTATTATGGGACTCCTCTACTATGAAAAAATTCTAAATCTCCACAAAACCCCTTCTGATAATTAATATAATCATATGCTCACTAGTGACTTCGAGAAGTATATCTAGGAGCTCTAGTGAGAAGCAGTGACCAGTGTAGTTCAAAACCACGTCTGTTGTGAGATATTAACTCACTGAAGACAATTGGTGAATGGTTGCTCAACTTCGTGGATCAGTTGAAGTTATACATTAACACCGTTGGATGCCAACTCAGTGGTCTATCAGTTAAGGGCTTCGGCTCGAGACTGGTAGGTCCTGGGTTCGAATCTAGCGAGAGCGGGTTCGTGGATGCGCACTGCTGAGGAGTCCCATAATAGAACGAAACGGTCTTTGTCCAGTGTTTCCAGGTTTTCCATGGTGGTCTAGCTTCAATTGACTCATGCTTTCTACTATGAAAAAATACTAAATCTCCACAAAACCCCTTCTGATTATGTTTCAGCTGAAGAGTCCTATACTAGGACGAAACAGTCGTCCAGTGCTTCCAGGTTTAATATGGTGGTTTATCTTTATTCGGACCATGAATTCAACTATTGAATTACTAAAAAATTCCAAAAAACCTTCTTTTCGATCATAATCATCGTGTACTCATTGGTGATTGACTTTGAGAGGTGTTTCTTAGAATTCTATTGAGAAGACGTGATTAGTGAAGTTCAACCAGGTCTGTTGTGAGATAGTGATTTACTAAAGACAATGGCGGACAGTTGATAAATTTGGTGGATTGGTTGAAGTTAGACATTACCACGGTTAGATCTCGGCCGGCTCAGTAGTCTACAGCTTAAACGTTTGTACACGCACACTGCAGATCCTGGGTTTGAATCTCTCGAAGCGAGATCAGGGGTGCATACTGCTGGAAAGTTTCATACTACGACGAGACTACCGCCTAGTGAATCAAAGTTTAACAGGTCGATCTTGCTTTAATCGATTCATGAATTCAACTACATAAAATTACTAAAATCTACAGAAAATCCCCCTTCTGATAATGATCATATGCTCACTAGTGACTGGCTCCATGAGGTATTTCCTGGAGTCCTAGTGAGAAACAGTAATCAGTGGAGTTCAACCAGGTCTGTTGTGAGATATTAACTCACTGAAGACAGTTGGTGAATGGTTGCTCAATTTCGTGGATTGGTTGAAGTTAGACATGAACACCGTTGGATGACGACCAGCTTAGTGGTCTAATGGTTAAGCGCTCGCCTGCCGGACTGATAGTTCCTGAGTTCGAATCTCGCGAGTGCGGGATCGTGGATGCGCACTGCTGAGGTGTCTCATAATAGGACGAAACGGCCGTCAAGCAGTGCTTCCAGGTTTTCCATAGTGGTCTAGCTTCAATTGATTCATGATCTCAACTGTTTAGCTTTTATTTGCAAAACTTTAATGCCGAACATCTAAATAAAGACATGACATAACTACCATCATTTCAAATGAATAATTCATTAAAACTTCTATATCTAACTGTTAGCACCAATAAAAAAACGAAGTTTTACTTTATTTACCTATGGGAGTCATTAATGGAAATGTAAAATAACTTTTATTCTCTCATCTATTTGTTACATGTATGTATATACTACTACTTAGTAGTAATTAGTAGTAAATAATAATAAGTCAAAAGGGAATTGATAGTAGCATTAGTAAATGATAGTAAGCATATTAAGCTTTATAAACAGAAGGCTAATCACTTTTAAACATTATTAAAACATAAGACAATGTATAAAAAATTAAGGTAAAAACTACTAACCGAGACTAACAAGGCAGTAGAGTATCGTAAGGAGATGCAGTACCATGGTAACCGATGACCAACAATTGGTTCATACTCTATTTGTTCCTTCAGGATACTGAAGCCAGCCCATGTGCATTACTGGTTTGGAATCAAGGTTTTCCAACTTCCCTAGGAGGATGCGCCGTGTCCACCAACCTGGTTAAAGCGCCGGATATTCGCTCTTCGTCCTCTCAGTTTCGTAAAAAACAGTAATGCCACGAGAAGGCAGTGAGTAGGACTTCCCTTGTAGAGGCTATATACGCGTGGCCATGTGATAGCATTTCGACGGGGAGTGCGGACTCTCCCCTCTCTCGAGCGCACCAGGTCATTTAAGGGATAACTTCAATGATAATCAATCATTAAAATTTTGAATATTTTCATGATAATCACTTAGTGTTGTTTACATGTATCTTATCATTGTTATTTTAGGACTGTAATTGATCAGTCTCTTGTTGGCATATGTGCATCCTGTGCGAATTGCCTCGATATTGCCTGAAGTCACAAGCTTTATAAGTAATAATGGATAGTGGCTAACTGTGGAATCCAGGAAGAACGTTTCGTCCTATTTGGGACTCGTCAGTTGGATGTCAAATGATAATAGATAGAAAATGAGAATGAAAATTCTTAAATGAAATTATGATTTATACCTTATCTAGTGATTAAACAATCATCTTCGTTGTCTGCAAGATGTAACATGATCAAACATCAGGACTCTCAGTGATTCTCTACCCAAGACCCTCACCAGCACTCTCTATCCAACCCTGTCCTCTACAATACTTTCCTCTTATTTAAAGTTGCATGTCATCCTTTTCATGTCTGCTTCCAATTCTTGACAAAGTATGTTTTTCGTTTCCTTTCAGGATTCCATGTTTACATTTGCCTTGTGATTTAGCTTGATGATTCCCTCATTATGTTTCCTATCCACTTCCGGCATCTTTTCCTAATTTCCTCTTCAGATGGAACTTGGTTTGTTTCCTCTCACGGTAGGCTGTTACTGAAGGTCTATGGTCAACGGACATTCATTATCTTACGTAGACAACTGCTCATAAATACCTGTACATTTTTGATGATGGTTATAGTAGTTCTCCGATTTTCAGCTGCTTACAGTAAAACTGTCCTAACTTTTTTGTATGTATCATTACCAAGTATTAGCCTGATAATTTCGAATTGACATTCGTATTGAAGATTCTCATTTTAATATTGGCTGAAATTTGTTTTTAGTTCCATAGATTCTTCAACTATAAGAATGCTGTTCTTGTTTTTGTAAGGATGGCTCGTTGGCAAACTCAAGGAAGCCCTAAAAAAAGAGCCGGAGATATCCTATCCCATCACCGCTAAGGGAACATTCTAGAATGTCGACGTATAGCTTCCCTATCGGATGAATAAGAAGTCTCCTCCCATATGGTTATTGGCTGTACCAAATGATGATTTACTTTCAGCCAAAATATTATAAATACATGGTATGTTTGTACTATATTTGACACTGTTTGGGGAATAACATTCCTACTTAATGGTCTTCTATCTTCTCTCTTGCGACGTTGCGGGTTCAATCGTTTAAGTAGTTCAGTAGCACGCAACATACTAAGAATCTATGTTCGAGATATAACAATCTCAGAATTGATAACAGAATTTGGAATGTCGCCTAAATCATACACAACAGTATGAAAACTCATAGTAGTATTGTGATTTTTTAACTGATCAATGTAGAATTATATCATTTGACCATATGCAAAAGAAGCCTGTAGCTGTACGGTCTTTGCCATACTGGATGTCTCGACGATCTTCAGAGATTCTAAGAATGACCTTAAGAAGGTAAAACCAAATTAACATGTAGGTAATTTGAATGAATAATGTTATACACAAAAAACCTTGAAAAGTAAAACTTACTTACGCCTGTTACCCCTTGTGGAGAAGCATAGGCCGCTCACCAGCATTCTCCATCCAACTCTGTCCTGAGCCTTCCTTTCCAGATTTTTGCAGTCGCTACTCATCCTTTTCATATCTGCTTCTATTTCTCGACGTAATGTGTTCTTTGGCCTTTCTCTTTTCCGCTTCCCTTCCGGATTCCAATTTATAACTTGCCTGGTAATGCACATTGATGATTTCCTTAATGTATATCCGATCCACTTCCAACGTCTTTTCCTAATTTCCTCTTCAGCTGGAATCTGGTTTGTCCTCTCCCACAAAAGGCTGTTGCTGATAGTATCCAGCCAGTGAATGTTGATTATCTTGCTTAAACTACTGTTGATAAATACTTGAACCTTCTTGACGATGGATGTAGTTCTCTACGTTTCAGCTCCATACAGTAGGACTGTCTTGACGTTCATATTAAAGATTCTGACTTTGAAATTAGTTGACAGTTGTTTGGAGTTCTATATGTATAAGGCTTTTGATTAGGATTTATGGTTACTAAGTGAGTCAGGTGTATGAATCAAAATCAGTATTAAGGTTTAAGCTAGGGATTTCGCTTAGGACAAGGATATGATCTAAAGATTTAGGGTTCGAATTATGAGTTAAGTTCAAAAACAATTATTTTGAAAAGTTTAAACAGATTTTACATGAATAATAAATCTATGACTGTCTTCCTCTGGTTACTCTGTCTTCTCTCTTTTGTGACGTTGCGGGTTCGATCGTTCAAGTAGTCTAGTCTAGTCTCTCTACATTCATCAATCATGCGAGCCACTTATATGGAATTTTCCATTTCTTACAAAGTTTTTTCATCACATGTGACTGTATTGAATTTAAAGAACCTTTTTTTGTTTTTTCCCCTTTGTATATATTGAAGCTTACTATGGCGGTGACTCCATAGATGATTCCTGTCAAAACGAACAATTCTAAAAGTTAAAATATCTAAATCAATTTACTGAATAATATACAATTCAAATGGTAACTTTATTCCCCCTTTCCACCCTTTCCCCCAACCTTTCTCCCTTTCCCCTGTTTCCTCCTCCCCCCCCCAAATATTTTTTTTGTTTAAAACAATTAGCAACAATGATATTGATCATCATCATTATTTGAAATTTATTCATTAAAATATAAACCATATTGGTTTTTTTTAAAGGATTAATTATGGTAACACGCAAACTTGTCAAGTTTAAAATTCTTATAAAAATAAACAAAAAAAACAGCCATAGCAACAACAACTATAACAACTCCATAGGTGAATAAAGAATTCCCCCCACACACAAAAAAAAGAAAAAAAAGGGAGAAAAATTGTCTGATTATTATTGAACATAAGGATAAAAGTAATTAGAAGAGAGAAAAAAATCGAAAATCGAAATGAAAAGTTTATTGTTCATTATAATGAATTCTATGTATTAAAGTTGGATTAATGAAGATTGATAGAATGGCTTTATTGCTGTAAGATGGTGGTTGAAGGTGGTCAACAGAAAACCCTGGACCTGAGTTTCGTGTTACTTGGCACTCGTCAGCAAGGTGTACCTGTAATCTTGAGGGAACTGATGCTCCCTGACGGACTCGATCCCGCGTCACTCAACTTCACAGTCTGAGACCTTACCACTGAGCTAATCGGGTCGCGACCAACCTCCTGTAGGACTGAGATATAATCACAATTGATTCATCATTGGATGGTGATCAATGTCATGCGTGTGAAGTCCTTCTTAGTGCTGATGGAGTGTGACATAATAGTTATAGTATGGTGTATGCTACTTATATCGACAGATATAAGTAGTAGTATAGTGAACAACATACTAGTTGGAACAAACCATCTTACTAAGATCTGATAACTATACAGCAAAGAGTTAATTTTCAGAATAACAATCAGTTGTCTCAATCTTCACTGTTCCTTCTGTAAATATCAGACCGTCTTCTCTAATTTCATTGTTCATGCATTTTCCTACCAATTGTGCATCATTTCAGTTCTTTCATTATCGATCTTCTGCCAAAATACATTCTATGTCTGACCATCACCATATACTACTTATATGGATGTAAGTAGACTACATCACAGTAGTATGTATCATCAATCGATAATGAAATGTCTGATGGAAGAAGCTTATAAAGATCAAAGAGAGAAGAGAGAGAAAACAAAGAATGTTTGGTATGTAACCAATGGCATTCGACCGGTATAAGTAGTCAACAGTCATTATCAGTCCTTCTTCTTGTCTAGACCTGTCTGTTGAAACCAGAATATCAATAACAACTTTCATTATACCCGTAATTTATTCTTCATTAGGATATAACATCAACGACTTGGTTTTGTTCAGTATGTATCTATTCATCATAAGAACAGTCTATTATTTTAATTCCCTAAAGAAGTCATCTAAAAGTAGCTGTTAAAGGTTTGGTAATACCAACATAAAAAGTGGAACTGATAAGATATAACTAATACTGTGCTGTGTGTGCTACTGATGTCCACAGATATAAGTAGTATGTGCCATCAATAGTAAGTAGAATGTCTGTCAGCAGAAAGTTAAGAAGATTGAAGAGAAGAGAATGAGAACAAAGAATGCTTGTTGAGGAAGCAAAGGAACAATGTAGTCTGAGATGACTGATGGACATTTAACTAATTGAGTATTTACTGTATGGTACTGACATCTTACTAAGTGATTCTGTAATTTTGTATTCTAGTACATTCGATTATCCTCACTTGTGTTGTCGTTCACTACAATGTATATTATCCAATTTATAAAATTGAGCTTTTCTTCAATTCAGTTGGTGGATTAACATTTAGTGTGATCTATTTTGGGTTAGTGTAACGATTAACATCAACACCGTTGGATGCCGTCCAGCTCATTGGTCTGGAGCTTAAGTGCTCTGGCGTGAGATTGATAGGTCCTGGATTCGAATCTCGTGAGGCAGGATCGTGGATGCGCGCTGATGAGGAGTCCCACAATAGGAAGAAACGGACATCCATTGCTTCCAGGTTTTTCATAGTGGTCTAGCTTCAATTGTCTCCTGATCTCAACCATATAAAAGGACAGATAACTCGTTCAAATATCTAGATGACAGGAACATCTAGCCAAGATATTCAAAGCAAACCGTCTAGCGGATTGTCGAAGAATTCATTATATTCATAAACTCTTCTAACTTACCTTTACATTCTTAACTGTTAAACTTTCAGTTTATTATTGATCTTCAAGTTATAATTAGAATTTAAAGTTAATTTATATCCATTATAATCTTTAACGGCAAATCCTAAATTAGTCTTAATTTTAACCTAAACCCTAGTCCTGAACTCTAAGCATAACTTCGGTTCTAAATCGAACTCCAAATGGCAGCATAGGCCACCGACCAGCATTCTCCAACCCACTCTGTCCTGAGCCTTCCTTTCTAGTTCTATCCAATTTTTGTTCATTCTTCTCATGTTTGTCTCCATTTCTCAGCGTAATGTGTTCTTTGAACTTCCTCTTTTCCTTTGACCTTCGGGATTCCACGTGGGGGCTTGCCTTGAGACGCAATTGGATGATTTCCTCAAAGTGTGCCCAATCCACTTCCAGCACTTCTTCCTGATCTCTTCCTCCGCTGAAATCTGGTTTATTGTCTCCCACATTAGAATGTTGCTGATAGTGTCTGACCAACGGATTCGAAGTATCTTGCGTAGACAGCTGTTAATAAACACTTGTATCTTATGAATGATGACTTTCATAGTTCTCAATCAATTTTCTCAAACTTGAATGTCCGTTCGTTTCCAAACCATGCATTCTGTGTTCTCATTCTCCTTCCTTCAATCCTCTTAATCTTTTATCCTCAGGCATTTCACTTTCGATTGATGATACATACTACTTATATCTGTCAAAGTCAGTAGCAGATATCACAGTAATACTACTGATATTGATGATATTAGTGATATTAGTTGTAATAGTCATAGTAGTGTTGTACTGACGGACAAATCAGATTTAGGGTAGGGATTATTAGAATTTAACACAGAATTCAAAATGGATGAATGAAGATTTTGTATGATATAAACATAGTATTAGGACGAGCCAAACTGAGTTGTTAGGTGAAATGAATAGTGAAAAAATGTCCTTGCCTATTACTCAGTCCATTCTACAGAAATTTAAAACAATTGTTAAATTAGTACTCTCCATAAATCTCAACCCTTAGTCTTGAAAACAGTGTATTTTCTTAATGATACTATACAACACAGATTGATTACTTTTTATTGAGACCAAGAATCAATTGATGTTAGACCACTGTTGAAAACCTGGAAGCACTGGACTGCCATTTCTTCTTAGTACGGAACTCTTTGGAAGTACGCATCCACGATGCCGCTCTTAGGACTCGAATCCCCTACCTACGTGGAAAGGTTGACGTTAGACATTAACACCATTGTATGCGATCTTAGTGATCTGGAGGTGATGCATTTGAGAGCCGAAACCAAAGTTCCAGAGTTTGAATCTTGCGTGTGGAATAGTGGATGTGCACTACTGAGGTATCCCATAATAGGATAAAACGGCCATTCAGTGCTTTCAACTCTTCATTAATAGTCTAACATCAATTGATTCATGATCTCAATCAAAAACTTAATAGTCTTCACAACCTCATACTAATACAGTCTAATTAATCTTGAATTGCTGCTCAAGTTAGTTAATCCATCTAGCAACAACTCATTTTTCCATGATATCTGATATCAGTTTATGATAAAATCTGTAACCATAACTCACTCAGTATTGT
Source organism: Schistosoma mansoni (assembly GCF_000237925.1). Classification (NCBI taxonomy): domain Eukaryota; kingdom Metazoa; phylum Platyhelminthes; class Trematoda; order Strigeidida; family Schistosomatidae; genus Schistosoma; species Schistosoma mansoni. The sequence goes on from NC_031496.1 coordinate 1,883,386, forward strand.
TTTGTATGAATCTTCCCATCGGTGTTTTAGTTCTGCAATTGGTGAGTCTCTAATTGGTATATGTGCATACTGTGCGTATTGCCTCGATATAACCTTAATTCACAAGCATGATAAGCAGAGATGTATAGTGGCTAGCCAGGTGACGAGTTCCAAATAGGACGAAACGCGCTTTATCCTGAGTTCCACTGCTAGCCTCTGTCCATCTTCGTAACCATAACTCTTCAATCTTAACTAAAAATACTTTACCATAACCGTAAATAATGTGGAGAATTAAAAATGTGTTTGAGTATTTACAATGCTTTGAGAATTCGGACAATCTACATCCATAGGGACGAATATATATGTTATAGCTTCTTTTTGACTTACGAACAGAGTAACCAGAGGAAGACAGTGATAGATTTATCATTTATGTAAAATCTGTTTAAACTCTTCAAAATAATTGTTTTATTTTCATTCTAAATGTAAGCTTCTCACCTAAATTTTTTACCTTTACTCATAATCCAGAGCTACATAAGTGCTAGTGGTGGCGTTAGAGATGAGATCAATGAACATATAGTGAAAGCCAGAGCGGCCAATCTGCCAATCTGAGCAGTCATTGGCGCCTTCGTGATGTTAGTCCGGCTGTGAAAGGTCGGATCTACAACGCGTCGGTAAGAGCAGTTTTGCTCTATGCTTGTGAAACATGGCCTCTCTGAGTTGAGGATGTCAAACGACTCTCTGTGTTCGATCATCGTTGTCTCCGAAGGATTGATGACATCCAATGGCAACACCATGTTAGTAATGCAGAGGTTCGGCATCGTGTGTTCGAACGCAGAGACGACAACCCAATCGGTGTCACCATCTTGAAACACCGACTTCGGTGGCTTGCACATGTTTTACGAATGTCGTCCCAGAGACTTCCACGTCGTGCATTATTTGCTGACTCTGGGACTGGTTGGAAAAAGCGGAGAGGAGGTCAGTGTATGAAATGGTGTCGCGGCATGAAAGAAAGCTGCAAAAGGCTAGCTTCTGTTTGTCCTTCACGACTCCCTGGCTGGGGTCCGAGAGATGGTGCAACACAGTGGCTAGATACGCTATCAGATATGGCTCAGAATAGAAGCCAGTGGCGATCCTGCTGCAACCTTCTTTTACTTTCTACATAAAGAGTGGTTCTAACTTTCTTAACTGAAAGAGTCTTCTGGTTATACATTTCAGTTCCCCCCCATCATTACTCTTCTCTTTTTTCATTCTTTTTTTCTTCTTTTATATATACGCATCTTCCCCCTTTCTCCTCCCATTCTCATTATTTTGTGTGGCACCCTTTTGTACCAATATGTATGTGTTTAAATAAATTAATAAATCCGAACCCAAATCTTAAGATCATATCCCTATCCTAAGCGAAATCACTAGCTTAAACCTTGTTCCTGACTTTAATTCATACACCTGACCCACCTAGTAACCATAAAAATTTAGTCAAAAGCCTTATACTTTTCAAGGTTCCTGTGTATAACATTACTCATTTAAATTACCTACATGTTGATTGGGTTTTACCTTCTTAAGGCCGTTCTTAGAATCCCTGAAGGTCGTCAAAACATCCTGTATGGCAAAGACCGTACAGCTACAGGCTTCTTTTGCATATGGTCAAATGATATAATTCTACATTGATCAGTTAAAAAATCACAATACTACTATGAGTTTTCATACTGTTGTGTATGATTTAGGCGACATTCCAAATTCTGTTATCAATTCTGAGATTGTTATATCTCGAACTTAGATTCTTAGTATGTTGCGTAGTACCAGACTACTTGAACGATCGAATCAGCAACGTTGCAAGAGAGAAGACTGAAGACTAGTAAGTAGGAATGTTATTCCCTAAACAGTGTCAAATATAGTACAAACATCCCATGTATTTCTAGCTTTTGGCTGAAAGTAAATCATCATTTCGGAGAGCCAATAGACACTCACTGGGGGGGGGGCTTTTTATTCATCCGATAGGGAAGCAACACGACGACATTCTAGAATATTCCTCTAGTGGTGATTGGATGGCATGTGTTCGGCTGTTTCTCGGCTTCTTGAGGCTTCCTAGAGTTTGCCAACGCGCCATCCTTACACGTCCCCTCTTTTAAAAGATTCGGAGTTGATATCCGGATTTTAAATTTCGCTAATATATCCTCCCCCACGAAATAATGTTGGAACATCACGATGTAATCAGTTCTGGTGGATTCTCTGTTAAATGCGACACATGTAATTTAAATAATGTTAGAATAATGGTAACTTAGGTATATCAGGATCCAACATTATTTCTACTACTATTATTATTACTACTACCACTACTACTGCAATTGATCAGTCACTCTTATTAGCATTTGTGCATACTGAGCGGAATGTATCGATATTGCCTGAAGTCACAAGCATCATAAGCTTGGATAAATGATGACTAGAAATGGAATCCAAGACGTGCGTTTCTTTCTATTTGAGATTTGTCGGCTGGGTGTACCTGCATCTAAGATTTTGATGTTCGTCCTGGAACTCAACCCGAAAACAGACTAAATGAGCGTCCTGGATTCCCTGCTTTCCACTAACCATCTTTGCTTATAAATATTTATATCTATTTTCATTATAATTTATGAATCAATTCTATCCACTTTTTTATATAGTTGAGATCATGAGTCAATTGAAGCTACACCACCATGGAAAACCTGGAAGCATTGTAGGACTCCTCAGTAGTGTGCATCCACGATCCCGCCTGTGCGAATTTAGAACCCAGGAAATACCAATCTCGCTCCAGAGCACTTAACCGATAGACCACTTAGCCGGTCGGCATTCAACGATGTTGATGTCAGGATAAAGAATAAAGTTTCCAGTTTATTTATATAAGAAGCAATTACAATTCATCAATGAACATATTGATAACAGTTTGATTCAACGACAAGTGAGAAGAAGATACCAAAAACCATCGACTTCATTATGCATAAAGGTTTCGTTAGTTATTAGATTTGAACGGATCATAATTTCATTTATGGCATACTATTAAAGGAAGTATGTTCTTTAGTCCAGTGATTCAAAAAAAGAGCATAGACTTCTATATGAAGTTGACATAGTTAGTGTATTTGGTTATGGATTAGCACAGGTATAATGGGTATCTAATGGAATCATTATCGATCCTGATGATAAGTATTGAATAGTCTCCAGTTGGAAGTTCATAATCCAGTAAATCGACATCTGAATCGTATACATTCTCTTCGCTGTATATAATGTCAACAACTATGATATCTTTGATTGAGCCTTTAATAACTTATACAATGAAAGGTTGTACACATTTCAGAAAGGCACCTGTTGAAGTGTTAAGATGACAGGAACAGGTAACTTAGATATTCAAATAGGCCGTCTTCTTTCATATTGATAGTTATGAAACTGTATCGAGTACATTACAGGGAAGAGTGAAAATAAATAAACAAACGAACAAACAGAGTAATGATTTCAAGCTAGAACAATCATTTGACATTGTTTTCTTTGTACATCAGAAGAAATGAGGACCTAAGAGAAAATAACATTCAGTAGAAGAGAAGAAAAATCCTCTGAAGTCAAACAAGAAATGCACTTTAACGAATATATATACATAGATAGATAGATATCAATGAAGTGGGTTATTCGATTGGAAGGATACAGTATTCAAGTTAGGGGATATTGTTGAAAGTGAAAATCAACATATCAAGCCTATCAGGAGTTAGGGTTAACTTCAAGTTGAAATTTGGAAGAGATAAAACAATAATAAGGACCAAACCATCTTGATTGGAATGATGGAATGGGTTTTTGATGATCAACAGAATTTCATATTTCTTTGTTGATTTTGATCTAGAATAGAAAGAAAAGATAACATACATCAATATATAATCATTGTATCTTAATGATTTACTTATGTGAACACACAAACATTGGTATAAAGGGGTACTGAATACATATGCGACGCAGAAGTCACTTGGTTTATGTATGGGCTGTAATGCTGAACGAGTGCCCAGACCGAAACAGGAGGTTATCGGAGGGTGACACGCCCCAGAGCCTTCGACCTTAATGTCTAATCCACAAGACAGTGGTGCGACGTCTGGAGATGCAGTCCCATGATAGCCAGTGACCAACAATTGGCTCATAAGCTATTTTTTCCTGCAGGATCCTGGATCGTATGTTCACCATTGATTTGAAATGAGGGTTTTCTAACTCCCTTAAGTGGACTCTCCATATTCACTAAGGCAGTTAGAGCGTCAGACATTTGCTTTTCATCCTCTCAACTTAATGAACAACACTCTCGCAACGAGAAGGCAGCCATTAAGAATATCCATTCAAAAGAAATGAAAAGAGCCCACATTAATTAAGCCGAACAACAACAACGTTGTATTTTAATATGAGCACTGAAGGTAGAAATAAAATTGAAACGATATGAAACCCTATCTGGTTTAACCTCTACAACCAATCATAAACGTAGTTGTCTACCTATCAAAGAATCAGTCTACATTCAACAAATACCGTAATCTTTCATGAATTTAATTACAATTTCTTTATATAGTTGAGATCAGGAGTCAATTGAAGCTAGATCACCATGGAAGAAGACCTAGAAGCACTGGATGGCCGTTTCGTCCTATTGTGTGACTCCTTAAAGGCAGTGCGCATCCACGATCCCGCACTCGCGAGCGAGATTCAAACCCATGACCTACCAATCTTGCGCTAGAGCACTTAACCTCTAGACCACTAAACCGTCCGGCATCCAATGGTATTAATGTCGCACTTCTTTCTTAACATACTTATTACTTCAATCACTCAAATCACTCGATCATCTTTAACTTACATTGATCATAATAACCAAGATCATGTATAGGAGATAAATGTGAATATGTATATCCTGAATAAACGATAGAATTTCCATAGGTTCTTTGAATGGTTGATTGTAAATAACCATCATTATGATTAGGATTATTGTTACTATCAGTATACATTCCAATATCAGGATTGTTCAAAGGCGTATTCGATATATTCGGATGACTATTCCTTATAGAATAATAAAGATTGGACGGATCTCCTGAAGTCAATCTTCGTCCCATAGATTGATGATAATAATCATTACTGTTATTATTACTATTACCGGTCTCATATAGGTAAGGAAATGAACAGATTGGATTTGTATGTAAATGATTACTATAACTAAATAGATCATTATGATTATCACTATTATAAGTAGTATTATCAGTAGTATTCATATTAAGATGATCATTTATTGAATAATGATTCATTGATTGATCAATTATATTTATATCTGATCTAATCGCATTATTGATTAATTTTGATGGAATATTATCGATTTTTGATAAATCATTTGATTGATATGGTTTAATAATCAATGATTGATTTTTTGTTTTTATTGATTTTATTAAAATTGGTTTACATTTTGTTTTAATGGTATAACATAATTTCGGTTTACAATATGATTTGATCCATAATATAATACTACTTATAATAATAAGTAGTAAGATCATAGAAATCATGAATAAAATCAATATCCAATGATGATGATGATTAAACCAATATGATATTTTTTGATTGGATTTTATTGATTGATTGATTATTGATTTATTGATTAAATCAATATTCAATGAATGAATTTTAATATAAAATTGTGTTTCTTTTGATAATGACGGCATACCCATATCTTTAAGTAGTATCTTCAAATGATAAATACCTTCAATGGGTTCAATTTGTGAAGGATTTGTTTGAATAGCATGATCATGATCCAAATGATGGGGGGGATAGGTATGAGTTAACCAATTGGTATATAATTTACCAGTAGTTTCATTTAAATAAAAATATTGACTACCATTTGTATATTGATTTAATTGATATATAATAGTACCATTTGCACCATAATCTGGATCATAACCTTTCATTTGTAATATGAAACTATAGATTGGTGTATTTGTATAAACCATCATCATTGAATGATCTTGATCCTGAACCTGATCTGGATCCTGATCCCGATCCTGATCCTGATCTTGATCTTGATCATAATAATTAATAATACTATTATAAATAGGATATATACATATTGGTATATTATCATTTTCATCTAATATATTAATCGTTAATGTATATGTTATACTACTTATTAATTCAATATCAGTATTATCATTATATGTTATAATTTTATAAAAAATTTGATTCATTTTTTCACGATCTATTACTAATTGACTTATAAGTAATGCTTTTAATTCATATTCATTAATTAATTCTGTTTTTGTAATTTTTGTATAATTAAAATTTGGATCTGGTATCATTTTAATATATTGATTATATGGATTATCGGTTAATTGGTTATTGATCGATTGATTATCGATCGATCGGTTATTGATTGATTGGTTATCGATTGATTGGTTATTGATTATTGATTGATTATTGATTAATTGATTTGGATCATTATTATTATTTAATAATAAATGTATACGTGAATAATTAAAATTTTGATCTAAATCAATCAAATGTATCAAATCAATAAAAGTATTGATTTTTTGATTTTCAATAAAATCAATATAAATTGAATTTAATAATTTAGGTAAATGATCATTAATATCGATTAATTGTATAATTAATTGTGTTGTAGATGTTAAATTACCTTTATCTTTAACAATAATAGTTAAATTAAAAAAATCAATTAATTCGTGATCTAATAATTGATTATGTAATACTGTAATCATACCAGTCAATGGATCAATATAAAATGGTTGTTGCTGAGGTGGTGGTGATGGGGGTGATGATGGTGGTAATAGATGTTTCCCCCCTTCGTCTCCTTCTTCTACAACTTGATCATGAATATAATTGAATATGATTGGACCTAATTGATATGTTAATTGACCATATTCACCATGATCTAAATCGTATGCTTTAATTTCCATAATAAATGATCCATCTGGTATATGTTCAGGTATTTGAACATAATATTTAGATTGTATAAATAATGGGATATTATCATTTTGATCCGATATAGCTATTGTTATACGTAATGGATAGGATTTCAATGGTTGTTGCTGGGGATGTTGTGGGTGTTGTTGTTGCTGTGCTTGTATTTCATTTAGTTGCTGGGTAATATTCAATGTTTCTAAGTGATCAATATGATCAGCTAAATCATAACATTCAATTAATATAGATGCACGTGGTATTTTTTCATAATCAAATATACCTTTAGTAAAAATAAAAAATACAGTATCCGAGATTGGATGTAATCTTAAATAATCATAACCAGCTATCAATTCTTTATCATGTAGATGACTTGTATTCAATTGGATTGGTTTACAAGTAATCTATAAAGAAAAAAAACGAAAGGATAAAGCAATCAGATGCTGGATACCGGCCATTTCAGTGGTCTGTCGGTTAAGTGCTCTGGCGCGAGACTGATAAGTCCTGTTTTCCAACCTCGTGGATGTTCACTGCTGGGGAGTCCTATACCAGGACAAAACGGTTGTCAAGCAATTTCAGGTTTTTGATGATGGTCTAGCTATAATTGGCTTATGAATTCAACTGTTAAATTACTGTGATCTCCAAAAAGCTCAAGCTCTGACGTAAATCATCATGTGGTCAATAGTGACTGACTTCAAGATGTGTCTCCTGGAGTTCTAATGAGAAGTTGTAAGTAGTGGAATTCAACCGGGTCTGTCGTAGAAGTAGTAACTCATTGAAGACAATGGCGGATGATGACTCAATTTTGTGGATTGGTTGAAGTTAGATATTAACATTGTGTGGATGCCGACTGGCTCAGTGGTCTAGAAATTAACTGTTCGAGTGCGAGATTGATATGTTCTTCGGTTCGAATATCGCATGGTGGGATCGTTGGTGCGCACTTCTAAGGAGTCTTATACTAGTACGAAACGGTCGTCCAGTGCTTCCAATTTTTCCATGGTGATCTATCATCAATTCACTTACTATAATATCCACAAAAAACCCTTTCTGAGTATATTCAAGAGTTACCCACTAAAACGTCATGTATCATGTACCATAGTATGATCATTATTTTCATGAGACTTCATTCAATTCAGTAATCATCACTTTAAGTTACAGAATGGTACTTGTCAAGAATTTTGTTACTGAATAGTCACTGGTTCAGTGAGTATGTTATAACTTGTGGACCTTGCGTTCTATTAATATATAAACGCAATGATTCCATCAATTAAAGAACAGTGATTTATTGACCAGACCTATAACAAATAAATCTGTACGAGAAGTCTACACTCCTTATCGGTCCTTCTTTTTGACTACCCCTTACTGCCTTTACGGTCCAGAACGGCAATCTTAGCCTCAGAGATATGAATCATGTATTTCCATTATACTGGGTTTATATACAATCCAAACAGACCACATCACACCAGAAAACAACATTTGTACAAGATAAAGCCTATGGGTTGCTGTGAATGTGGGAGACTGTAATTAATAAGCTGGACATAACTTAATAATAGTATGTTGTATAAAAATATTCTATGGGTCAAAATAAAGCTTATGATAAGAGGATTATGAATATGCATAACCTAGTCACTGTAAGCAAAGATAGATAGTGGCTAGCAGTGAAATCCAGGACAAAGCGCGTTTCGTCCTATTTGGGAGTCGTCACTAGCTAGATGTACCTGCATCGCAGAGTTCATGTCCACTCTGGGACTCGAACCCAGTATCTTTCGCTTCAAACGCCATTGCGTTATCTACTCAGCTACTGAGTCCTGATAGCCACTTGCTCGTGCAATGAGGTGAAGTTTAAATTCACTTAGTATTGTTTTTTTTCAATCTTTCCATTGATGTTTTGGACTGCAACTGGTCAATCTCTAACACGCTTTGTCCTGTATTCCAATACTAGCCACTATCCATCTTTGTTTACCATGCTTGTGAATTAAGGCTATATCGAGGAAATACGCACAGTATTCACATATGTCAATTAGAGACTGATTAGTTATACAATAAGCATATGTTTATCGTATTGGTCCATAAATGGATCCCATTAGTTACCATCCACTATTCTCGTCAGGATATAACAATGTACAATACCATTCCATGCTAGTTCTTAATCAACAAAAGCTAGACACAGAAATCACTAGAAGTCAACTCGATGAGTTAAAGAAAGAAAAACAAAAGATGCATTCAATAATGAGAATTAATTAATCTTAGGTCTGACTTCCGGCAACATCTTCAATGTGTACATTGTTATTCTATCATTGTCCTAATTTAAAACTCAGGAACAACAACAACAACACCAACAATAACAAACATGAAAAACTTGTTTCCATTTGTATCCTTTTTCATATATAGACAGAGAGAAAGGCTTAATTAGGTTCGTCATTCATTCATCCATTCATCCTTCTACAAAGTTTCGTTCACATTAGGTAAAACAAATTCCGGTCATCTGTGTTATTGTTATGAATCCTTCTTTTTCCTATCCTTCTTCCTCTTCTTCTTCTTCCTCTGCTCTTTCTTCATCTTTGTCTTTTAGTTTTAGAATCATTAATCAAGTTTTATCAAACAATAAGTAATTAGTTTATTGCGTGATCAAGATTCCCAGGTAAGAAAAGTGTTCATAGTATTGATCGATCTGTATATATATGGATCAATTTTGTTCTATTATATTAGTATTAAACTAATAAGTTGAAAGTAAAGATAGATAGTGGCTAGCAGTGAAATCCAAGTGAGGCGTTTCATCCTATTTGAGATTCGTCAGCCATAATCGATCTTGAGTATCTGTTTTTCACTGTTCCTTTTCAGTGTATTATTTAAAACAAAGAAGATTATTCATTTGGTGTTGTTTGCATATATCTTTTCATGATTATTTAAGACTGCAATTGATCAGTCTCTTATTGGCATATGTACATCATGTGCAGACTGCCTCGATATTACCTTAAGTCATATGCATTTTAATCAAAGATGGATAGTAGCTAGCAATAGAGCGAACGGTACTGGGTTCGAGTCCTTAGAGTGAACATCAACTCTGAGATGCAGGAACATACAGCTGACGAGTTCCAAATAGGACGAAATGCGCTTTGTCCTGGATTCCACTGCTAGCCACTATCCATCATTCCTTATAATGCTTGTGAATTTAGGCTATATCGAGGCAATACGCACATTATGCACATATGCCAATAAGAGACTGACCAGTTCCAGTCCTAAACATCAATGGAAGATTCAAATAAGTAATACTAAGTGAAATTAATAGGTTGAAAGTTTATTTTGGCAATAGTTTTCTTTAAAGCAAAGATGTCTAGTGACTGGCAGAGGAGTCCAGGACGCGCGTTTCATCCTATTTGGGACTCGTCAATTGGATGTAACTGCATCTCAGAGTTGATGTTCACTCTGACAACTCGAACCCAGTATCTTTCGATTCAATTTAGGCTGTATCGAGGCAATACACACAGTATGTATATATGCCAATTAGAGACTGACTAGTTGCAGTCCTAAACATCAATGGGAATATTCAAACAAACTATACTAAGTGAAGGAAGATAAGAGTTTGTGTGTGTGGGTCTGTGTAACATATTGTATTCAGTTCTGAATAGAGTTGCAGATCTTAATTCTCCCATAGATGATAGATGGGTTTGTTCAGAATTAACCAAAGATGATACCATTCACTGATCATCAATCTTCAAATATTCAAGTTCTTTGCTTCCTTTAAGTATGGTACGGCCCGTCTAACGCACTGGTACGGCCAAGAGTGGGGAGAGTGCGCTCTCCCTCTCCAAATGCTCTAACATGGCCACGTGTAAATAGCCTCTGCCAGGGAAGTCCTACTCACTGCACCGGGTTGTTGGACACGGAAAGTTCACCTAGGGGAGTTGGAAAACCCTGATTCCAAACCAATGGTGTACATGGGCTCCAGTATCCTGAGGAAACTGTGTTCAAATAAATAAATAAATATGGTACGAGTTTTAAGGTCCCATTAGTTTCAGATAAGTATCGACTGTAGAGCAATTATGAATTGAATTTCCACATTACACCACTGCTAAATATTGGCTTATCAAGCTCCATCAGCACTGACTATGTAATTTAGCGAATAAGTTAAATGAACCAATAAATATTATTCCACAGAATTCAGGGAATACTTTAGAATCTTAAGGCCTTTAATTCATTCGAAATCCAAATTATTGTTTTTAACAATAGTAGTAGTAATTCAATAGTTAAATGCAAAAGTACATTGAAGCTAAGTAATCATAGAAAACCTGGAAGCACTAGACGGCATTTTCGTACTAGTATATGACTCCTCAGAAGTGAACATTCACGATCCCGTCTCACACGATTCGAACCCAGGACTTATCAGTCTCGCGCCAGAGCACTTAACCAACAGACCACTGAGATGGCCGGCATCCAGCAGTGCATATTTACCATCGTACACCTGGGACTAGAACCCACGATTTGCAGTCTCCACAGGCGACCGCTTAACCTCTATAACACTGAACCAAAATTACTACAATCTCTACAAAAACCTTTCAATCTATTAGTATTAGTCTCTTACTCTTACCACATGGGAATTAGGGAGAATTATGGAAAATTATATCATTTCCTCCTCTTCGTCCTCCTCCTCCTTCTCTTTCTTTTTTGGATATTCTACTGAGAACTTTCATTAAACTTAATGTCTGTTTTCTAGTTTCAAAATATTTTGTTTTTCAAAATTCTCTAAGGACAAAATATTAATGATAATCAATAAAATTTTCGTAACATCTGTAATTTCGATTCCATTGTTCACATGTATGGTTTACTCTGGTAAGATTGGTTTCTATGGGATGGGGTTGCTGACTCCATGCCGAACTACCCTCCTATTTTTGGGTTTAGGATCGACAATAGCCCTAAAAGAGCTACAGGCCGAAATTTTTTCTGGTAAGATTGTTTTCTATGGGACGGAGGTGCCGATTCCATGCCGAACTCCCCTAGTTTTTGCGGGTTTAAAATCGACAGTAGCTCTAGAATTGCTACAAGCGGACTTTTTTTCTGGTAAGATTGTATTCTAAAGGATGGGGATACCAACTCCATGCAGAACTCTCCGCCACGTCGAATTCCCCCCCCTTTTTGTGGGTTTAGGATCAAGTGTAACCCCAGAGGAGCTACAGGCGGAACTTTTTCTGGCAAAGTTGTTTTCTACGGGATGGGGTTGTCGACTCCACGCCGAACTACCTTATTTTTTGTGGGTTTAGGTTCGACAATTGACCTAGAAAAGCTACAGGGGGAGTTGTACACATGTATACATTCATAGATAATATGTGTCTTGTTCAAATGTAAATTGTCATTCTAGGAATTTACATTTTAGACTAACTGCAGGATTTAATATGATGAATATGTATTTTATTTACAGTTAGTCATACTTTGTCGATATAATTACAGTAAGTTACTAGACTAAGTAAGACGATAGATAACATAGAGTATTTTAGTTTGATATTAGATGATTTCAGGTAGTAGATGGAATGTACAAGTCAGACATGGTGTATCTACAATTTGAATAGGAAATGATACTCCTAGGATGATTCCGATCCAACTTACTTACTTACGCCTGTTACTCCCAATCGAGCATAGGCCGCCGACTAGCATTCTCCAACCCACTCCATCCTAGGCCTTCCTTTCTAGTTCTATCCAACTTTTGTTCATTCTTCTCATGTCTGTCTCCATTTCTCGGAGTAATGTGTTCTTTGGTCTTCCACTTTTCCTTTGACCTTCAAGATTCCGTGTGAAGGCTTGTTTTGTGACGTGTGTCTTATCCACTTCCAGTGCTTCTTCTTGATTTCTTCCTTCGCTGGAATCTGGTTAGTTGTCTCTCACAGTAACTTGTTGCTGATAGTGTCTGACCAACGGATCGGAAGTATGTCATATTTAAAAACACTATTATTAAACTAATTGACAGTATGATTAAAAAGTTTGCACTGATCAGTTACTAGATAATTGTAGTCTGTATCCTGTTTTTGTCGTCTTTAGTGCTAACTGTATGTCAATAAGCTTCACTCCTTAATAGTGACCATTAACAACCAGGCGTCAGGGAATCGAACCCTCAACCTTCAATATAGCAAGTAAATGTTCAACCTCTACACCATTGAATGAGAACCTAATGGTGTGCATGTATAACTGAAATCAAATCAAAATGTTGCACAAGTATCATCTACTGCCTTCGGTAATAGAATTTAAACATTCGCACACAAGACCGAAGATCTTGAATGCGATTCTTAGATGCAGAGTCTCAAATGTACATAGCTGTGGAGTTCTATACCAGGGCGTAACGAGCATCTGGTGCTTTCAGGTTTTTAATGATGGTCTAGCCAGTGCCAGTTTATAATTAAAACTATGAAAGATTTGCGATCCCCACGAATCTCTATATAATAAAAGATGGAATGAATGTATACTCTCTATGCTTTGAATAATCAATACTATTCATTTAGTATTGTTTGTTTGAATCTTCTTATCGATGTGTTAGGACTGCAACTGGTCAGTCTCTAATTGGTATATGTGCATACTGTGCGTATTGCCTCGATATAGTCATGATTCACAAGGATTGTAAGCAAAGATTTGGTGAACAGAGTGAATATCAACTCTGAGATGCAGGTACATCCAGCTGACGAGTGCCAAATAGGACGAAACACGCGTCCTGGATTCCACTGCTAGTCACTATTCATCTTTGCAAACAAAACTATTGTTCCTAGAATGCCATCAACTGAAAAGGATTGACATAATAAGCGAATTCATTTTAGTCGTTGAAAAGTTTTGATTTGAACTAAAATTAGAACTAATGTTTCTTAGAGTTTTTTTTACGTTAGGTTATTTTAAGAGAAATTTATCCCATAAGTTGAAATTATGTAAGTGCAGCATAACTCCGCCTGTAGCTACTCCGGGGGCTACTGCCGGTCCCAAGCCCGGGTCAAGGTGGAGGGTTGGGCATGGGGTTAGCGACCCCATCCCTTAGAAAACCAACTCGCTAAAAAAAGCTAACCAGAAAAAATTAATGCTGGTCGGCGGTCTATACTCCATTGGGAGTAACAGGCATAAGTAAGTAAGTAAAGTGCGGCATATTTACAACTGAAGAACATCTGGAACTCAAAACAATTGTCAATCAACACCAACATCAGAATTTTCAATACAAATGTCAAGACAGTTCTACTATATGGGGCGGAGACGTGGAGAACTACGAAAACTATCATCCAAAAGATACAAGTGTTTATTAACAGTTGTCTACACAAAATACTTCGGATCCGTTGGTCAGACACTATCAGCAACAAATTACTGTGGGAGAGAACAAACCAGATTCTAGTGAAGGAAGAAATCAGGAAGAAGCGCTGGAAGTGGATAGGATAAACATTGAAGAAAGCACTCAACTGTGTCACAAGACAAACCCTCATTTGGGATCCTGAACGCCAAAGAAGAAGAGGAAGACCAAAGAACACATTACGTCGAGAAATGGAAACAGATATGAGGAGAATGAACAAAAGTTGGATAGAACTAGAAAGGAAGGCCCAGTACAGATTGCGTTTGGGAATGCTGGTCAGCGGCCTATGCTCGATTGGGAGTAACAGGCGTAAGTAAGTAAGTATAAGTAGAATTTGATGATGGGTAGCAGTAGCATCTAGGATGCTCTTTTCGTTCTATTCAAAACTCGTCAGCTGAATGTATCTGCAGTATGATCTAAGCAACCAATTTATGCGAATATGCCAGTTTCTTTAGATCAAACTTATCTCCTTATTTTCCTAGGTGGCACATTGATCAATGTTTATTATTTTGGATAAATAATTAATAGTAAATATATGTTTTCTATTTGAAGAAATAATTCATAAAAAATTCTTCTTTTATCTTTCCTTATTTTTCCCCCACCATCTCTAATACTTTCTCATTCTGTCTCCCCACCTCAATTCACCTCACCCCACCCCCCAAATGAATTCATTAGATACACGAAAATGTCAATCGTTTTGATGTCAACTCTTTCATCTATTCCTTCATTCTCAACTTTAATGGATCACTTAACTCCTCACAATCACCATCCACCCCCCCTTTACCACATGGACACTAATTTTCAATTTTCACTCATGTTGTTGTTTTATTCTCCTTAGATTTTAGAAAAAAACAAACGGAATTCCACAAAAAAATAAACAAAGTGTAACCATACAAAGTAAACAACTGAGTAAACTTTTGTAAACAAACGAGGTAAGTAAACAGCCTTAGTAAGATTTTGTTGATAACAAAGGAAAAGAAAATGAAAGAATTTCACACACAATCCCTCCCTCCTGCTCTTTACTTCTTCTTCCTTTTTATCATTCTTTATTTTTTTTTAATTTTTGTTTACTTTTTTTAATCAATTTTGTTTTACTTCGCAACCATGAAAAAAAGAAAAAAAATTAAAAGAAAACTTTTTTTCATAGTTGAAATCATGAGTCCATTGAAGCTAGAACACTATGGAAATCCTGGAAGCATTGGATGGCTGTTTCGTCTATCGGTCTATCGGTTAAGTGCTCTGGCACGAGAGTGGTCAGGTCCTGGATTCGAATCTCTCTCGCGAGACGGGATTGTCCCATAATAGGACGAAACGGCTGTCCAGTGCTTCTAGGTTTTCCATAGTGGTCTAGCTTCAATCGACTCATGGTTTCAACTATGAAAATACTAAATCTCCGCAAAAAACCTCCCTTCTGATAATGTTCATATACTCACTAGTGACTGACTTCAAGTGATATTTCCTTAAGTTCTAGTGGGAACAGTAACCAGTGGAGTCCTACCAAGTCTGTTGTAGAGATAACAACTCACTGAAGACAATTGGTGAACAGTTTCTCAAACTTCGTGGATTGGTCGGAGTTAGACATTAACATCGTTGGATTCCGGCCAGCTCAGTGGTCTGGAGGTTAAGTGCTCTGGCGCGAGACTGGTAGGTCCTGGATTCGAATCTGGCAAGGCGAGGTCGTACATTTAAATTCTGTCCTTCGAGTTGAAGGAAGAATTATGATGAATCATAGTGAAAGCCAATATTTCTCCGGAAGTCACTGTACCGATGGCTATTCTAACAACCAGGGGAACAATTAATATAGGTATATGGAATGTTCGGATAATGTAGGAGACCGGGAGGACCAATCAAATAACTGCGAAAATGAGGAGATACAACTTGACGGTTCTTGGAATAAGTGAAACTTATTGGGCTCAAGCTGTATGCCAAACGTAAGGTATGGAAGAGATGCTTCTGTACTCTGGTCGCACTACGAAGAATACCAACCCAATCACGCCTGATGAAGAAAACCTGAAAGAGATGGAAAGTTCCACGTATCCGCATAATGTCATCCATGAACAAGGAGGGTCAGATGCAGGCGTAATGGCGAGGATTAGCAAAGCAAGTATAGCATTCCTACAGTTGAAGTACGTATGGAACTCAAAACACCTGTCAACTAATATCAAAGTGAGAATCTTCTATACGAATGTCAACACAGTTAGTCCCACTGTATGGAGCTGAACGGGGAGAACTAACCTAACCATCATCAAAATAGTACGAGTATTTACGAACAGTTGTCGACGTAAGATACTTAATATCCTTTAACCGGATACCATTAGCGACAGCCTACTGTGGGAGTGGACAAACCACCTACCAATTGAAGAGGAAATTAGGAAAAGACATTGAAAGTGGATAGGACATACATTACGGAAATCATCAAACTACATCACGAAACGAGCAC
The DNA here is from genome assembly GCF_000237925.1 of Schistosoma mansoni. Taxonomy (NCBI): domain Eukaryota; kingdom Metazoa; phylum Platyhelminthes; class Trematoda; order Strigeidida; family Schistosomatidae; genus Schistosoma; species Schistosoma mansoni. The sequence continues at coordinate 1,900,050 of NC_031496.1, forward strand.
TAACTTGGAATCCTGAAATGAAATGGAAAAGAGGAAGGCCAAAGCACACACTACGTCGGGAATCGTAAGCAGATATGTAAAGGATGAATACCAACTTGAAAGGATTATGGAGAACAGGGTTGGATGAAGAATGCTGATGGTTGGCCTGTGCTTCTCGAGGAGGGTTAACAGACGTACGTAAGTAAGTATTAATGATGAAATGAAAAGAAATTTATTGTTTTTTTCCTGGACGTAAAATAAAAAACATTACTGGTATTGGTCCATTGATTGATCGACTCATTCATTATCTTTGAGGTGTCGTTGCATACAAAGCTTGTGACTTTAGGCGATTTCGAGGCAGTCCTCACATGATGCAAAGATGCTAATAAGGGACTGATCAATTATAGCCTTAAATATCAATGGGAAGATTCAAGTAAACAACAATACCAAGTGATTTTAAACTTCACCCCATTTTGCACAAGCTAGTGGTTATCAGGAATCAGTAACTAGATGGAAGCGAACGATACTGTGGTTCGAGTCCCGGAGTGAACAACAACTCCGAGATACATACCTTCACATTATTTGTAAGAACTCTATGAAATGTCCTTGATGTGTGGTAACTTAATATTAGCGTCTTAATCTTCCATTTACAAGTATACGTCGTAGCCTCTGACTGAATTAACTTTTAAGTTTTAAGAATAAGAGTAAACACCTTATCTTACATGTTCTGAAAATTCTTCTTCACAAGATTTCTATCATGAATCCCTGCTACAATTAGGTAAAAAGCATTTATCCAATACACGATTAACCTTTTTCCAGTGATAGATGTCTTATTAAATTCCTAGTTGAAAACGTGAGTCAATTGAAGTTAGACCACCATGGAAAACCTGGAAGCACTGGATGGTCATTTCTTCCAATTATAATACTCCTCAGTGGCAGTGCACACCTACGATCCCCCACTCGCGAGCGACATTCGAAACCAGGACCCGACCAGTTTCGTGCCAGAGCACTTAATCGATAGACCACTGAGATAGCCGGCATCTAACGGTGAGGATTTCCACAATAGGACGAAACATGTATATTTTAATTAGTTAACATTTCAAACTTCTATACCATAACTTACTTTACCATGTGATACTTCATCTTCATCTCGAACATAAAACCGAACAATTGGTTTTGTAAACATTTGTCCTTCAGGTACAGTCATATTCTCTTGTACAACCAATGTTGGTATATTATCATTAATATCTTTAATCTGAACATAGATTGTTGTAGTACTTGATAGTTGTGGACTACCAGCATCTTTCACGACAATCGGTAATATAAATTGACGTTCCGAATAAATTTCATAATCTAATGGTTCACGAATAGTAATAGCACCATTTCTTGAATCAATATTGAACTTGACTGGAACTAAACTATTCGCTAATGGACTAAATGTATAGGTCAGTCGACCATTCTCCCCGGAATCCGCATCGGTTGCATTCACAATGAAAAATGGTTTATCATCCATAGTTGTATTCTCTGGTAATGTAATCAACTGTTCTGTTGCTGTATATTGTTGAATAATAGGTGGATTATCATTCATATCTAATAATCGTACTATTATTGATAATGAACCAGTTAATGATGGATCACCACCATCAATTGCATAGAATGTAGCATAGATTTCACGATCATCTAGATGTTCATAATCTAATGATCTAAGAAGTATTAATTTTGGATTTAAATGATGTGAACTGATGGAATTCCCATGACTATAGGTCATACTGATATTCAGACGTAGTTCTTTAACAGGATCACCGCTACTTGTTTGTTCAATCAATTTATACATAACTATACCATTGACTTCAGAATCAGCATCAGAAGCAATTGGGAGACCTTCAAATCCACTGGTATCACCTTCTCGAATATAAATAATAAATGGTCTATTCAATAATTGATGCGATTTATTTGATGGATCATATTTCATGAGGTTCGTTGACATAAAACGTGGTGGATTATCATTAGCATCATTAATTCGTATATATAATCGTATGATATTTTTTTGATTGGATACATTCAGCTTGACCGAGTTTCGCCTGTACTCTTCCTCATCAGGATCGTGTTTATCTTTGACCAACGAATGTTTAGGGGGATGGTAATCTTGTTTCCATGTGGTATCCCATTGTCTAGTGAGGATTACATTGGCTTCAATTTGGCATACTACTGATGAACAACAATCTAATGGACCACATATATCATTAGTATCATCACGATCAATATGACGTAATGTGATTAGATCACCATTTGGGGTTATTTTAAAGAAATCAGTTAAATATTGAAATTTGATGGAAGAGATTAATAGGAACGTATATTTGTGTGCATAGTCCGGTGTTAAATTCTCTGCTATATTACCAATTAATGAACCAGTAGGTGTTTCATCAGCAAGATTATAAATCACAGTTGGAATTTGAAAACTACTTATAAATGATTTAAGTAGTAAAATAATTCCGAATAAAGAGATTAGATAAGAATGAAATCTCATTATTGATGGAGTATTTTATTATATGTACAGGAGTTTGAATGGATGTAATTGCCTAGGAAGGGGAGAAATGAAAGGGAAAAGGTAACAGGATAGAGAATGATAAGTGTAAACATGATCAGCTTAAATCGATTGTAATAAGTGTCTACGGTTCGGATCTAAACTTCTAAGTTGACAACAAAATGTTGGTACATTACTCAAATATTTGGGATAGCACAAAACACCACGATTCAATCAATGTATACAATATAGAATATAATATACCCTTCTGGGCTACGGTAGTTTTGCATTGGTTTTCAGGAGAAGCGGACACCATCCAGATGTTCACGTGGCAACCCAAACAGTACAGTTCAATCCCGCTTAACAGGAGAGCCAGACACCGCCCTCAATCTTAACCCGAGAAACGCGGCTCGATACCGTCTCACAGAAAAGCCAGACACTGTTCAGACCTAACCCGAGCAATACAACTCAATCCCGTCTCATAGGAGAACCAGACACTGTAAGGGCTTCAACAGCTGTCCAATGCTTCCAGGATTTCCATGATAGTCTAGCTTTAATTGACTCATGAATTCAACTATTAAATTGCTACAATCTCCACAATAAACGCTTAAAAACATATCGGAAGTATTATGATCTCATACACAATTTTGATAATGTAGTGAACAAGACCACGAATGGGGACAATCAAACGTATTCTAACACAAGATTACATAATCACTTAGTAGAATCGGAGAAACATATAGTAAACAAATCATTTGCAAAATATCCATCAATCATCTCAGACTTCATTGTTCCTTCGTTTCCACATCAATCATTATGTGTTTTCTTTCTCATTCTCTTCTCTTCTATCTTCTTAACCTTCTGCCATCAGAGATTTCACTTGAGATTGATGATACATTCTGTGGTGTGGGTTACTTATATCCATACAAGTAGTATATGGTGATGATCAGACATAGAACGTATTTTGGCAGAAGATCGATAAGGAAAGAAAAGGAAAGAAGTGCAATTGGTATGAAAATGCATGAACAATGAAATTAGAGAAGACGGACCGATATTTACAGAAGGAACAGTCAAGATTGAGATAATCGATTGTTATTGAACATTGAACAGTATTACTAAATATAACAGAAAAGATTTTAACACTGTTGGATACCAGCTGGTCCAGTAGTCTAGAATCTAAGCGCTCACATACGATGTGGTGGTTGATATTCGACGTTATCCTTAAACTTTGTATATTGTTCGTCCTGATAACCGTTACTCGATAACGTCCTAACGGTGTGTAAATCAGAAGGTGAATACGAAGGGTTCATTGTGTTTATTATTGGACCACACACAGATATCCAAAATTACAGGCACGTTAAGCAAGCATTAAAGAGCAGTGCCGTAAAGCGGGCAAGTGAGCGTGAGGGCCGAATGAATGAGTAAGAGTGTACAGTACGGTGTAGCGTAGAGCAGAGCAGAGCGGTGAGCAGTAAACAGGATTAAGATGTACATATATATACAAATGGAAAAGCATGAATCATGAAACCAATTAAGTGATTAATAGTAAGGCTAGCAGAATGAATACATGCATAGGCAGTAAGCAATACTCAAGCGTACATAATAAAGGTACGATAGTTTAGATAGGTTGTTGTTGTTGTTGTTGTACGAATTACTGTCTGTTAAGACAAGTTAACAAAAGGGCTTAGCCAAATTAGATGTAAACAAACTCAATTGCATATGAGCTGCTATAACGAGACCAAATGTCCTGGATTCGAATCCCACGTGTTGGATCGTGGTTGCGCACCCCTGACGAGTCCTATACTAAGACGAAATGATCATTCAATGCTTTTAGGTTTTCTATGATGGTTTAACCTTAATGAACTCATGAATTCAACTATTAAATAACAGACTTTGTTTATTCATAGTTAAAAGCTTGAGTCAATTGAAGCTAGACCACCATGGAAAACCTGGAAGCACTGAACAGGACCTACCGGTGCTCTAGCGCTAGAATGGTAGATCATGGGTTCGAATTTCGTGAGGTGAGGTCGCGGTAGCGCACTTCTGAGGAGTCTCATAATAGGACGAAACGGCCGTCAAGCAGTGC
>NC_031496.1:1904838-1906394 GCF_000237925.1 Schistosoma mansoni
TTCCAGGTTTTCCATGGTGGTCTAGCTTCAATTGACTCATGATTTCAACTATGAAAATACTAAATCTTCACAAAAAATCCCCTTCTGAGAATTCGCTTAAATTGTTTGACTGTTTTTAAAAGTGAATTTTGATAAGTACCATATATCAAATGCATTCAAACTACTTCATCAAACTAGACCTTGTTAAAGTATAAGTTAAGTGTTATATATACATATCCATGATTTGAATAAACAAACTTGAATTTGAAATTCATCTCAAGGTCAACAATAGGATGACCTTAAAGCTAATGAATATTGAAATAGATTTCAAAACCAATAACTTAAGTCATGTGCGGCCTATTAATATATCAGTCAGTCAGTCACTCAGTCAGTTACAACGTAGGACCAGGTACATATATGCATCGGTCCAAGTTACCATACCTCGTTAACACAACATGATGAACACCGAATTCATAGAAATAGTTCATTTAGTGGTGGTATTATATAAAAGATAGGTTGTATATAAGGATATAGTGATCGATTCTGAGCCATGTCACACACAGTCTCCAACCATTGGTTACGATAGTCAAACGGACCCCAACCAAGTAGTCTGCATCTACCAATATGGCTCAGACTAGAAGTTAGTGACTTTGTGGACTGATGCCACGTTTTTGGTTTGGCCGCCACTAACTCTCTTCCAACCATTGCCAATACTAGTCAGCTTTGCGCGTCTTCGTAGTCCGTATTCAGTCATTTAGAGAACAATGATTTATTGACCCGACCAATAGCAAATACACCCATACAATCTTTATCGGTCCTTCTTCCTGACTAGTCCGGACTGCCTTTTCAGTCCAGAACACCAATCTCAGCCTCCGCAATATCAATCTAGTAATTCAATCATACTGAGTTTATATACAAACCAAACAAACCACATCACACCATAAAATTGAAAATAACATTTGTACAAGATCAAGCCTAAGGGTTGCTGTGAGTGTGGAAGACTGTAATTAATAGACTGGGCAAAACTTAAGAATGGTAAATCGTATAATAGTAATCTATGGATCAAAATAAAGCTTATAATGAAAGGGACAGGAATATGCCTAGTTCAGTTACTTAATCTTTATACAATAAGAATATATGTATCATATTGGTTCATAAATAGATCTCATTAGTTACCATGCACTATGCTCCGTTAGATATGACAACAACAAAAAGACAACTAATATTCTTCATAGTTGAAATCATGAGTCAATTGAAGTTGGACCACCAGGGAAAACCTGGAAGCAATGGATGGCCGTTTCGTCCTATTGTAAGACTTCTCAGTGGCAGTGCGCGTCCACGATCCCGCCTCACGAGATCGGAAACTGAGTTAATAGATCATTCATTTGTGATCTTAAACACCGTTAGAACCATATCCGAAAAGTTTTACACGCACTCTGATTTGACAGGACTTTAATCAGATTTAAAATTTCGAGTCTTTTCCTATACACCATAGAACGGGTTTCTTTAATCAGACAATCCACGCAATGAACGAGTGGACCATCAAGTATTATAACAAAGAGAAAATATGATTTAGA